>NC_090180.1:22824506-23424506 GCF_024679245.1 Pseudorasbora parva | reverse complement strand
TATGACAGCCTTAAAGATTGAAATACTTTTTTCTTTTTTTGTTTTCTTTTCTCCTTTGTGTGCATTTAACTTGATTCAAATTGTATTCAACTTCATCAGACTGAGATTAAATTAAAGCTATTCAGCTAATTGGTTACCCTTTTCTTATCAGTATCATCTGTTTATCTTCAAATCATGGCCGTCGATATGAATTGAGTTCCAAAATAATGTTTATGCATTGATAAAGAGAAAGACACTTGTGTATAATTTTGAAATATACATGTAAAATCTGGAAGAGATGAAAATGGAGATTAAAAATTATTCTAAAAACAATATAAATTAGTTATCACTTGTAGTTTCATGATTGTCTATATCCTTATCTTTAAAAAAAAAATGCTATGTATTGTCTGTAGTATTTTTGTTGTGGAAATTAATTGGTTTATAGGATTGCACATGCACTGATTCTCAGTTTTATGATAAGTCTGCAAGCGATTCAATAAAAAGTTTGAACAACTTTAAACTGTGAAAGCTCTTTGGATTTGTGTTAAGATAACAAGGGTGAAGTACAGCAGCTCTCATCCAAGACTTCTAACTATATTGATACTAAATATAAATTCTTTCAACACTTGTTTAACCTCACGTTTTTAACAAGGACTCTTAAAAATAAATAAATCATAATCATAGTTTGCATGTGGCACACCAAAATAATTAAACATCTACATTGAACTAATAGATTAAATGTTTTTATTTATTTATATATTTATTTATTATTATCCTAAAATACATTTTGATTTCTGATACCACCCATGAAATTGGCTACAAGTAATCTAAATTTACAAATAGTAGAAAGTGGCGCCAGTAAAATTCGTACCATGTCTATTTAAATTTGTTGAATGACATTAAACTGTTTCATTGTATAATAAAATCATCAGTGTTTATGTAGGGACCTGTCTGCAATTCATCAAATGACCACTTGGTTGAACTAGAGTACTTTGAAAAATTCTCTTTTAAGCTCTTATGACTGACATCATTTATTAAACTGAGGTTTTGTCAATTTAACTTGCATTAACAGCCATCAAAAAGATATTGTTTCTTATTAACGTAGCCACTTGTTTATGGGCTTTATAATGAAGGTGTTTTTCAAAAAGCAACTTTCCCCTAACAATGTACAAATATGCCATATTAAAGGATTAGTTCACAAATGAAAATTACACAATGAATTACTTACCCTCAAGCCATTCTAGGTGTATATGACTTTCTTCTTTCAGACGAATACAATTGGAATTATGTAAAAATAATAATTAAAAAAAAATTCCAGGCATCATAATGGCAGCCCAAAAAAGTGCATCCACCATTATAAAAGTAATCCACACGGCTCCGGGGGTTAATAAAGGCCCTCTGAAGCGAATGGATGGGTTTTTGTTAGAGAAATATCCATATTACAATTTTTATAATGTAAAATAGCTAGTTTCCTCCAGACTGCCTTCTGTATTCAGTTTAAGAAAGTGTAATGCCTCTGCAGTTCAAAATGCTTATGCTATGCACCTACACACTTTTTTCATAAGTCGAATATGGAAGGCGGTTCTCTGGCAGTTAGATATTTTAGTTTATAAAGTTTTAAATATGGATTTTTTTTCATAGACAAGCGCATCAATTCGTTTCAGAGTCAGACGGTCTTAATTATAAAGCTTTAATTATAAAGCTGTGCAAACCATGGCGTAATTTTCAATTTAAAGTGAACCAATCCTTTAAATAGACTCTGGACTAAAACTGTGGACTAGAGTTTAAAATTCAGTTTAGTTTGGTTCATTGTCTTGTGGGGTGCTGTCATAATGAAAGTGTCCTGTCCCTTTAAGAGTGGGTTGTCAATAGATGCATATGTACAGCGCGAGAGTGAGATTGAGTAATCAAACGCGAGGCAGAAATAAGTGAGAATGCAACAGCGGCTACAGAGCACAGTCTATTTCCCACTGAAATAAATTCATAATACGTAAGAATTCCGTTGAACTTTGGGTAACGTTATACACGCACACACACACACACACACACACACACACACACGAAAGCAACTTCGAGGGAAGTTTTGTTCAGTCAACAGACACCTGGCGTTATCGAGGGAACACCGAGTCTGACAGGTAGGACTCAAAGACAGCGTGTGTATCACAGATTATCAAAACATTTCACCGACCACTGTTGTAAAAATCTGTTTCACAGGAGTTTGGATTTAAACAGATACAACAAACTTGACAGGACATTGTTTTAACGTTTCCAACGTTTCCTGATCTCAAGATTTCACCTGCGCGTGAGTGGCGGGAATTTGGCTCCTAAAGGCTTAAAGATTCATCCGCAGTCTCGGAGTAAGTATTTATTTATGTTCGTATGATTGGCATTTTACAAAAAGCGCGTCCAGTTGTACTTGTAGCCTAGTAAGAGGTGATCAGTTTACCATAACAACATGCAGTGTAACTCATCATGTAACTTAATGGAGTTATATAAAAATGTCCCATCTCTTTTTATCTAAAAGTGTTTAATTTATGTGTGAGGAGGGTTCAGGTGTTTAGAATTTAAAGGATACAATCAAAAATGATCTAAGTTACATTTAACCGTATTGCGTTTTTGGTGTCACACTTCCCCTGTTTGATGAAACCGTCTCCACTTAATTTGTCCCACATCACATGATAATCGTTTTTGTTGTATCTTCATTGTTTTGTGACATTAGAAGCAACAGCAGCAGCCTCATCACTGCATTGTTATTTGCATTACTGACTCTTTTCTGTGAACAAATAAAAGAATCACTTGTGATCAGTGCTGGATTACATGTAGTCATGCAGGACAAAGCATTGATTCAGATGGAGAGTGTGTGGCTGCTCAGGGTCACACACATAATTTAACCCTACACTGTAGCTGCATGTAACTTAAGTGTGAACAAGTTGCATAATGACTGGCATAAAAAGTGTCATTATTTTGTATTATGGTAGGCAGCACAGTGTGACTCATCCAGGCCTGCAGGTAGGGGTGTGCGTTTCTGAGGGAGGAAGATGCCTGCTGCAGACCTTCAGTGTTTGCGTGGTGATGAATGAAGGGTTTCTGCAGGTCTTAAAAAGTCTTAATTTGACCTCCCATAATTTAAAGGAATAGTTCACCCAAAAATGAAAATTACCCCATGATTTACTCACCCTCAAGTCTTCCTAGGTGAATATGAAATTCTTCTTTCAGTTGAATTACATTCAGAGTTATATTAAAAAAAATAGGACTGAATAGGAGCCCTAAATTTAAAGCCCATAAAAGTGCATCCATCCATCTTACACATACTCCACATGGCTCCAGGGGATTTATAAAAGCCTTCTGAAGTAAATCAATGGGTTTGTGTTAGAACAAATATCTATATTTAAAAATGTATAAAGTAAAATATCTAGCTTCCGACAGGCTGCCATCCATTTTCAATTTAGGAAGTGTAACACCTCTTGCAGTTTAAAATGCTTGCGCTACGTCCAACTTCAGTTAAGCTTTTTTCGGAATAAAAAATGTAATACGGAAGGTGTTCCAGAACATATTGAGGTGTTATGTTCTTTAATTTATTCCTTACATTTTCTTTAATTGATCTGAAAGGTATTTCATTTACCTTTATAAAACCTGCAGAAACCCTTTGAATGGCTATGCAGTAATTTCTAAAATGTGTTTTAGGGCTCTGAAAGGTTCTGCCTTTCTTACCAGTGCTCAGTTTGTAGGATATAAACTTTCTTACCTGTGCTCAGGTTGTAGGATATAAACACTGTTGTTCAATAAACGCTGCCCCTAGGCCCTGTATCCCGGTCTAGGTGTGATAAGTATCCCTGCATGTAAAGGCAAGCCAGGCCACAAAACCCGCAGCTGCACGGCTCTTCTTTTATGCTTATGGAGAAAAGAGCTGTCTGAAGACAGACAGATCCTTTCTCCCCAAGCAAGATTCATTCTATGATACCTGGGGATCAATGGTCTGATTTGGCATCTAAATTTCACTGGAACTACACCATTCCCTCAGTAGCATTTTGTCCGGTTTTTGAGTGTGTGTTGTACCCTTGACCTCACTGAGTAGCACCAGATGTTAAAGGTATCAACTGCATCATTTATTATTTTATAATTTTTCCTGCATTTATAATGTTAGTATGATTTTTAAATCAACAATTGAAATGTAAAATTTTTTATACCCTGATTTTGTCTCTGCTCTGAATGCTCAGTTTGAAGGGACAACTTGACTCTTAAAAAAAAGTTCTTTAGCATCATGTTCTAAGACCAACTGAAATTTTTTTTTTTTTTTTTTTTTGACTGATATGGCTAGAATCTATTCTCTCATTTCTGCATAATAGTCACAGAACATTGCTGCTGTACCATGGGTATCTTCATAAATATATCTAGTAGCATTGCATACAATGGCTGGAAATCCATTGAAACTTCCACGTCTTCATGGAGAACGCATAATTGCTTAGCAACAGCTATAGAGCCTGAACGATAAAGGATTTTTAAGGTTGATAGCACCGATACAAATATCTGGTGATTTAAAAAACCTGATATTCCGCTATATATATATATATATATATATATATCTCATACATAATTACGTACATAAAAAACACGATTCCAAAAAAGTTGGGACATAGTACAAATTGTGAATACAAAAGGAATGCAATAATTAAAAAATCTCATAAACTTATATTTAAAAAAAAAAAATAGAATATAGATAACATATCAAATGTTGAAAGTGAGACATTTTGAAATGACATGCCAAATATTGGCTCATTTTGGATTTCATGAGAGCTACACATTCCAAAAAAGTTGAGACAGGTAGCAATAAGAGGCCAGAAAAGTTAAATTTACATGTAAGGAACAGCTGGAGGACCGATTTGCAATTTATTAGGTCAATTGGCAACATGATTGGGTATAAAAAGTGCCTTTCAGCGTGGAATGTCTCTCAGAAATCAAGATGGGCAGAGGATCACCAATTCCCCCAATGTTGCGGCAAAAAATAGTGGTGCAATATCAAAAAGGTGTTAAATTGCAAAGAGTTTTGAAGTTATCATCATCTACAGTGCATTAAAATCTTCCAAAGATTAAGAGAATCTGGAACAATCTCTGTGCGTAAGGGTCAAGGCCGGAAAACCATACTGGATGCCCGTGATCTTCGGGCATTTAGATGACACTGCATCACATACAGGAATTCTGTAAAGTAAATCACAACATGGGCTCAGGAATCCTTCCAGAAAACATTGTCGGTGAACATAATCCACCGTGCCATTTGCCGTTGCCGGCTAAAACTCTATCAGAAGCGCAGGTGTTTTCTTTGGTCCAAGTCTCATTTAAAATGGACTGTGGCTAAGTGGAAAACTGTTCTTTGGTCAGATAAATCAAAATTTGAAGTTATTTTTGTAAAACTGGGATGCCTAGGGCCCTATAAAATCCATTTAATTTTTCCATTTTTAAAAATTCCGTTTTATCTTTTCCCAAATTCCGTTTTATTTTTTTCCAAATTCCGTTTTTTCCGTTTAAATTTTTGAAGATTCCTTTTTTCCCGTTAATTTTTGAGAATTCAGTTTTTTTACCCTTAACTGTTATTTTGGTGAAAAAAAAGTGTGCTTTTAATGTTAATATAATAGAACATAAAACAAAAAATAGGGATGAGGTAACAAACATCAGATTTGCTTTTTAGGACAAATACTGCATGATGCAACATAACACTGCACTTCAAGTACTTCAAATATTAATGGTTATTAACTTTAAACTTTCCTGTAAAATACATTATATTAGTTTATATAAGTTAAAATGAAAGTGCTCCATTAGCTTTTTCTTTCAAGTAAAAAAATGAAAAAAGAACTTAAAAAAAAAATCATAAGAATCATCTTTTACATACAGTACTATTAAGTAAAACATTTAAAGCTGAAAATTAACATGAAAAAAATAACACACTTAACCATGAAATCATGTAGTGAATTGTTCTCTGTGTTTAATAATAACCATTATGATATCCAGAGCTGTGAAAAATGAAAAAGAAATTACATGAAAACAACACTGCCAGAAGTTTTTTCCCCAACTTCAAAGGAACTTTAAGGTTACTTTTATCATGTAAACTACCCATATACAGCATGTTATATATGCATATGTGTTTGGAACAAAGGGGAACACGGTCGCATTTGTAAGAGATATGCTGCCTAATGTGCCTATTGTAACGACAATGACTGAGTTCGAGTTTAATGTCTCGGGGAATAATTAACTCAAAAGGGATTTAATATTCAATATTCATGAATTTATGAATATAATTTGCTAGTCGTTCATTACGTATTAAAATTTTCCGATAGGGAAAATTGTTTAATTAAATACAAGTAACCCTTTACGGAATTGCTTGAAATTATCCTACTAAGTTTGTCCTGCAAATTAGTTATAGACTTTTCAAATCAATTCTCAATAAGGGATTACTGCTTTACGAGCGTATAAGAAACATTAACTTTACTGATCAGTTCAATATTTCAAATGGTCATACAGTTTACTTTACTAACATAGTAGCATAAGCAGTTAGGTAACGTTAGATCGTAATTTTCATTGACTTTGTGTATGTGGGAGAACAACAGACTCAACTCATTAAATGTCTTTTGGAGGTTTAATAAACACAGACTAAAAATAACACTACGATTCACACAGAAAGTACACACTAAATATGCATCAAGAGAGTAGAAATATAGATATTAACGAAAGAATACATAAAAGAGAATAATGAATAGACTGAAATTAGAGAGTGATAAAAGAGAGAGAGAGATGGGACAAAGAATTAGGGATAAGAAGCAGCTTTCCTTCAGTTCATCAAATACAACCTTCACGGAGTTAACTTGTCCCAACGGGAAAATAACACACCCTCTTAACAGCAGTTTGAATTTGGAAGATAAGAATACTTTCTCTAGTTGTGGCTTCTCGCGTGTGTGCGTGTGTTCCGAGTTCAAATGCCCTGCGTGTCCGGCGGTTCTTTCCGAGGTCGAGAGGGAAGCAGCTGGTTGCTCTAGCGATGCTTCGTGTTCTCCTTCTGAAGAATGCCCTTGGGGCTAGTAATTTGATGCGATGCAAAAGCGAAGCGAGGAGGGAAGAGGGGAAGAGTTGGGGCCTGCTTGGAGGGCCTGCATTGGTGGCTTGGCTCAATGGCCAGCCACGGTGGCGTTGGTTCCGCCAGGGAGAGAAGAGGAAGAGTAAGAGCTGAGGCCTGCTGGCCCCATAGTGTGGTGGGCCTCGGTTTCTGGTCCCACACAGCACATGGCTCTGTGTCTGGAGCCCCTCCCTGCTTGGAGGGACATGTTGGTTCAGCCAGGGAGAGAAGACAAGAGCATTTCGGAAGAGGAAGAGAGTTTCAGAAGAGAGCAATTGTGGTCTCCACTGGTCTTTTAAGACAATTAATCCACGCCCCCTTCTGGGTAGTCTACCCAATCCAGAGGGTGAATTCTGAGCGGGAAAAGTTCTCTTTGTCTTGGTTTACGACCTGCTTTGCATGTTTCTGAGGTGTCGTAAAGGGGTGTTGATTTTGTATGGTTTTACTCCCAAATTTGCTAAACATATTAATGATACATTTCATAATCCCATTTGGTGCATCGTTGAGTAAGTCAAAGAAATAGGAATATTTAGATATCAAACACCTTATGGCTGGGAGGTATTAAAGCAGAGATACATTCTTATACAGAAATGCAAGCATTTAAAATAAACTTACATTGTTTCTACCCCATGATTGAGTAGGCATGAGTCAAGGAGCATGCATATATAATAATAATAATAATAATAATAGATTTTATTTATAATGCACTTTTCATTCCGAAGAATCTCAAAGTGCAACAAAGGGGGGGGGGATAACAAAAAATTAATAACAAGTAAAAATATAGAATACTACAAACAATCAACCAACACAGAAAACAGAACAGAAACAGAGCTGATGGTGGACAGAAAACAGCTGATGGTGGAAGTCTCTGTTAGCTCCGCAGCACACTGTGGTCCACTTCATGTTTCAGATTTCTCCCAGCGGCAGTGTCCCGATGACATCGCCGAGGCAAGACAGCTGAAGACCAGATGATGGGTCTTCTTCATGATGATTCAAACGATGGGGATCGCTGCAGCACCATGCAGGAGGCAGAACATTTCTCCGGGCACTTCTGTGGACACACCGGGGCCGGCGCAGATGTCCAAGCCGCTCCACGGTCGCAATGCAGGACGGAACAGCGGCGCAGCCGAGAAGCAGAACATCCCAACATCATGCCGGACGCCGACGACGAGAGCCCGGATGACGCTAGCCCGGTGCAAACTTCAGCCACCATGCAGCCCAAGCCCAAGGGAGACCACCAGTGAGCACCCGCGGCGAGAAACATCAAATGTCCTCCAAACCAGAAACCAACCGCAGCAATTCAAACGTAAACATTAGAGAAGCGGTTGAAAACGGCGAAACGACGAACAACGACCTCTCAGTGGCTGCCAGCAATCAGCAACAGTCCCAATTGTAGCTCTGACTGTTAGACTAGTCACAAACATAAGGACATAAAATAAAATGTAAATCTAATAGTACATTAACATGATTTGTTGTGGGTGGAGAAGCGGATGGTTTGTCTATAATTTGAGGCAAAAGCGGGTGTGTTACAAGCCTCGTGTCTTAAAGTCTTTGTGTCTAAGACACTTTTCTGTGGCCAAATTCTTTTGGGCCATAAAACATCTTATCAGATGGTTTCCAGGGTAACGAAGAATCTTTCTCTGTTGTGTTGAGGGAAGGTCTGTTACTAAGCACAAAGCATTCAAAACATATTTGTTAAATGTAACTGGCGATTGTGTGTTTGATTCGCCTGAGTCGCTACACTATCATAAATCAAAGCACGAGAACGACAGGGGTCGAGCAGACCACCGGAAAATCTGACAGAATGGACAATATTTGTCTGTATTTGCAATACACAAGCCGGGGCTCAGCTGCGCACGACCAATGCTGCCTGTGAAAAGCACAACAGGCGCGCGGCTCCCGCTCTCTATATGCAAAGCTTCTGCGCTGCCTGCACGTACAGTGTGAAACCGCCGTTAGCGTCGAGTTTCTTAACTTTTTCGCTGACGAAAGCAGAGCCGTGGAGACCAACTTCGCCATACTTTCATTGTGTTAAAGGGGGAGCTGAAATGACGGGAGGGTTTGTGTCGCCAAGATTTGCATTTTCCTCAGACATACGTTCTCCTCCCGCACAAAACAGAATTTCATTACAAATATGTTATATTCTGGGAAAATCTGCGTTAATACTAGATTCTGCGTTAATATACAGATTCCGCGATTCCGTCCGCGATTCCGTGATCGTGAAAATTATAGGGCAAGGACAACCCAAGTTGTTATCCGTGTTCAGTTCAGAAGCCTGCATCTCTGATGTGGGGTTGCATGAGTACGTGTGGCATGGGCAGCTTACACATCTGGAAAGGCACCATCAATGCTATAATGTATATCTAAGTTCTCGTACAACATATGCTTCCATCCAGACGTCGGCTCTTTCAGGGAAGACCTTGCATTTTCCAACATGACAATGTCAGACCACATACTGCATCAATTACAACATCATGGCTGCGTAGAAGGAGGATCCGGGTACTCAAATGGCCCACCTGCAGTCTAGATTGTTCACCCATAGAAAACATTTGGCGCATCATAAAGAGGAAGATGCAACAAAGAAGACCTAAGACAGTTGAGCAACTAGAAGCCTGTATTAGACAAGAATGGGACAACATTCCTATTCCTAAACTTTAGCAACTTGTCTCCTCAGTCCCCAGACATTTACAGACTGGTATAAAAAGAACAGGGGATGCCACACAGTGGTAAACATGGCCTGGTCTTAACTTTTTTGAGATGTGTTGATGCCCTGAAATTTAAAATCAACATGTTCCCCTTAAAATTATACATTTTCTCAGTTTAAACATTTGATATGTCATCTATGTTGTATTCTGACGAAGACGTAGGCATTGATCTTCGTCTACAGTGGCGGTCTTTCACCTATCTTTGACGTCATATATAAGCACATTCAAGAACAAGTCGTTTTCTAGGCTTGGTTCAATAAAAGCTGTTTTTGGACTAACAATCTGAAAATAACAGGATATTCTTATAGTGTGATTAGTTGTAGGAACCTTTAGGCACCTCACAGTCCGATTCCGTTTCTGGGAGTCATGAATATTTTCCAAAACTATTCTTGATCTACTTTTTTTCTTATTACACATGCAATTACAATACATTTTAAAAATTATTACAAATTAAAAATGAAATTTAAACAATTGTATGTTTTAAATATTTTAAATATTTAAACTAATGTAGCTTCAAAACATAAAAGCAATTGGCTAGTTAATAATAAAGAGGAACAAAAAAAACATTACAAGCAATAAACAATTACTTAGTAAATACTAAATTGCTGAATACACGAGTGCCCTCGGTATTTAAGAGTATCTGAACATTTTCCAGTGATTTTTCTCTTTTTCTACTTTTTGATTATTACTGATGACAACATGGAATGTGGAATATCTAATAAGCTGCATTCACACCAATACACAGATCTCTTTTGAAATATAGAATGTGGTTTGTCCTTTCTGTTTGATTCCTTAAGACATAACTGACTGTTTACGTTAATATTGTCTCTTAACCATTTTGAGAGGCAAGTACATTCAACCATACACAGCCACATGCACTTGCACTCTTCACAAAGTGCATTGAACTTTTGAAATTGAAGACAGCCTTCTGTCAGAGTTCATATGCTTTTAATATACAAGCCCACTGGATTCCAAATTACATACATTTTGTAAGGAAAATACAGATGGGTGATACTTCACACTACAAGTGTAACATCAAGCAAAGCACATTGTTTCTCTTCGCGCATCCTTTGCAATGAAGCCTGTGAAAGTTTTTGTAGTTTGCTTCCTTTCTGGAGTTATTGAAAGTTTATTTTAATGGAAGGTTTGAGTGACGTATGTGTATGAGGAATCGGAAGCAAGCAGAATACGGGTGTTTCTAAAGCACTCAGCGACATCACACATCTGCGGCTAAAAACTATGCTCAAAATTGATTCTGAAATTCTCAGAATTAGGGTTGCAAGTTTCCAAAAAGTTTCCTGAATTTTTGGAAACTTTCTAAGATATTCATTTTCGGCCCCTTTGCAACCCTAATTGTGATAGCATCATTTATTTATTTTTTCTTTCTTCCTTTTTTTTTCTTCGTCTTGTGTTCTACAACCCCTAATGCATGCCCCTAATACTCCTAACTCTTTAATGTCAAAAGATCAAGGGAAATTTTATATTTTCATTCATGACCCATTTAAAGTATCGATCAGTTTCAGTCTCTGAGTGACTGCATCATAATTTAAAAAGAAAATCTCCAAAAGATGATTGAAAATCTTAAATGAGAAATTTAAGATACAAACTGATAAGCAACACCATGCTTGTGTAGTCATCAGATGGCTGACTCAGGTGACGGCTTTCATTTTGACAATCTCAGTGAGCCCTGTATTACCTCCACTGGCTGTATGCCCGAAGTTAATAGCAGCATCCCTTCAGCACTTAGAAATGTGGTCACATGCCAGTCTTCTCTATGGCAGGCTGACATATAACAGCTTCTGATGAGAGATCACAGAATAACCAGCTTGCATGAGTTGTTGGCTCTTGTGAAAATCACATTGAGCCCTTCAGCCAAATTTTGTATTCAATGCGTTATTATTTTGAAGCATTTAGACCAGTCAATTTCACAGCAGTTTGCACTCTAACTGCTCATTGACTTGTGCACGAAGTCCGGTATGGATCAATGCCTTACTGGATTTATTAGCTCGTTGTGATGATGTGCCTGTTTTTCTCCCTCTGCGTCTGCGGTGGAGATTTATTAATAAACTGTTTCATAAATCATGTATAATGTGAGGCTTTGCCCAATGCCCATGATGTTATTGTGGTGTGTTAACATTTAGCAGTGCCCACTCCCAGCTCTCAGCCTCCAATGTTTACTCATGGTGGTGCACTTTATGTCAGTCGTCTGCTTGAGTTTTAATAGTGTGCTTTCATTAATGTTGTTCTCTTCTGCAAAGTAATACCTCTGCAAAGAACATTTCTAGTCCTGATGTGTCTTGATCTCTGCTATCATAGCTCATCTCCTATGCAACCGTGGGCACCGGACACTGCCGCTGGGCATGACAGATACTGTGTGCCACTGGCCGTTAATACCATTGGGACATTACAGATGGTGGAGAGCTAACCAGATTTCACATCAGGGCAATATTCTCCCAGATCCCATTTTTTATTTAAAAGGTTACTTTACAAAAGTTTGTATTTGTGGTGGAAGATGCAATTATAATCAGAGCTAAGCAGAACTAAGCTGGTTTACTTGTTTTACATTTTAGACTAATTCAAGTAGGTTATCATCTCATGTTGTAAATGTTTATTACAACCACAAAGCTGAAATTATGTCTTTAAGGTGTAATTAGTTGAACAAAACCTCTAATTGCAATCTGTGCAGTGCAGATGTTGTATTTGTTTGGTAGGAAGAACAACATCCTACCTACAACAAAGAAAGTACATAATTCACCTCTGACAATTTGCTCTTTGTAATTGTACATTAGCTTAAGTAAGCTTTGGTATGCATTACTAACCAAAATATGGGGTGTGTTTAGCCTTAAGAACATGTTGTGTTGTCACCAAATAGAGATGAATATCTGGTTGCTCTATGAGGCAATGCATTGATTTATTTCATTTTACACTTGAATGGGTTGTCATTTGTCACTTTTTGACTGATTGACCATGGAACCATTGGAAACAATCATTTTGACGGATAGGATCATAAAAATTCCATCATAATTTTTATATTTTAATAAGAAATTGTAAATAAAATAAGAGAGCTTCTGTTTTCATTCACATTTTATTCACATCATGCATTTATTTATATTATGAAAAAAAAGCTGAACAAAGGCCGTGCGTCATTTTTTTTCATCTTGAAGATTTGTCGCAGCTTGTAAGTGAACACGATCATCCCTTTCACTTTACTATGTTACAGAATAAAATTACACATGAATGAACATCATAAAATATGTTGAAAGATACAGTACTACTTACTAAAATCTGTATAATGTCTTTTACAGTTTAAAGGTCCCGTTCTTCGCGATTGCATCTTTCAAACTTTAGATAGTGTGTAATGTTGCTGTTAGAGCATACAAAATATCTGTAAAATTTTAAAGTTCAATGCCAAGCGAGATATTTTATTCAACAGAAGTTCCCTTTCAAAGCCTACAGCAAACGGCCGGTTTGGATTACAGCAGGAAGTGCAGTAGAGCTGCAACTAACGATTATTTTTTCTGTCGACTAATCTAACGATTATTTTTTCGATTAGTCGACTAATCTAACGATTAATTTTTTTACCCTTTGAAATTTTTCAAAATTCTGTGGCACCCCCTCACATAAGTTACGCTAGAGGTGTAACAGTACAGACTGCTCACAGTTCGCTTTGTATCGCGGTTTTAGGTTCACGGTTCAGTACAGTTCGGTATTTGCTATGTTCAGGGGAAAAAGGACTACTGTCAAATGAAAATAAAGAAAATAAGAACAGATAACTTAAATAGAAGCAGCAGCACAAATAAATACTGTTGAGCAAAGATGAGAATAAAATAAACAATGCTTTTCAGGTTGGTCTAACATTAGTTTTTTGAGAAATGGAATGAAGTAATCAAAAGTAAAATAACCACACATTTAACTGTTTAAAATTTAAAAAAATAATCCTTTTTAAACTTTGACATTAAACAGACAGCAGTGAAGGCTACTGCCCCTTTAAGACCCACGGATAGTCGTCGTATTTTCTGTATAAAGTTCACTTAAGGCATAGAGTAGGCTATGAGATTTTGACATACTTTTTGTGAGTTTGTCCGTTTAAGCACAGGATTTGAAAGATAACTCAATATTTGCGCGCTGTGGGACGAGTGCACAGACAGATCTTCTCATTCGCGTCTCCTGGCTACACGGGGGTGATGACGGTGAAAATGACTGCTCATATTCGGACGTACAGCAGCACTCGCATGCGTTTTATAAAGTTTACAAAGAGAGACCGTTTTGCCCACGTTTTTCTTTTATTATCGCTGTTGTTGTAGTAGTGTATACCTGAGGAATCAGCACGTATCCAGCGACAGAAACATACATACAGCATTATTTTCAAGTTACACCCCATATTAAAGATGCGTCATCAGATGTGAGATGAACCGCGGTGTAAGTGCGTCCCGGCATCTTTTGCTCGGGATCCCGGTTGGGAAACACTGGTCTGTATTGATTGACACCGCGCTGGTTTGTTTAGAATTATATGAGCGCCGTGACCGCGCGCTGCCGCGTGATGAAGGCGTGTCGCAACTCTGTTATTCAACTGCTCTGGTTTTAAAAGCTATGTCACACTAAATGCGCCAAAATGCAATAAAACTTGTTTTACGGTCGATGCAACCCACGTGTGTGTGTGTGTGTGTGTGTGTGTGTGTGTGTGTGTGAGTAAGAGACGCGCAAAAGGGCGGAGAGAGAACTTAAGGAAATGCAGCTAAACGAATATGCGTGCGTCTTTTAAATAGTGTAAAAATGAATGAATGACGAATGTGGCGGCCGTTATTGATTATGTGGCAGTCCGCCACAAATTAGTCTATGTGTGGGAAACACTGTTTGGCCTCTGTTTAAAGTATTCCCATACTTTTGATATTCGCTGTCTAGGTTTTTGTGATAGAACCAGGAGCAGAAGCCAACATTACGCGAGATGAACGTCTGACACGACGCGTCGACGCATTTCACGAACGTCGACGTATTTCCGTAGTCGACGTCATCGATGACGTCGACGCGTCGTTGCAGCACTAAAGTGCAGGGATGCAATGACATCACTAGAACAGTTTGTTGACTAACCCTCCGCCCACAAGAACACGCAAAATAAGGGGCGTGGTTTTGTCGCTCTCCCACGTGGAGAAGAGCGCGCATTCAGTGCTTGCATCTCCCTGTTATGGTAAGAGGCGGGACCTTTCCGGGCAAAGTGCACTAAGCTGCTGTCCAATCACAAAATAGGAAGTGCTGGCCTAATCAGAACTCGTTACGTATTTCTGAAGGAGGGACTTCATAGAACAAGGAAATCATCAGGCCGTTTTTAGGACAGAGAAAACAGCGGTGTACAGATAAGTAAATTGTGTGAAAAATACTGTTTTTTTTACACGCGAAACATGAACTCCTTATATTGCACTGCACACTGTAAACATAATCAAAGCTTCGAAAACACACGAAGAACGGGACCTTTAAGGTGAACAACATGCTGCATATTTCAAAATAAGTTGCTTGTTTCTTTACTTGGCTGGGACATTTTTTTTTACAAAGCTTACACACACAACGGTGTTCTGATGTTGGTCAGAAGAAAATCTTATCCAATCCTATCCATGGGCATTTACTTTACTAAGTCTCCAGTGCTAGTGCCAGTGCCATCAAAACCCAGCGTTAAGGAGAGAGCCTCAAAACCAGTGTAGAAAATAGCCTATTACTTATTAGTTATGATGTTTTTGTATGTAAAAAACACCCAAACGTCATTAGTTGACCTCAGACAACAGTATATTAAAAAAGCCAGTTTATGACACCTTTAATCATCTGAAA
This sequence comes from Pseudorasbora parva, assembly GCF_024679245.1. Classification (NCBI taxonomy): domain Eukaryota; kingdom Metazoa; phylum Chordata; class Actinopteri; order Cypriniformes; family Gobionidae; genus Pseudorasbora; species Pseudorasbora parva. The sequence continues at coordinate 23,408,903 of NC_090180.1, read as the reverse complement.
ACAACATGGTGTTTAATACTTACTTATAATTATCAACATAAATAATACACCCAATTAACTGAATTCATATTCTTTCATGTTCAAATGATTAGATAAAACAGTAAAATAGTTCCAACAGTTTTTTTGTCACTGAGAATTGTGATTTAAAAAAAAGTATTAGTCTGTTACAGTAGTTTTCCATTGTTACATTTTAGTTTCCCAGCTGTTGTTCTGCTCCTCCCTCACATAGAACTGACTCCTGATGAAGAACTGACATATGAAAGAGGAACCAAGAGTGGTCCTCCTCCCTTGTAGATGACGTTATGGTGCTCATCACAAATGTAATGATGAAAAGAATTACTCAGCACAGCTTCATATGATTCAGCATTGATAGTAGGTGTGTAATGTTTGACTATCATCCTCCAAAGAAGATGATGAATTTCTTGCCGTCCCACACAGTCTGAGTAGTCATGCTATAGATTTACCCTCCATTGTTCATGATGCAGTTACAGAATCCTGCATTCACTCTGTGTTTATTTAAGAGCCTGAAGTTCATTTTTCAGATGCATGAGCTCCCTGTCAACCAACTTCCTGCATGTGGCTCTGGTTTTTCTTATTTGTCTGCACTGCCTAATAGTTTCAAGCCCTGTGTCCAACTTATGAGTGAAGCTGTTGTTTATGTTCACTTCCTTATATGATTCATATGGTTCATGCTTGTCAATTGTGACATCATGGACACAATTCAAACAACAATGACTTGCTATAATTCTTTCTGTTTAATCTAGTTCTGGTTTTCGGATCAATTGCAAAATTTAAACGGCATGGTTTTGAAACCATTGTTAATTTATAGGGCCACGTGTTAAATATGCGTTACATGCTGTACCAGCACAGTACACTGGTATAATATTGTGGTTAGGTTCGTTGATCTTGTGTGTGTGTGTGTGTGGGGAAGGAAGAAGACGGGGTGACTGGGACTAGCGTTTCTTTATTTCTCATACACCAGTGTAAACACACGCGCTCGTGGGCGTATCAATTCTCACAAACCCAGCAACTTATAAGCAGTATAACTCTCTCTTCGTAGCACTCTCTTGTCCTGTGGCTCGTGTAGTCCCAGTCCAAATCTCTCTCCCAACTCTCCAAGCAGCGGCTTTATGTAGTCTCTCCATGGCAATTACTGCAATCAGACACAGGTGTTGATCATCTGCACTTGACCTACTGCTCGGCTCTGCTTTCTCTCTCCAACCACAGATCTCGCAAAACCACGCCCCCCTCTGCTACAAATACAATTTTGGTACCTGATCTGGACTTTGGCCCCATTTACACTGCATGGTTCAAGTGACCCAATTCCGATTTTTTTTTTTTTTCCTCTCATGTGGCACAGATCAGATATGACGTGAATGTGTAAGCAGTAAAAAAAAACGCATGAATTCCGATATCCGGTATCCTCAGATCGGATTCAGGCCTCACTCATATGTGGTAATAAATCCAATATGATTCGGATGCGTGCATTTGCGTCTGCCATGTAAGCGGATATACCCGAGTAAATGTGAGTCGTACGTCATTGAAAAAAAGGACGGAGGAGAATTACGTCAACTCAGGTGGACACAAACTGCGATCCAGTGTTGCCAAGTCTGCGGTTTTCATGCTGAATTGGGCTACTTTAACACAGTTTTGAGTTGCAATTGGACGGGTTTTGTTGTGAAAACCTGGCAACCCCGTCAAGGGCTCTCCTCTTTTTCTCCGCCTTAAGAGAGAAATGTTTTGCCGACTTTAAAGATGTGTGGAACAGTGCAGACAGCAAATCATTGTGCAATCATTTTGTCTGCGTCCGTTGCGCATATCGCGCTGTTTTACTTCCTTTCACTGGTTAAGAACGTAATGGGCTGTTTTCCCAGTGTACAGTGTAAATGCAAATATCGGATACGGGTCGCTTTTGAAAAGATGATATAGTCACAAAAAAAAAAAAGGATATAGTCACAAAAACGGAATTGTGCATCAAGACCTGCAGTGTAAATGCAGCCAAAATGTAGTACATTTCAACACAGTTTGGCAATTCAGGCCGTGTGACATGAAGCATAAAAGTTAATGTAAGATTCATTAAATGGGTCAATGACATGTAAAGAGTGCCCACTATAAAGAAAAGTAAAAACTTTTGAATAATGTAGTTTAAAAGCTTTTTGTTTTAATGTATATACATTTACAGTATAATACATTGTATTTTAATTAATAAGTTAATAGTTCCAAACAAAAAAGCTAATTGGCATTGTGCCATTGACTATTAGGGCTGTCAAAATGAACGTGTTAACACGTATTAGGACAGGGCGATAAAGCGATAACGATACTTATCACAATATAATTTTCCTCGATAAAACGATAACAACAGTTACATAAATTCTCGATATAATGCTTACACGCTATGCGTAATGCTGTGCATGCGTGTTGCAGACCGGGCTTCTGGGTGCTGCACGCGGTGGTGTTTACAGTCACATTAAATGACAGGCTTGGAGGATCAGAGTGAAGTGAGAAAAATGAGAGAGTGAAGAAAATTCAGCGCTCACAAACAGCTCTGAGGACACAGATATCGTTGACAAGTTAGTTCGCTCAACTTCAGTGGTTTGGAGATATTTTTGGCTACCCCATCCAAAATAAAACAGTGACGTACGTGGACTGCTTATCTATGATCGGCGTTCACCACACGGAGTTTAATTATTAAATGAATTGCCCAACACAACAGTAAATCTACATTAACTATATTCATGCACAGGCTTATCACCTTGTTAGTTGTAGTGGGTGACTTACAACAAGCTAACGTTACCAAACTATAATCACTAAAGCATTGTACATTGCTATCATAATTGTTTGTCTTTGGTGATGTAATGACTCGGCATCGCCCGTATCAATACTAATATACATCTACTGTAGAGTAGGGATGTCAATTTCCACAAATTCCCATGATCGATCGTCGTTTAAATTAATGATCAATTAATCGATTAATCGTTAACCTTAATACTGCAATATGTGTCTACAGCAGTGGCGTAGCCGACAGCATGACAGGATGTGCAAATGCTGCTCAAAATGCCATGTTATTCACCAGATGAATGAGAAGGATTTTTCATCTAAACAAATGGCTATGGGATTGTAAAATTAGTCGATGCGATTTATAATTTAATTAAATGACTTATTTAATAACCAAATATAACCTGTAATACAACATCAACGCCGCCTCAGATCTGTTATTCAGAATGTGTGGACGCTCTTCCAAGAACAATGTGAAGAAACGTCACCTAAAACCAATTAACGATTTTTCGATTGAATAACGATTTTCATAACATTTTCATTAATGTTATGTAATGTGACAGTCCCAATCATAATTATTATTAGTCGTGCGTTGCTGTTTGAACTGTGCGAGCTGAAGCTGAAGCGCTGAATCAACACTGGTAAGTTACACTGAAGCTTTGCTAGCGTGTTATTTAACTCAACAAAAAGCTTCCTATATGAGATTAATCAGATTTATATGAAGTTAACAAATGATATCTGCACAAAATAAAGCGAATTCACAAGTGAACTTGAATTGAGTTGCTGATATTCATATTCAGAATGGGAGATGTGTAGCCTACACACGCTCTTCCTGGAACAACGCTCTGAACACGGCACCATCCTAAACCCAATGAATTTACAACCATTTATTAAAATAGTGTTCTCATTTCTGTTATGTAATATGACAATCCCAATCATAGTTATTATGCATTGCTCTGTATGCGGTAAAGCCGAAGCACTGAATGAAAGCCGGTATAGCCATACGTTACACTGAAGCCCTTTGCTAGTGCGTTTTATTTTGCTGAAAGAAACGCATTCTATATGATTGATCACATATATAACGTTACAAAATAAATGTAATATTACAAATTACTTCAGCACAATCTGATGCAAATGCATAAGTGAACTTGAACTAGTTGCATGCGCGAGTCAGAATGCGTGACCGTGACTCATTTTGAGCATGCGCTCTTTCTGGATCAACGCAATGAAACACACGGCAAATAAACCCAAATAATTAACAATGACAATGTTTTATTACAATAGTGTTCTCATTAATGCTGTGTAATATGACAGTCCCAATCATAGTCATTATTAGTTGTTCATTGCTGTTGGAGCTGCACGCTGAAGCTGATCACAGCCACGCTTTTACTACTGCTCGCCTCTAACGTTAATTATTAACCAAATGCATTCTTTATGAAATAAATCAGCTATAGATAGGCCTGCACAAAATAAACACAATATTACAACTTACATTTATACAAAACAAAAGGCTGCGAATGCACATGCAGACTTGCAGTCATGATGAAGGTGTAACTCCTGCTTTAAAATGGTCCCTAGTAGAACTCGGGCACGCTCGCTTAATTTTTCCTCCCGTTTCGCGGTTGACCCGCACGCATGCGCATGACCCTGCTTAATCGATGATCGATAAGTCTTATCGATCAAATGTCTTATCGACAATTAATCGATCATCGATTAATCGTTGACATCCCTACTGTAGAGTAAAAAAATGAGTTAAGATTAAATAAATAAATCTACCTCAGTTTTAATAAATTGTTCACCTGTTTGGGAAGTTTGTCATGTTTTAACAATAAAGGATAGTTTAAAACCACAGTTAACTGTCTGTTTTCTACATCTTTCACTCAGAAGCAAAATTATGCCTTTAAACTTTAAAGAAATAAAGATTTTACATTTATCGTGATATTTATTGATATCGACTGATATGGAAAATTATATTGTGATATTTTTTTTGGGCCATAAGCTAATAAGCGCGTATGATTATTATATATATTTTTTCAGTTTAATGAATTATCTGTTTTTTTTTTACACCATCCTTTGGCATTACATTATATGATTATGCTCCTGTTCATGCAAATGCTTTTAAAAAATCAGAGTGCGATAAGACACGAGAAGGCGGTGTGGTACTGGTGCTCGTCTGTCAGTCTCCTTTCTGCACATACAACTCAAGTGCACAGAAAGTTGCTTCAGACCGTGCTTGAATGGACACACAACACAAAATGTATGCAAAAATGCCTGTTTTGTTAGGTATGTTATTTAAGTCTTATTAAGTCTTAAATGTAAATGAGAAAATGGGATGCTTGTGAGATCTGTGACAGGTCTAAAAGTGACAGCAGCCTAATAAACCCTCTGCTAGAAAATCACTCTTTAATAATGATTAATCTACATTTAATTATAATTAAGCCTATGTAGTGAAAACTGTGACGTGTTTGATTAACTTGATTCAATTTCTGTATTTATCCTACCTGTTAGATCTACTTAAAATCTTAAAGCGCTGTTTACCAGGTTACATGGGTCAAAAACAATAAAAACAATAACTTGTTTTGTGTATTTTTAAAGGACGAGTAAAATTATTTTTAAAAACTCTTCTGACTGGCCCAATAGAATAAATTGAGCTTTGAAATATTCAATGCCTCAGCTAAATATTGCATTTTATTATAATGTGTTTGTAACAAGGGTTCGTAATATGGTCAGGAAGGGAGAAGACAGGGGTCGGCTTTGACTGGGACTCGCTCTCTTTATTCATACTTCACAAAATAAACAAACAGACGCTCAATGCGTATCTCTCTCTATATCCTCGATATGGATCGCTCTGTTTCTCTTTCAACAGTTCGGTTTCTCTTTCCAGTGGCAGATGATACTCGCAAAGTCCCAGTCCAACTCTCTCTCTCAACTCTCTCCCGGCCACGGCTTAAGTCTAGTTCAGACTGCACGATTTTCAAACTCGTTGGGTCGCTCTTTTCACACTGCATGACTATCTGGGGTATCATTCAGTCACTGCTGTGTTCACACTGCACGATGGTTTGACGACTGAACAAGAGGAAGAATCGCCGATAACATTCTCTCTCCGGTGCGCAAACTACGTTTCCCAAACACACGTGCGATGTGACAAGTAAACAACGCGAGATCACGTGCGTCAGACCGGAGTTCTCACGTGAGACTTGTAATTGTTATTAAAAATGATAAACTGCACAACGTTTGCTTCAAATTGTATGTGCGCTGATTTGTGGAGAAAAAGAAAAAAGATTATGGCGGAAGAAATTGTTGGAGAGACAGAGGGAGCCAGGATTGTGTTCTGCAAAGACAGTTTGAGGTAAATAAATATATTTGAGGTATGAGTATGAGGTAAATAAATTTTGTAATGTGCTGCTGCTGTGGCTGGATTTGCAAATGTTTGGCCTTTGTTTCTGTTTGATAGAATTGTAAATATATCTATTAAAATACTGAAATTCTGCTCTATAACTCCTCCCTGAACCTCCTGCTGCCCTGTATCTCACTCTCTCATTAGCTGTCAGTGTAATTTTCAGTCAGAACGCAGTTCACACAGCAGGAGTTTGAATCGCCGACAGGTCCAGATATTTAGCATGCCAAATATCTCACCGGCGTCGGCGACTCATCTGCGATTCTCTCTGATCGCGTCTTTGATTATTCACACTGCGTGATTGTCACTCGCGTGCATGAGCACCGATTTGCCTGTGATCGCGGGCATTTGTCGACGATTTCACAAAACCTGTCGGCGACTCAAAATCGGGGCAAAAATCGGGCCGTGTGATCTAGGCTGCGCGCTCTCCACGCCAATCACTGCAATCAGAAACAGGTGTTCGTCATCTGTGCTTGACCTACTTACCTGCCGCTTCGCTCTGTGCTCTCTCTCCCGCTGCAGACCTCGCAGAACCACGCCCCCTCTGTCACAGTGTTTATTTAACAATAGTTTTAAGTTCTCAAAAGTTGTTATAAAGTTGTAGCCTAATAAACATTCAAATGTATAACTTTGTTATACTGTAATGCTGAATGGCTTTAATCAATGGCTAAAATTCATAGTTTTTCATAGAGCAGCCGGATGCGTATAAATAGTACGAGTGTGCAATGTCGTGGAATGTATATGCCAAAACTCATTTTGGCGTGCATATGATACGCACTTCATGGCGTATTATACATATGAACCCCCCACCCCACTACCCTAAACCTACCCAAGAGAGCGTGTCATATACACGCCATAAAGTGTGTATCATATGCACGCGAAAAACAGCGTATCATATGCACGCCAAAATGAGCGTATACATTCCACGACGTTGCACACTCGTAGTATTTATAAGCATTTATGTGTGATTGGGTTGCATATACATTTTTGTAGCGGTATTGGTATCGAGGCTTTCATTCATAAAATTCCAATAAGTAAACATTTTAAATATAAGCTACTGTCTTTATGTTGCTTCTACATTAATTTGGAGATTAAATGTGAAATGATTACAATATAAAATATATATAAAGACTTTAATGTTAGGGGCAAATAATTTTTTTTATTAAAAAAAACATTTTTTTTGCATTTTATTTTAAGCAATTGACTGCAGCTAATACATTTATTTTTATTACAAAAATCCAGATCTATGTAAAAATGTTGGTGCTGAAAGCAAAGAATGTTTTTTTTAGATTCAAAGAAAAAAAGAAAAAAAAAGAGAGAACCACTGTTTGCTTTAATACTGTATGTAGAAAAGGTGATATGGCTCTTTACTGTTAAAGAGAGCTTAACTCTGTGGTACAGTGAATGACTGCTACTATTATTGTGGCACAGTGAATGCAGATTGCAGAACGCCATGGCACCGTGCCCTAATCGTGGTACTATGATGTCAGTGACAGTCAGTGCTTTGAAATGTGCACAGGCACGCAATCTCTGTGTGTTGTCATTTTGTCTGGAAGTTGTGCTCTGTCATAAGTTGGAATCAACAGTGATCGCCTACAGTGATGAGATGATTAGTGATAGTTTGGTAAAGCAGTTTCCTCCCACAACGCCCCAAACACAGACCTTTCCCTGAACTCTAATTACATAATGTTTATCTTTCGGTTGGAAAAGTCAGTCATCTGCCGTCAGTCCCCACAACAAGTTACCCAGGACTGCAGAGGAAATGGACCACTGTGTATGTTTGTGTGTGAACAAAAGTGTTCTTTGTGTGCTGGAGAGTAGAATGGGCTGGTGTGTCTGACTCTGAACTGCCTGTTCCTTGCTGTAGGTGGAGGTTTGGTGGCCATGTGAATCAGACTGATTCAGGGCATGGCGCCTGGTGGCATTCCTAAGCTTCCCACTGACTGGTGACTGGGCACAGACTCCGCCCATCGGCCACTATAACTCCCAACCATGCCACTGCCCGTCTGCTGCATCATGTCTGACATCATCGAAACACACACACATATAGTACACCGTTATAGCAGCCTACGCAGTGATATCTTGGAGTGCCTCCCTTTAATACATACTTCCTTACAATACAATCTAAGAGATTTCTGTCCCTCCATTGAAGGTCCACGCAGCTACCACTTTGGTCCTTCAAAAAGTTTATATAGAGATTGCAAAACGAATCTAGGGCTTTCTAAATTCCAAGAACGAAAAGAACGGGCTTACTTTCTCTTGGCGAAAGGCCTTGCCAAGCGACCTTGAACGAACGAACTCGCGAGGACACCTAACCTTTGAGAATTTAGATGAGCTGCCATCTGATCTTGTTGCTCAACTGACCAGCCACTGAACAATAAATACAATGTAACCTCAAACGAATGTCACAACCTATTAAAGATTTTTCTCAGTAAGAATGAGTAATCTTATTCAAAACAGTACGAAATAAAACATAACATGCATTTTGAATGATCCCTCTTATTAAGTTAAAGGGATCCCATGGTGTTGAGACTTGTATGGCTTAATATAACATAAATGATGTCTCTTACTGAATTATGTAGTAGAAAACCCATGAAAGATCTACGTTATTTAAAAAATCGATTTTATATTTGGACCATGGGCGGCGCCATTTTGTTTGCGTTCTAGGTTGATGACGTAGAGTGGTTGAACTCCTCAATCAGCTGGCGTTACCCGTTGCTATTTTTACCACAACGCAACTCGAAAATTGTTTCAGAGTTAAACAAAACAAATGAATTGCTTTGTAATTGTACTTAAAACACACTAAAACATACATGTGCACACAAACTCACCTACACAAGTCACAAACAGATCGGCGGGCGCGCACACACACACTGACAGACTGCTCTGTCTCAATCGCATGCATCATCACCAAAACATCCTGCCTCTCTTCCTCACGTTACTTTATCCCATCGTCCTACCTAGATATTTCCCTCTGCTGGTCACATTAGGCATTACAGTTAATCTACTATCAACAGTCTATCTAGGATCGACACAGGGAATAGATTGAGGGTTATGTATGCGCGCACGCAGTGCGTGCGTGTGTGTGTGTGTTCGCGCCGATCTGTTGGGGTGTGTGTGTGTTCGCGCCGATCTGTTGGGGTGTGTGTGTGTTCGCGCCGATCTGTTGGGGTGTGTGTGTGTGTGTTCGCGCCGATCTGTTGGGGTGTGTGTGAGTCTGTGTGAGAGAGAGAGTTTGTGTGCACATGTATGTTTGGGTGCGTGAAGTCGGACAGCTGTTTGTAAATCGGCTGTACACTCGTTATTGCGGTGGAACGTGAGACTGAATGACTGCACTCGAACATGTCCACTATGGTGTCGGACAACACTACAAATGTCCGTCCCTTCAAATAATGCGCTATTTAAGGGTATAGGGTCGATTTCAGATTCAGCCCCTGTCGTGGAGACTGAGCAGCCCAACATCTCGATTGAAACAGAGCCTGTCGTGTGCGCGCCCGCCGATCTGTTTGTGACTTGTGTAGGTGAGTTTGTGTGCACATGTATGTTTGAGTGTGGTTTAAGTATAATTACAAAGGAATTGATTGGTTTTGTTTAACTCTGAAACAATTTTCGAGTTGCGTTGTGGTAAAAATAGCTACGGGTAATGCCAGCTGATTGAGGAGTTCAACCACTCTACGTCATCAACCTAGAACACAAACAAAATGGCGCAGCCCATGGTCCAAATACAAAATCGATTTTTAAAATAACGTAGATCTTTCATGGGTTTTCTACTACATAATTCAGTAAGAGACATCATTTATGTTATATTAAGCCATACAAGTCTCAACACCAGGGGATCCCTTTAAAATTATTCAAATTTTCAAAGGTTCTGCAAGCGGTTCACATATAGATTTTTTTTTGCAACTGTATTTATTTAAGCCTTTATTCCAGGGCTCTATGCTAACATTTTTCTTGAGGATCACTTGTGTTCCTAATAAAACATTTTTTAGGAGCACAGTCAAAAATTTAGGAGCACTTGTGCACTGATCAATAACACGCATTCCAACAATAACTTTGCCATTACAGGACGATATTTGTCCCTTTAAATGAATGTCCAGGGGCATTTTAACCATTATAAGAGGTATAAAACACATTTGCATAGTGTTTAATGCAGCTCGTGGGTAAATAATGTTGTATGAATGTATTAAATATATCTGATATTTTAAATAAAAAGTCCATGCAAAGTATAAATATGAAAATAAAACCACCAGTAGGTGGGGGCAAGTCTTAATATTTGAGTCATTCTTTGTTCAAAATGCAGATTCATTTAAATTAAGTCCCTTGGAGATGTCATCAGTTCTGTGGCATTGATTTTCACGAAATAGACAGTGTTATGGCTTAATCGTTGTTACTTGATATTGACTTGTCTATTGGACTTTTGTACAAGATCAGTATCACATATGCAATCATGCCAATACTCGGAGCAATAGCAATCTGTAACTTTTGGTGCTAAATAAATAGAACCACATGCAACTTGCAGAAGAGCATTGTAGCCGGATCTACTTCTCTCTGTTTGTGTCGATGTTGAGTCGTGCAGTTATTGTGGTAATTCGCAGCGGGAATATAAACACTTATTAACCATAGTGATTCAGGATAAGACGACAACACGGTTTGAAAAAAAATAAATCATGATATACTCGCTCATCATGCTTCTTTATTCACAAAGAAGCATTATACCCCATGGGTCTATTTGAATCCTTCTATTTATAATGTAGTAGTGTTATTTATAGATTTTTAAGTTATTGTTAACAGCAATGTATATTAAGTATAAAAAAGGTGAGATTGTCTTGACAACTCTATTTATTGGCAAGCAACATGTTAGACCAAATGCATGGATCCAATATACTGAAACAAATGCAATTACTTGTTTCCTTTCATTGCTGAAGAGTTGCTGTCATTGGAATATCTTCACAATGATGTTGCAAATTTACTGAACTTTTCACACACCTGATAGAAGTGCCAGACCGGTGAATGTAGTGATGCAATTTCTCGTGGATATTTCAACTTGCTCTTTCAGAGGGGATATTTCTCTGATCCCGCTGCAAGTGACAAAGAGAAAACTAATGCATGCAAGGTCTGAGGTTGCTGAAATGAAATGGTCCAGATATACACTTTTCATTAACATGACATTAATTTGAATGTGGCTCTTTGTAAAAATATAAAACAAAACATAAATGTGTGCAAAAATATATAAACAACTATTATTTATATTGTCCACTAACTGCAACATTTTTTTTTTAAGTTATCAGCAAAATATGCCAAAAGTTTTAGTTTGTCAAAAGGTTACATTCTGATGAGGCCGGAAAGATATGTTTTTCACAGGTGTTTTTGCTTGTCCTGAAGAACATATATGCAGGTTATGATAAACACAGCTGAATGGTGTCTCAGTGAAATAATTACAGCACATTCAAATGAACTTTAAATGCTGTGAGCTATTCAGTGCTGTGCTCATTCCCAGAAGGTCTGAGCTGTATGTGGGTGTGTAAGTGTATTCATACAGATTGGCGTCAGAGTACAATCAGCAGTCTGCAGGAGTGATATTATCAGCTTTCATAGGAGTTGACAGGGAGTACATTATAAATATTTGAAATGTATGCAGCAATATGCAGCCTGTTAAAGGCAATGAAGAAAGCATGAGGGTGGTGACCAGGGCTGAGTTTAAAATATTGATTTCTCAATTTTACTTGACTCTCACTTTGAACCAGTATCGATTCTTAAAGCAGTGGGAAAACGTTTCTTAAACCAATTTTATCCTTTAAAACTCCTCTTTTATCACCAAAATTACATATTTAAAAGGACTGTGTAAAATAGCTTGACCGTAACGGCGCTGGCGTCTACATCCAGCTGGAACGTACCGGACACATCTGGAGCCGAAAGAACAGGGGCACTGCAAAGCAAAGACTTAGCAGACAAAATGCCTGGTGACACTCATCAGTCCAGCTAAAAGCAACTTTACGACTACACAGTCTAATCAATGGAGCCACAACCCTCGAGAAATTCCTACAAAAACACCGGAAGTATCCTACCATTCCGAGGAATCTGCGCAGCTCTCGCCTCGTAGTCGGAATCGGATACTCAAGAACCGCGACCACCTTAACATCCAGGGGTCGTACCTGCCCATTTCCGACCTGGTTTTCCAGATAGGTAACAGAAGCCTTAGCAAATTCACATTTTTTCAGGTTTAACGTGAGAGATGCAGCAGAAAGACGGCGAAACACATCATACAAACTCGATAGATGATCAGCCCAGGTGGACGAATAGACGACTACGTCATCTAAATAGACATTACAGTTAGGAACTTCGCCCAAAACCATGGACATTAAGCGCTAAAACATTGCAGGTGCGTTTCGCAGGCCAAAGGCCATATGCGTATATTGTGAAGAAAAGAATCAGAGTTTTGTAAACGTAAACGCAGAGATCGCGGAAGCGCGCTTAGTTAAAGGTACCTGCCAATAAGCTTTGTAATATATCTCGCAGTGCCAGTGTTATCGATGCAGTCATCAATACACGGCAACGGAAAGGCATCAGGCCTAATACCATGCGCGATAAGGCCATCCTTAAAAATATTCTTGTTTGCCGTAACCCGACCGACCCTGTCAATTTAGGGCCGACTCAATTTTTTATTTTTTTTCCCTTTTAGTCCGACCGACTTGCCGGTTGTAAATTGGCTTTAAGACCGACCAATTTCTTTTTTTACTCTTCAAACAACTAATACAACATTAATAAAATAATATGAATTATATTTTAGTAAGTATTATAAATGTATAAATTGCCTGGGCCATAAAAACGAAGGCTACGTTCTTTCGTTTATAGAAAAACCCGTTACGTCATCTATGTTATGTCACATGGCCTGCACGTGCGTTCGTTTCGGCTCATACTCTCATTCACTGTAACGTTAGACTAAAGCCCTGTCGGAGATTTCGCCGCATTGTGTGACAGGAGTCAGGACCATGGACACGTCACACACACCAGGCAAGTGCACTGCAGAGGGGAGGGCTTAGAGCCCCTGCCCTTTTTGAAAATTAATCAAAAGTGCCCCTCTCAACATTTATCATTACTATATTGTGGCGAATAAAACAGAATTTGAATTATAATTAATATGACAACGTGTACAAAACAGTAACAAATGGTGGAAAAGCCGTTTATCTTGTCCCTGTCAGTCTGAAATGTCGTTGTCATAACGCTTTGCTATGGGTAGCGTGTGTTCTGCTCGACCCCAGCGCGTGGTGCGAGCGGCGGCACTGGTTGTAACTTGAAAAATAATGCTTTATGTATGGTTCTGTCGATGGATACACGTGCACTACAACAGCGATAATAAAAGAAAACGTGGGCAAAACGGTCTATCTTTGTAAACTGTGTTCAATGCATGCGAGTGCTGCCGTATGACCAGTCATTTCGCCGTCATCACCCAGTATATTCGCCAGAAGACGCGAATGAGAACCCTCTGCAGTAAGAGAAGATCAGTCTCTGTGCGCAGCGCGCGCACGTCTCACAGCGCGCAAATATTGAGTTCTTTCAAGTCTTGCGTTTGAACGGATAAACTCACACAAAAAGTATGTCAACATGTCGATCTTGATGAGTATCCATCAGACAGTCTGTAAGTTATATGGCTTAAGAGAACTTTATACAGTTGAGAAAGACGAGCATATCTCTGTATTAGGTCTTAAAGGGGCAGTAGCCTTTACTGCTGTCTGTCAAACAAAAGATAAGGACTCACTCACTGCTCTTGATTGAATAGCTGGTTATAGACTTAATTAATTGAATTCATAAAAACAACTTTTTGCTTTTTAATATTCAAATGCACTAGTCTATATCACCAGATGCGTTGGTCTGGCAAGAAGTGCAAGCCACTTCAGAGACACAGATAGTTGCGTGTTCTGAGTTAACACAATCGAGCATAAAAATAAGAAACATATTACGGGGAAATACTAAAACGGGAAGACAGCGGGAAAAGAGCTAAAATACCTGAGAAACCCGGAAAAAAAGGGAGGGTTGACAGCTTTGAGTCAATGACAGCTAGCTGGTGGTTGGACCCTTTTCTTAAAGAATGCACCTGAAATTGATGCAATAAACATGTTTTTGACAAATATTTCAATCTGTTTGTGGTCTATAAAGCCTGCAATTAGCCTACACGCCCGAAGGCACGGCTTGAAGACCCAGTCAGTGATGTCACGATATGCCAATTTGTTTAAATTCATACCTACGTAATCACCATCACCAAAAATGTACATTTTTTTTTGTATTAAAATTTGAAAAAAAAAAATATAGACCTACCTACCGACCCTTTTTTACATTTTTTTTACTGTTACTGCAAACCAAAATATTTTTAAGGATGGCCTAACAGAAGTACCCGGAGGAACATCATTGAACAACTCTAAAAAACTATCCAACAGTTTTATAATTGAGAAGGAAGTGTGGATAAAACTTCAGAGTTCTTCAAACAACCACCTCCATTGATACCCCCAATCCATCATCCCCGTCATCCGTAGGCAAAGTGCCAGTAAGCAACGACACGCTCTCCTTTGACTCGGTCGATATTCCATTAGAAACGTCACTGATTTCTTCCTGAACCTCAGTACGGGACAAATACGGCTTTAACATATTTACATGACATAGATGAGTTTTTCGCCTCCGTTCAGGAGTATGGATTACATAATTAGTCTCATTCACTTTGCTTTTAACCACGTAGGGTCCTGAAAATCGTGCAGCGAACATAGACCCCGGAATAGGAATTAATATCAAAACCTTCTCCCCAGGTAAAAACTCACCACTGCCTTCCGATCAAAACAGCGCTTCATTTTCGTCTGTGCATGAGCAAGAGCTCTTTTCGCCGCAGTACAAGCATTTCGTAAACGTTCCCGAGTACGAGAAACAAGATCTATCAAATTCACCTTCTCAGAAGGACTCATGCAGAGAAGTTCCTCCTTCAACATTTTTAAAGGCCCACGAACTTCGTGTCCAAACACTAATTCTGAAGGGCTAAATCCCAAAGAATCCTGTCGTGCCTCACTCACCGCAAATAAAACGAAAAGAACTCCCTCCTCTCACATGCTTGTCTCGATGCAGTACTTACGCAGACTCACTTTCAGCATCTGATGCCAGTGTTCCAAAGCCCCTTGAGACTCAGGATGGTAGGCACATGACACTACGTGAGACACTCCTAAAGCTTTGAACACATTACAAAAAATGTGAGATAAAAAATTTGACCCCTGGTCTGTTTGCACGACTCCTGGTAACCCAAAAGTCGTGAAAAACTTTGTGAGTGCTTTTGTCACCAACTTAGCAGTGATACTCCTTAAAGGAATCGCTTCTGGAAATCGAGTAGCCACGCACATAATCATCAATAAATATCTACAACCAGACTTAGTGTGGGGAAGGGGACCCACACAATCTACCAACACACGTTCAAACGGCCCTCCCACAGCGGGTATATGGCAGAGAGGAGCAGGGGGCACCACCTGATTAGGCTTTTCCCCCACCTGACAAATATAGCACATTTTACAATATTTAGAGACATCACTCTTTAACCGACACCGACTTAAAGGGGGGGGGGTGAAATGCTGTTTCATGCATACTGAGCTTTTTATACCTTTAAAGACTTGGATTCCCATCCTAAACATAGACAAAGTTTCAAAAACTAATGTTGGACGTTTGATGGAGTATTTCTGTGTCAAAAATACTCCTTCCGGTTTCTCACAAGTTTCGGCAAGTTTTTTTCGAGTATGGGTCTACTTGACGTTAAATAGATCGGAAGGTCCTTGTATGGGCTGTACGGGCTCTTCTCCCGGAAGGGGGCGCGCGCGTCACTAGAGGGAGAGAGAGGAAATGCACGCCGTAAACAGTCTCTCAGGTGCAGATCCAGTCGTCCGTGAACACTTATGACGCGCCGCGCTCCACTTTATTCCTATGGTTGACGTCGAGCGACTTCAACGCTTCAGCACAGCATTCCGGGAAGGCAGCGCTGCATTTGAACCGATTTGAACGCAGAAATGACGGGAAGCTTCAAGGCATCACTTCAGTCGCGTCGCAAAGTGGATTTCCACGGTCACTGCTGTCACAGGACTTCACCAAATCATACCAAAGAAGTGTGTTTTTGACAGAGCGGTCCCAGCGATAAAGTTTCGGTCCTGCTTTGGAAGCAGCCGGTGAGTAAATCAACTTCAAATGTCTCTGCTATTGGCTACCGTCGCATGAGTAAACATCAGTAAACGATACGATCGCGTGCTTCGTCATTCAAATGCGCTAATGGTTACTCCATTGTTGTTCTGTATAACACTAGTCTGACTCTGACGTGCAAAACCGTTTTGCTTGCTACCTCTAAGGTCTAGTCACATACAATAGTCCATAAACCGAATCATGTCCTCATAAACTGCGCGTAAAGACACACAAAGGCCCCTAAATACAGTACATACCACAGAGACGGACATCCTGATGTTGCCGTTTCTCCTGTTCAATTTATTTCTGCCTCAGATTTGATTGTGGATCATTATCTGTATTAGCTGAGATAGCGATGGGTTTCTCCACGCTTGAGGACATCACCGCTTTGTGCACATTCGTCATTCTTTAGCTCCGCCCACACGATACGCCTCCAGGCGCTCGGTTTTTTCCGGAAAGACTCGGTACAGCCCATATTTCTTTTATAAATATGATAAAACTAAAGACTTTTCGGAGATATGAAGGATGCAATACTACTCTATAGGTACTCAAGATTGACATGAGATTGACTGAAACTGAGTGTTTCACCCCCCCTTTAACACTTAACTTGATGCACCACACTCCAATTATCCACGTGCTCATTCACTCAGTGCATTACACCATTCCCGCATTAACACGGAGTCATTCCAATAGAAATGTGAATTGCGCAGTGGCAAGAATTCGTCCGCAGCACTAGCACGGCATTTCTGTAAGGTCGGATCCTTTCCCTGCTCCTCAATCAAGGCTTTGCGTGTGATGGCAGCAGCATCAGCAGCCACCTCCAAACCAACGGGTGAACTCGTCTCTTTAACCCAATCAGAAGACTCTGGAAATACATTGTTCCCCAAAATGTCTGAAAAAACAGAATCACTGAGGTTAGTATTCTCTAAAACGTCACGCTTAACTTGTGCTCGGGTCATAACTGCACTAACTGAAAATACATCCAGTAAAGTCTCAGCAAGTACATCAGACTGCATATCTCGACATGGAACCTCAGTTACTTCAACGAATGGCATGACCTTACCACCGGCAATATCATTTCCCATTATAAAATCAATATCCTTCACAGGTAACGAGGGCCGAACTGCAACTTCAAAACATCCAGACACTAATTCAGAAGTAACCCATATGCGATGAAGAGCAACGGTTACAAACCCCATTTCAATGCCCTGCACAATCGTGCCAATTTCACATTTAGAAAACGCAGAAAACTCTGTTTGATAAAATAAATGGCTGAGACCCCCCAGTGTCACTCAAAATTCGTACTGGTCTTTGACTTTCGATCCCATCACTCAAAGACACCCATCCATCAAACACGAAAAAGGCTGAAAACAAGTATCAAGAATAGAATTAGGGGACGATACAGTTTTCACCAAAACGGAACCTCGCGGTTGGCAAAACATCTCGTCTCTCATCTCGTCTCTCTTGTTTCCGCTTTAAACTATTACAGTCAGCCATCACATGTCCCATTTTTCGACAATATCTGCACTCTATCCCAGACTTCGGACTAGTAGGAACCCATTTACTTCTCGCCTCAACAACAGTCTCGTTTAGGACTGCACCTACAGCATCATTCGAACGTTTACAAAACAAATGCTTTTGCATCAAGGAATATTCATCTGCTAACACAGCAGCTTGCTGCACCGTACTAACTATCTGTTCATTTAAATACAGAGCAGTGCGCTCTGGAATGCAGTTCTTGAATTCCTCAATCAACATAAGCTCCCGCAAAGCATTATAATCCACCACCTAACATGCCTTAACCCAACGATCAAACAGAATTCCTTTTTCACGAGCAAACTCGACATAAGTTTGGGACACTAATTTCTTCGTAGTACGAAAACGCTGACGATAATGCTCGGGAACCAGCTCATACGCCCTCAAAATCGCCGCTTTCACCGCCTCATACTGGATACCTTCCTCTAATGAAAGAGAAACCCACACTTCTTGTGTCTTACCCATTAATTTACACTGTAACATTAAGGCCCAAACTTCAGTTGGCCACCTTAAAGCACTCGCAATTCGTTCAAATGCTTGAAAATAAGCTTCAACTTCTTTCTCACGAAAAGGTGGGACCAGGGCAATATGTTTAGTCACTTCAAAATGTACGGCAGGCAAAACTACAGACTCTGATACATTTCCTGCTGAAACAGGGCTATTAGAAACAGTACTCGAATTTGATGGACCCGCCTCAGCTTCAGAGCTATCACTCAAACTTACAGGTGTTTTAGAAATCGTTGGATAAGGTAGCTCTTGAGCAGCCTGCAATTCTACCTGCCGCAGACACCCTTTTGTATCCGCATCAATTCAGTACATTTCAAGCTGACGTTTTAAATCATCCTGTCTCGCCTGGGCTCGATCTTTAGTCTCAAATTGTAGACGAGCTAAACAAACTTTCAAGCGCAAATCTGAACGAACGCAAGGTGATGCCTCAGGTGAAAGAGAAATGGGTTAAAATTTAGGCAGGGAAAAAGGGTGGACCTACCTCACCGCCCACAGCCACTGGAGTTACCTGGACACCGACCGGCAACTCGACAGCAGGACTTCCTGCTGCACTTATCACTGGACCAGCTGCTTTGGTCGAAAGAGCCTCCATCGCAGAGAAAAAAACCTTGATCGAACAAAGCAGAAACAATACAGGCCTTTATCGCCGCTTTACGCTGTGTTCTTGAAACAGAAACCTCATAGTGCTGAGCGATCAGAACCAAATCGTTTTTTTGACATGTCTCTAACCCCTCAACACTAGGGTGATCTATAAATTTGTTTAAGTCAAAAGCTGCCAAATGGAAGCAAAAACACAACAGTGGACACAAAGGAAAATCCACACGCACTCCGGACCTACCTACCTACCCAGTAGTCTAACTCAATCCTAACTAGTCTTCGGAGGGTACTGATTAAGAGATTACTCTCTCCCCCGGAATACCTCCAAACACAACAAACTAAAATAATGAAGAAAACAATAAACAGCAAGTCGTAGCCAGAACGGGCGCTAAGCACAGTCCTGTTGACTCACTCTAAATAACCAAAGTATGTGTAGGACAACCCTTCAATCTGGATCAAACAAATCAATTTAATTACCTACAACTAAACTCTCGGGACACAATTACTCATAATTGAACGACCCCTGACAAGCCCCCATTTATGTTACAAACCCCACTAAGAAGAATGGCCGTAAAAGGGGGTACGCAACATAAAAGGACACGCGAAACAGAAAGTGCCATTGAAAATCATTTATTAATGACCCTACGGCGCTCACGTGTCAAGTATTACAAAGAAAGAAACGATATCAACTCAAACATGGTAAATGGACTGCATTTATATAGCGCTTTTATCCAAAGCGCTTTACATTTTTGCCTCACATTCACCCATTCATACACCGACGGCGATGTCAGCCATGTAAGGCGCCATCCAGCTCGTCGGGAGCAGCTGGGGTTAGGTGTCTTGCTCACGGACACTTCGACACTTGGTCAGGTGGAACCGGGGATTGAACCACCAACCTTCTGGTTTGTAGACAACCTACATGAACCACTGAGCCACTGCCGCCCCAGTGGCTCAAACATAAACAAACAAACAAAACGATAACAAATAATTGCGAGAAAAACATAAGACAAACGTCACAGCTGGTCAGCTACCACGATGTCAGGATACACACAAAGCCCATAGGAACACAGGCTGTCACCAACGATGTTTCATCCAGTAACGGGATTCGGTCAGGCAGCCAGAATCACACGACAGCACGCACTCAGGTCCTTTCCTGTCTCCTCTCTTTCTCTCCTCATATATCCAACTCCAAACATCATTAACAAACGAGCAACAGGTGTACAGGGGTGGAGCTCACCCTCAGAAGAAAATCAAACCACAATCAATAAACATGCTGATAATAATATATAAAATATATATTAAATAATGACTATTCATTATATTACTAATAAAGAATAATAATAATAATAATAATAATAATAATAATAATAATAATAATAATAATAATGGTAATGAAAAAGAAGAATAAATAGGACCATAACACCTTGTGTCGTTTGACACCCGTAAGACCTCCGTTCATCTTCGGAAGACAAATGAAGATATTTTTGTTGAAATCCGATGGCTCAGACAGGCCTTCATTGACACCAATGTCATTTCCTCTCTCAAGATCCATAAAAGGCACTAAAGACGTTGTTACAAAGCCCATCTCACGACAGCGATTCTACAATAATTTTATGAAGCGACTAGAATAGTTTTTGTGTGCAAAAAATCTAAACGACTTGTATAGTAATTGGCCGATTTCAAAACAAAGTTTCGGACAGTTATGAATCGGTGTATTGATTCATTTACATTTACATTTAAGCAGTTATCAGATGCTTTTATCCAAAGTGACTTACAACTGAGGAGTACAGGAAGCGATCTGTCTTGAAGTGGCGAAGAAACGCAAAAAGTGTCCTAACTACAAAGATTTTAATATTACTCAGAGTAGCAAAAACTAGAATAGGGAGGGAAAACAGAAAAATAGGAGGAAGAGTTAGATTTTTTTTTTTTTATAATAAGATTAAGTGCTCATGGAAGAAATGAGTTTTGTTTCTGTCTTTTGAATGAAGTGAGTGATTCTGTCATGCGTAAGGAGGACGGAAGATTGTTCCACCAACCGGGAACAGTGAATGAAAATGTTCTGGAGAGGGATTTCATGCCTCTCTGTGATGGTACCACAAGCCTCTGCTCGTTAGCTGAGCGAAGGCTTCTGGTGGGGGTGTAGACTCGTAAGAGTGAGTTGAAGTATGCGGGTGCTGAGCTTGTGGTGGATCCATAAGCAAGAGTCAGAGCTTTGAATTTGATGCGGGCAGTGAGTGGTAGCCAATGCAGAGAGATGAAAAGAGGTGTGACATGAGCCCTTTTGGGCTCATTGAAGACAAGACATCAGGAATGGAAATTAACTTTTTTGTCCACCGGCCACTGTGGCTGGTGGAGTTCAAAATCTAGCCACTCCATGTTTTTACCAGCCACTTTCTTGTTTTTAACCGACAATGTGTAACTGCATGTGAAAAATTAATACTACAATTAACCTACTTTTTTTAACCTGGATGTGGCATTTGGATGATTCGTGATTTTTTTTTTTTATGGCTTCCAGTTTTAGGTTTTTAGTCAATCAATCAATCAACTTTATTTATATAGCGCTTTTACAATCACGATTGTGTCAAAGCAGCTTCACAGTGTCAAACAGGGTAATATTGCGACAAAATTAGATTTGGCTGTACAGCCGTACTGGAGAAAACAGTGATGTTATCAGCTTATTTTAATTTATCATATAGCGACAATGTTGGCAGATCAGTATTATAGTTTATAGAATTAAATAAGACCTAATTCATATATTTTATTTGTATAATAAGTTGAATAACTTTAATCATATTTTTAGTGTCCCCAACTGAGCAAGCCAAGCCAAAGGCGACAGTGGCAAGGAACCAAAACTCCATCGGGGCATGATGGAGAAAAATAAACCTTGGGAGAAACCAGACTCAGTCGGGGTGCCAGTTCTCCTCTGGCCTATTAACACACCGTGTAAGATTATTATTCTGGCAACCTTACAGGTCGGAAATCATATTAGATCGGATTATTCAAATTTTTCAGGGTATCACGGAAGAGACAGATTTATTTAGGATGGGGCGTCAATTACACAAGAGTATGAATACATGAAAGATCAGAATTATTGCGCCGAAGACGGGTTTTGAGCATGTCGTGCCAGTGAGGCAAATTCGGAGGAGACACCATTTGACACGGCTCAGCAGACACTCCAGGATGCGTTGGTCATGTCCAGGCAGGTCCACCATCCGATCCGGACAGGGCCCAGATCCGGGATAAACCTCGGGATAAACAGAGAGACTAACATTAGCGTAGATGTCACTCTTTTTATGATGTAACGAGTACATCAGGTGTTATGGGAAGTGTTCCCGGTTCCGGCTGACCTAGTTAATGCAGCCTAACAATCAGTCAATTGAATTGAATAATGAAAGTTAAAAATGTTCTATGTGTATGCCATAGTAAAGAGATGTGTTTTTAGTCTAGATTTAAACTGACAGAGTGTGTCTGCTTCCCGAATAATGCTAGGAAGACTATTCCACAATTTAGGAGCTAAATAGGAAAATGATCGACCGCCTGCAGTTGATTTAGATATTCTAGGTATTATCAACTGGCCAGAGTTTTGAGACCGCAATCGACGTGATGGGGTATAATGCGTTAAGAGCTCGCTTAAGTACCGGGGAGCTAAACTATTTAGTGCTTTGTAAGTAATAAGCAAGATTTTAAAATGTATGCGATGTTTAATAGGGAGCCAGTGCAGTGTTGACAGAACTGGACTAATATGATCATACTTCCTGGTTCTAGTAAGAACTCTAGCTGCTGCATTTTGGACTAGCTGGAGTTTGTTTATTAAGCGAGCAGGGCAACCACCCAGTAGAGCATTACAATAATCTAGCCTTGAGCTCATGAACGCATGTACTAACTGTTCAGCATTTTGCATTGAAAGCATGTGCCGTAATTTATATTTTTAAGATGATAGAATGCGGTTTTACAGATGCTAGAAACGTGGCTTTCAAATGAAAGATTGGTATCAAAGAGCACACCCAGGTTCCTCACTGACGACGAGGGCTTGACAGAGCAGTCATCAAGTGTTAGACAGTATTCTCGGTTACTACTTGTGGAGCTTTTCTGTCCAATAATTAAAAATTCAGTTTTATCTGAATTAAGTTGCAGAAAATTACTATTCATCCAATTTTTTTATATCAGCTATGCATTCTGTTAATCTTGTGAATTGGTAGGTTTCATCCGGGCGTGAGGAAATATAGAGCTGAGTATCGTCAGCATAACAATGAAAACTAACGCCATGTTTCCTAATGATATCTCCCAGTGGTAGCATATACAGGGTGAAAAGCAACGGTCCTAACACTGAGCCTTGCGGTACCCCATACTGAACTTGTGATCGGTGTGACATCTCTTCATTTACTGCTACAAACTGATAACGGTCAGATAAGTACGATTTAAACCATGCCAAAGCAGTTCCACTAACGCCAACATAATTTTCGATTCTATTCAGAAGAATATTGTGATCGATAGTATCAAATGCAGCGCTAAGATCGAGTAACACTAATAGAGAGATACAACCACGATTAGATGATAAGAGTAAATCATTTGTAACTCTAATTAGAGCAGTCTCAGTGCTATGATACGGTCTAAATCCTGACTGGAAATCCTCACATATACCATTTCTTTCTAAAAAAGAACATAATTGTGAAGACACGGCCTTTTCTAGTATTTTTGATAGAAACGGTAGATTCGAGATTGGCCTGTAATTGACTAATTCTTTAGGATCAAGTTGCGTTTTTTTAATAAGTGGTTTAATTATAGCCAACTTAAAAGTTTTCGGTACAAATCCAGGGTATCCGCGGGGTCTTGAAAAGTCTTAAAAGGTGATAAATCAATTTTGGGAAATTTAAGACCCTTATAAAGTATTAAAAAGTCTTATCACGGCTTTATAAAGTCTTAAATTTTGAAAGAATTTTGTTCAAGCTTTGTCAAAAGAGTTTGACTCCAAAACGTATTTATGAATATATTTATTTTCATCCCCGTAAGTATTAAAAAACAACGGGGCGCTCAGTCTGAGATCGGCTGGGAGCGCACGCACCAGGGGTGGAAATTAGCACCACCACCAGCCAAATGCGGCTGATTTTGAGTTGTGGCGGGTAAACTCGCTTCACCTACCGAGCTGTTTCACCTCTATGTAAACTTTGTTCAATGCATGTGAGTGCTGCCGTATGTGCGCATATGACCAGTCGTTTTCTCCGTCATCACTCGCGTGAAGACACGCTGTGAGACTCGCGCGCGCTGAGGGAAGATCTGGCGCTGTGCATCATCCGAGAGCGCGCGCGAGTCTCACAGCGCGCCAATATTGAGTTCTCTTTCAAGTCTTGCACTTAAACGGACAAACTCACACAAGAAGTATGTCAACATGTCCATCTTGATGAGTATCCAAGCAGACATAGTCATAGTCTGAATATGCCTCAAGTGAACTGTATAGTATGCACAGTCGAGAAAGACGAGCATATCCCTGCCTCAGCTCTTAAAGGCGCAGTGGCCTTTACTGCTGCCTGAGTGATGTCCTTATATTTAGTTTGACATTAAACAATGCTCTTGATTGAATAGCTTTTATATGTTTAATAAGGATTAATCTTTCATTTAAACAGTTAAATATGCAGTTATTTTACATTTGATTACATTATTCAGTTTCTGTCCTTCTCTGCAGGCCAGTAGACCTGTACATTATTATTTAATGAACACATGAGTGAGGTCGAGTTAAACATTTTAGTTTGAATTTTATTTTCCGGTTTTTGGCTTTGGTTTCGGCCAAGATTTTTTATTTTGGTGCATCCCTACTGACAATGTTCTGCTCGGTGTGTTATCAACACGCTTTCTTTGTTGGGACTAAAAACCATAAAACTGGAAGCCATAAAAGACCGCAAATCTTCCAAATGCCTCATCCAGGTAAAAAAAGAGCACACAGAGCCCTACTTATTTAATGAAATGTATATCAGTTCATGTTTTGTGTGTGTATAAGCGAGAAAGAGAAAATGTCAGTATTTCATTGAGACTTGAGATTAAATAAACTGCTTAAGTATTGTAGAGCTTGTAGTATTAATTTTCACATGCAGTTACACATTGTCAGTTAAAAACAAAAAAGTGGCTGTAAAAACATTGAGTGGTAGACTTTAAAAGTTAATTTCCATCCCTGGTGCGCGCCGTCTACGGGTGACGTCATGTATTTTGCGAAATGCGCAGTTAGGGAATGTGTCGCCCTCCTTATGTTGCGAAACAGATATGCAATATAAATGATACGAAATTGGCCTACGATAGAGATTTAAAGTCTACATTCGACTACAACTGTTTATTAAGTTAAAGGTTTGTTGCCGATTAGAACTTGAAGTGCGATGGAGTCTTAAAATATTTTGAGAAGGTCTTTAAAAAGTCTTAAAAAGGTATTGAAATTAACTTCAGGATTCCTGCATATACCCTGATATCCTAATGTCAAAGATGAATTAATGATATTAAGCAGAGGATCTATGACCTCTGGAAGTATCTCTTTTAATAGCCTAGTCGGTATAGGGTCAAGCATACATTTTGTTGATTTTGATGATTTAATAAGTTTAGCCAGTTCTTCTCCTCCTATAGCAGTGAATGAGTGTAATTTTTCCTCAGTGACCCTACAATGCTCTGTCTGAAGTGATACTGTAATAGACGGCTGCATGGTTATAATTTTATTCCTAATATTATCAATCTTACTAGTAAAGAAGTTCATAAAGTCATTACTGCTGTGTTGTTTACAAACATCAGAAGCTGAAGCTTTATTTTTTGATAATTTAGCCACTGTATCGAATAAATACTTAGGGTTGTGTTTGTTTTCTTCTAAAAGAGATGAGAAATAAGCAGATCTAGCAGTTTTTATGGCCTTTCTGTATGCAATCATGCTCTCTTTCCACAAATTGCGAAAAACCTCTAGTTTTGTTTTCTTCCAGCTGCGCTCCATTTTTCTGGCTGCTGTTTTAAGGGCCCGAGTGTGCTCGTTGTACCACGGCGTTGGATTATTTGCTTTAATCTTCTTTAAGCGCCGGGGAGCAACTATGTCTAAAGTGCTAGTAAGGAGAGAGTCAATAGTTTCGGTTGCAGCATCAAGTTCATCTTGGCTATCTGTAATGCTGAGGAGATGGAACTGATGAGGAAGATTATGTACAAAGCAATCTTTAGTCGCAGCGGTTATCGTCCTGCCATATTTGAAGCGAGGGGATGGCTTTGCAGCCTTAGGTAAATTAAGTATACATGATATTAGGTAATGATCTGAGATGTCATCGCTCTGCTGCAGAATTTTAACAGTATCAACATTTATTCCATGTGACATTATTAGATCTAAAGTATGATTAAGGCGATGAGTGGGTCCTGATACGTGTTGTCTAACTCCAATAGAGTTTAGAATGTCTCTAAATGCCAATCCCAATGCGTCTTTTTCATTGTCTACGTGGATATTAAAATCCCCAACAATTAGTACTTTATCTACAGCTAATACTAACTCCGATACAAAACCAGCAAATTCTTTGATAAAGTCTGTATTGTGCCCTGGTGGCCTGTATACAGTAGCCAACACAAATGTCAGAAGGGATTTATCATTTACACTACACAGTGTTACATAAAGCACCAAAACTTCAAAGGAATTATATTTGAAACTAGACTTCTGAGTAATACTGAAAATATTATTATAAATTACAGCCACACCTCCCCCTTTACCTTTCAGACGTGGCTCATGTTTGTAACAATAATCTCGGGGGGTGCACTCATTTAAAGTAATGTAATCATCAGGTTTTAGCCAGGTTTCTGTCAAACACAGCACATCTAAGTTATGATCTATAATCATATCATTGACAACAAGCGTTTTTGGCGAAAGGGATCGAATATTCAGCAACCCAAGCTTTATCAATTGTTCATCCGTATTATATCTGTTGTTTATTTGTTGGACATCAATTAAATTTTTACTGTTGAATGGTTTTGATGGTTTTTTGTATTTACTAATTCGGGGAACAGACACAGTCTCTATGTGATAATATCTAGGTGAAAGAGTCTCTATGTGCTGGGATTTAGCTGACTTTGGTGACGTGAGACAGCTAGCAGACGGTTGGTTTAGCCAGTTTGTCTGCTTCCTGATCAATGAAACTATTAGTTTTGGCATCTTCTGAAGCGTGTTGACGACACACCGAGCAGAACATTCAGTAGGGATGCACAGAAATAAAAATTCTTGGCCTGAACCGAAACCGAAACACCAAAAGAAATAATGCTAACTATTAGTACCATTGCATTTATGGCTAATGCTGTGACTGTGTAACTACTAAAAATCAAGGCATTGCGATTGATTAATATTTGAAACTTTAATATTAATTTATGCAATTACAAATTATGCAAATATTTATTCAGCACATTGCAACAATCCACAGTATAAAATACAATTCAAACTAAAATGTTTAACTTGACCTCACTCATGTGTACATTTAATAATAGCTAATGTACAGGCCTAATGGCCTGCAGAAAGGTACAGAAATTCAATAAAGTAATCAAATGTAAAATAACTGCATATTTTAACTGTTTAAATTTAAAGATTAATCCTTATTAAACTTACAAAAGCTATTCAAGAGCAGTGAGTGATGTCCTTTTGTTTGACATTAAACCGACAGCAGTAAAGGCGACTGCCCCTTTAAGACCTAGTGCAGGGATATGCTCTTCTTTCTCCACTTTATAACGTTCACTTGAGGCATATTCAGACTATGTCTGCTTGGATACTAATCAAGATGGACATGTTGACATACTTTTTGTGTGAGTTTGTCCATTTAAGTGCAAGACTTGAAAGAGAACTCAATATTTGCGCGCTGTGAGACGAGTGCGCGTTCTCGGATGATGCACAGTGACTGATCTTCTTTCAGCGCGCGCGCGAGTTCGTATTCGAATCTTCTGGTACTACATCCAGGTAATGACGGCGAAAACGACTGGTCATATTCGGACATACGGCCGCACTCGCATGCATTGAACAAAGTTTACAAAGAGGGGAAACCGTATGCTATTTTTATTTACCCGCCACGGTGGCCGGTCACTATATAAGTCGTTATTTAAAAAAAAATTGTGCACAAAAAATATTCTTGTCGTTTCATAAAATTATTGTAGAATCACTGTCGTGAGATAGGCTTTGTAACAACGTCTTTAGTGCCTTTTATGGATCTTGAGAGAGGAAATGACATTGGTGTCAATGAAGGCCTGTCTGAGCCCTCGGATTTCAACAAAAATATCTTCATTTATGTTCCGAAGATGAACGGAGGTCTTACGGGTGGCAAACAACATTAGGGTAAGTAATTAATGAGAGAATTTTCATCTTTGGGTGAACTAACCCTTTAAGCATATTAAAAACACCTCAGACAAATAAAGAACATTTAAAAAGTTGATTTTTAACAACAGGGAGTTTTTAAATTCTAAGAATTGATCTTTTAGTCCGCTGTTTTTTTTTAACTGATGTGTGAATAAAGCTTTACAATACGTATCACAATACGTTTTGTGCTTGGTTGCTTTTTATAAAAAATAAAAAAATAAAAAAATAAAGCTTTCAAATTGTCAGGGTTTCCTGTTTAATTTACTTTTTTTTTTTTTTTTTTTTTTTTAATAGAATGAATTTTAATTGATTCTCATATGAAGAACCATTATCGATTTCTTAAATCCCCAGAATTGATTTTTTTTAGGCGATGCTGTTTTCAGCTGATGAATAAACAAAACTTTGAAGCTTACTTTTGATATGAAACACGGTCTCAGATTTCAAATTCTTTCCACTTTATTTTTATATTCAAACAATAATTTCTGCTTTGGACCATACAAATTAATCAGTAAAATTTCATAATTTGTTGTTTATTGTTTATATTTTTATAAAAACATGACTCTTATTTTTTGCAGGATACATCACCCTTTTGGGAATATAAAAGAATACATTTCCATATTTTGGAAAAAAGAATGTTTGTTTGGCAATGTGTATTACAACAAAGTGATATCTATATATCAGATTTATTTGATTATTCATACACCATTTTTTTTAATGTTAAAAATTAATTTCTTTTAACTTTTTCCATGTTAATGTAAATGTCATATATGACATAACAGGCTTTTGGGAAACATTTATTTGTCCATATCTCAATTATCATTGAATTGCATTTATGAGCCATAAAAGCCTGACGTGTGAAATGATAATCAACAGCAACACTTTCATAGTTTGCATAGTTTGTTAAATGGATGAATTAATGAATGAATGGCGCTGATGCGCAAATATGTTTATAACACAAAGCATGTGTGACACTTGCGGTGTTACTATATGACGACATGAACATAAACTTTTATATGGCTGCTCTGAGAGTCACTTTATGAACATTTTATTGTTTAATTTGAGACAAAACTCTTGTCATATATACACAGAAACTTTAAGATCTTCAAGATCAGTAAAAAAAGAAGTGATCTTCTTTTGATCTTGTTGTCATGAACTGGCTTTTAATTTTTTTTAATACTGTTGTCTGAGGTCAACTAATGACGTTTGTGTGGTTTTTACATTGAAAAACATAATGAATAAATAATAAGCTATTTTCTACACTGGTTTTGAAGCTCTCTCCTGAATGCTGGGTTTTAATGGGCGTGCCGCACTGGAGATTTGGAAGTAAATGGCCACTGTTACTGTGCGTTCACACCGCCGGCGGCGAGAGCAGCAAGGTGGCCGGAAGTCATTCATTTTCAATGGGCGCGGCGCATCTTGGACGATTTGGGCGTCGAGGAGAGTTGAAATCAGCTCAACTCTATGGTAATGAGCTATGATGATGTTCGGAGGCAACCGGCGGCAACCAATTGGAATGTAGAAGTGCTCGGCTTGAGAGAAATACAGAGAACGCAGGCCTATAAACTTTGGTTCTGACCACATTAGTTCCCAAGCAAAATGTAAGAGAAGTTGATCATTGCTGTGCGGGTTTCCCTATCATTTATGACTAGATCAATCATAGTGATGTGTAATTTGTTAAGACGTCGTGCAACACTATTTTATAGGCGCTAGAACACTCGTTTTTCAGCGGGTATGCAATTCATTCTTACTTTCACATTTAAACGATTTAATGAGGTTAATTTATACCCTACTTGTGGTCAGTCTATCAATCAACATGCTTGTTTGATTTGCGGCTCCTTTAAATACAGTTTAAAAAAGAAAAAACATTCGATCTACATCAGAGCGGCAGTGCGTCCACAAAGCTTTCTACAGCTTCATTGGCAGGGCGGCAAGAGTGAATTTTGACGCTCTCGCCGGTGGCGGTGTGAACGCACGGTTAGGATTGGATACGATTTGCATATTTAATGAGCTTTAGCTCCCTGCCGTCAGTTCACATGAGGCAGGGATTGTTTTGAAAGCGCCAACGGGAATGAATTCTCTCGATCACAGGGCTCGTAAATGTCTTTATCCTCCCACAATGCTTTATTTCTCATCCACCCTCAATTGATTGGAATATTATTTTTGTATTACTTGGCCTGCCCGATCGGTGGATATAAGCGCAAACAAGGGACAAACACACACAAGTGCGTGGGCCCATTCAAATGTCAGAGTGAACAGTGCAGATCAAGAAAGGAATGTTTTTTCCCTATTTGAGATTCACCGCCTGCCGACGTGCTTGCGCTTTTAGTTGCCCATCTAGAAGACTCACTTGGGCTTTGCGAGCCCTGGCTCATACATGTCCAAGTCTGACCCCGAATTGCAATGACCTAACAATATAAGGGATTCTCCAGCATGTGACAGCATGCTAAAGGTATGTTCTGTTAGATATGTACATATAATCAAAACGATCTATAACAATGCAATACTATTACATTAAAAAAATGTTTCACTCACATAAGTGTGTTCCTATCAAATCCAATATAGAAGGCTGCAAATCCAGTACCTGAGTCCTGTTTACAAACAATTCCACAGTAAAATGAAGCGCACACGCGGAGGTCTTCCCCACATGAATATATTAGGACCCGGAGGAAGCTTATGCAGCGACTGTTTTCTTCCACAACCAGGAATAGCGTAATATCTTGCTATCTTCTTCGGCATGTGTATTGCTGCTTGCTAGCGTGATCCGAACAGCTCCATTATTCTGTAGAGGTGGTGTTTCGCAATACCATGAAGTCAGAATGAGGCGCACGATCGTTTTCTTGGCCTGGTGTCTATAAATGCTTTTCTTTGACTAACAAGGATGTTTTCAGATCTGAAAGTTACAGGATATTCTTATATTACCATGAACTTTAATATATAAAAAAGCTCAAGGGAAAGTTGATTTCTTAATTCAATACCCCTATAACCTATAAAAAATGAAAATAACATGTTGCATTGCAGAAAAGTAGATATTTGTTTGTATATGCTGTCAATTATAGTTCTTTGAAAGAAAATTGGAATCTGCAAAAATTGTTATCGGCAGGTCACACTTACAAAAAATCTGAAAAACGGACCAATACAATTTTAAATCGGTGCATACTCATAATTAAATGTACAGTTAGATATGAAGAGACACGTGAAATCATACAGGAGAGAAGCCAGTCAGTTTAGTTTGTGGCAAAACCTTTTCAAGTTTTGTTGTCTTTTAGTGCATTTGATAATTCAGAGATAATTCTATGCATTTGATCATTCAAATTTCTGAATAAAATGTCTCGTCACACTTTAATTTATGCTAAATGTCTTTAGGCTACTGTTTTTCATAACCAGTACCATAGAATCCACAAGGTTAGCCATGTTAATGAGGTGACATGCGTGGTTTTACCTGTGGTCATGATCTACAAATGTATGACTCTATGGACAACCAATGGTTAATTTTATAATCCTAACTTAAAAAAAAAAAAAAAATCTTTAAAGTGAGGTTGTTAATTTGAACAGATATTGCCGTTTTGTTAATGAAAATAAATGTACATCCACATCTCAACTCAAGCTCAAGATACTGTCAAATGTGTATTTTGAAGAGACAAATATGCAATATTATTAATACTCCCATTGCCACCTCAGTGCTCCCATATCAGGTGCTGTAGAACTTTGCACCAGTGCCACTGTTCTTAAATATTATGGTTCTGGAGTCCTGTATTAATCCTTTTTTATTATTTTATTTGTTATAGTTGCAGTGGATCCCCATGGACGGAGATGTGCACGATGGTGTGATGGACTTAGCAGCCTGTGAAGTCAGCCACTGCACAGACAGCCTGCCTGTGCGCTGTGTGTGAACCTATTGCTGTGCAACACACACACACACACACACTGCCCGTAAAGCTAAAGTAACCAACAGTCGTCCTACATAGCGGACAGCTGGTAAGTGCACTCTGCATTGTGCTCATGTCATCATAAAAGGTGCGTTACCTGAAAATGAGTTGGTGTGGTTTTTTTGTGTTTTTTTTTTGTCTAGGGGTATTTTCTATTGCAGTGATTTTATTTTTGAATGAAAGCTGGTTTTGACTTAGTTATGAGAGAACTGGCATTTGCAACAGGTACTGTGTGTCTATGCATGTGTGTTCTTGCATATGTATCGCTGCACTGCGCACATGCCACGCAGCTCTCTACCCTTGCCCCATCCATCATTAGCTGTGCGGAGGGTCAAGTGGACAACGAAGGTGAGTGCTCTGTATCTTATTACTGTGCACTGAAGTGCCTGGAACTCCGTCATTTGACTCTCAGCTCACCCGTGTTATCCAGAATCAAACACCCTCCGTGTGGTCTGTAGCCTTGACCTGCCTCCCCATGTAGCCCCCCCGTAGTTGCTTCAAGATCCATTTATTTTACCTGATTTGGATATACTACACTCCTCCATTGTGCAAACAGGGTGTGCTTGTTGTGTTATTGCAGGCCATGATGGTGTGACTGTCATACAAAAAACCTGTGGTTGTCTGTTTTCTTTATAAACAGAAGGCAAACATGTCAGTCCTAAATATATCTGACTAAACACCACAATGACTGCAGAGTATTGTTTTGGGCTGAGATAAGCCCAAAGCATATATGTTTGTGTGACTGTCTGAGTGCTTGGCATATCGTCATGGTGCAAAAGTTTTGCAGTCAGTAAAAAACATCAGTCTGTGCTTTCAGCACTGTTTGCTGGGAGGAAATTATCTCTGGCTGAGTGTAATTACTGTACGCTTATCTGCTCTTCATGGCTCCCATCTCAGTCAAACGGCACTATATTTAGAACAGGGTTTTAAAGAGTTCATTACTGACACTTTTAGATTTTTCTCTGTAGGTGGAGCAGTTCTGACATACACCTGCTTAAATGCCTTGAGTGTTTGTGACCCTATGCATATGTCGCGCAGTTAATGTCTCCTGGCTTATGAGTGGAATTCTTGATCCATTTTTATAGGGATTTTGATTCTGATAAAGTGTTGGTCTTAGGGTTTCTTTTGAAACAGGGTGATAAACTCAATCAGTGACGTTCACACCAGCTCTGCCTCTTGATAAGAATATGTCGCTGAGAGTTTTTTTTTTAGAACAGAAGAGAGGCTCGCAGAGGTTGGGGGGTTTAGCTCCCATCAGGGGAAGTGTGGCTATTTTTACTTCCATAGGAAGTGTGTGTCTGTGTGTGCGGAAATAGCCACAAGCGTGCTTCTTGTGGAGTGGTGTTGCGAATGCCTGGAGAGACTGAAGAGCCAAGACCGACAACTCTGGGGCTCTGCTTAGAGGTACGAGGGAGCCCAGAGGATGATGTT
Source organism: Pseudorasbora parva (assembly GCF_024679245.1). Lineage (NCBI taxonomy): Eukaryota > Metazoa > Chordata > Actinopteri > Cypriniformes > Gobionidae > Pseudorasbora > Pseudorasbora parva. The sequence goes on along the minus strand of NC_090180.1, from coordinate 23,375,209 downwards.
ATTTTAACCCTTCTATTTGTCACTTCCTGTGTGTCGCCCATATCCACCCCTACCCCATTTCTCTGTCCACTTCTTCAAATGGACCAGCATCGCCTTACAGTGCCCCCACCTCAAGGACATATGTCAGTGGTGACAAGGCTTCCTGGAGTGCTTGGTAGACTGGGATGTGGGATGAAAACCAATGACACCAGAGATTTAAAAACTGGCCTGAGAAGTTTAATAGCTCAATTTCTCTCACTTTTTTTTAGCATTACATCAGGAGGGGGGAGCAGGTTACAGAATAAGATCATATGGTGTGTGTCATATAACAGAACAGGAGATGATGCAATAGACCAGGTCTCTTACAGAGAACACCTCTGTTTTCAGAAGAGCACACCTACACACACATGCACACAGTCACTTTGTATATAGTATGGCATGCCAATAATAGCCACCCACATGGTCAAAAATCCATTCATAAAAGTGGCACTCATGCCTGCTTATGCACCATAGACAAAATCATGTGTTAAAGTACTAAAAAAAGAGTAACGGGAAAAAAACAAAACACACAAAAAAACTAAATTTCTTCTGGAGTCTTTTCAACATATGCAACGTTTTATCCTTCACATTTTGTTCCCTTTTATGTCTCTCTAACACTCAATTCTTGTCAGCTGACTGTCTGCCCACCTGCCTTGGTGTGTCTCTAAGGACCTGGTTTAACTCAGTCGAGTAAACACTAAGCCCATGAGCTCAACCTTGTGTGTTTAACACTCATGCATAGTTACAGTGCTGCTTTTGCCTGTTAACTTCAACAGTCACAAGTTCGAGCTCACACACACACACACACACACACACACACACACACACACACACACACACACACACACACACACACACACGTTTGTTTTTGTGGGGACATTCAATGGGCGTAAGGGTTTTTATACTGTACAAGTACTAATACAAGTACTCAAGTACTCATACTAATTCTGTATGATTTATAAACATTTTGCAAAAATGGGAACTTGGGTAATGCCCTCATATTTCACCCTCTCATTGTAATACCTATGTCATTATACACATTATACAGAGGCATCCATATACAATTAACAAAGTCTATTAAAAAAATTGTATTGGCCTAATTGGATTTCTGTGAATTGAATTTCATCAATTGTTGAAGCAGTCTGTTTAAACAGAAATAATACGTGGAGCCAATGGAAAAATGTTATTGGTCATGTCAATCATGTCAATCATGTCATTGGCCCAACTACATGTTTTAAATTATAGTAGAAATTTTTTATTTCTTACTGTTCCAATATATATATATATATATATAAACATGGATAATATAGTACACAGACAACAGGGGACAAAGGGGTATTTCAGCGCTGGGAAGAGGAATCTGTATTTAATCTGGGTCATCAATGTAGTAGAAATGTGAAATTATTTTTGAATTTGGTGCCTTCTAGACTGAGAAAAGACAGAAAATGTATTTTTGTCTCATGGGGATGAAAGACTACAATTCCCAGAATGCTTTGCTGCCCTGTGAGGCACTGAGCACTAACTGCAGGAGTGAGATAAACGAGCTGATGAGCTCTCATGATGAGAGCTGAGGTAATCGCGACTACACTCGCGGCATACACAGGGTCCCCGCGGAGTCTTAAAAAGTCTTAAAAGTATTAAATTTCAAAATCAAAATATAAGGCCTTAAAAAGTCTTAATTTCGCGGAAGCACTGCGTTCTAGGTCTTAAATAATGTTTAACAGGTCTTAATTTTCCTACGTCCATGTAACGCTACCTCATTGAAATGCTCTCGCCTCCCGCAGCACGCGCGCACGTGTGTGTGTGTGTGTGTGTGTTTGTTCTGTGGTGTTTGTAGTTCTTTCTTTCGCTAGACCAACTATTGTTCGCTCTATTACAACTACAAATTAGACAAGCATGCCACGTGTATTGCAGCAAATCAGCTTTCGTGTTATTGGCACGAGCCTCTTTCTGATCGTACCCCACAGACGCATAAAACGGATTTTATTATTCAGCTGAGTCTGACGGTTCTTGCAGTTCCGCGATCGTGAACGCGAAGGCAAATCTTTCTTACCATCTTGCTTAATGACCAAATAAAAGTATAATATACCCGATTGAACTAAAAGAGTTAATAACAGTGATGTAAACTCCGAACTCCGATGTCAGGCTGCGTGTGTTTGCTGCCTGTCAGCGCTCGCGCGAGTGTATTGAATGTGTTATTTCTTGGCTCATTACTCTAAGGTTACTCTTGAACGATCAAATATACACATTATGCATATGTCTATATCCTGAAACAGTTAAAAAGTTTGGGACGTGTCAGTAAGCACTGGATCTGCGCATTAGTAAGCTCTCAAATTGAAAGCAAACTAATGCAACACAAACGGGGGAAACAGTACTTACACTTAAAGGAACACTCCAACTGTTTTACAAATAGGGCTTATTCAACTTTGGTGCTTTGCTACATTTAGATATGTGGGGAAATGCATTTTAAGCTAAGCTAGCGGCGACCCTGCCAAACTAAAACAATGCATGCACTGAGCCATGCATTTGCCCACATATCTAAATGTCTATGTTGAATAAACCCTATTTCTAAAAACGGTGGGTGTTCCTCTTTGTAGATATGCATCTTTATGTTGTATTTATTTGTCCTATTGTCATTTGTTTATAAGTATACATTTTATTACTGACCGATTACTTGATTACGTAATCACTTGAAAACGTTTGACTTATATTAAGCAATTATTGCTGTGGTTTACTTTTAAGATGTTGGTTCCCACCCCAAGCGTTCGTGTTATTAAAGATAGATAGTGCACTACTGGACCAGCCTTTTTTGATAATAACAAAACAAGATTCATGCATTTTGCATTCATGCATAATAATATGGTTAATGTTGCATCCTAATTATTTAAAAAAATAAAAATGTTTGCAAATCTATGGAAGTGACCACCACAAAATAAAAACTAATTTTTGTCAATTTATATATATATATATATATATATATATATATATATATATATATATATATATATATATATATATATATATATATATATATATATATATATAAAATATATATAATGCGCTAATCCTGGTGGGATTGAGCTATGAATAATAAGTTTACTAATACTTTGTTCAATTTAAATAAATTAAATAATATAATTTTAAGTAGCCTAATTGAGTGATTCTGCATTTCCTATGCATGTTTTTTTATTGCGTGATATAGGTCTTAAATTTTATTCATAATGGTCTTAAAAAGGTCTTGAAAAGTCTTAAATTTGACTTGGTGAAACCTGCAGATACCCTGATACATTCACAACGTGAGTTCAGTCTGGCGCTTTTCAGTTCATGCCTTTGCAATCATAACTTTCATAGAAATTAATTTGAGAAGTTAAAAGACTTACATTGCTCACCATAGCTCCATAGGAATTTTTCCAGAAAATTTCCAAAATGCAATAATCTCTTGTCTCCAAGGGGATATGAGGGGGGAAAGCACAATCATTTGAATATACTCCAGGGCTTCTACTGATAGAAAACCATATGCTAATCGCTGAAGCAACCCTTTAACAAATCAATTCCAGCATATTTGGTGAAATTATCTTATTTTAAATAAGGAACAACACTGAATACATTTAAGAAGTTTTATGCATAAAAGGATGTCTTGATATGTGGTAAAGAAAACTTTCAAATGCGGCACTGCATAGGTTAAAAATGTGCAAATAAAAACTAACGTTGATTGATTATCTGTTTTCTTTTGGGAATGATGTTTGTTTTGGTCTTCATTAACGGCTGTTTCAGCTCTGCTCTCAGGTGCATTTTGTTCAAATGTATACAGTTTTTTGCATGTGGACTTGATATATTGACTGATCACAATAAATATGTTTGGTGAAATATACATTTTATTTGAATGCATCTTTTTGCGGGTTCTTTTTTTAACTTTATTTATATAGTGCTTTTACAATGACGATTGTTTCAATGCAGCTTCATGGTGTTAAACAGGACAATATTGCAGGACAAATTTTGATCCGGCTGTACAGTTGTTCTGGAGAAAACGGTGATTTTATCAGCCTATTTCAATTTATCATATAGCGACAATGTTGGCAGATCAGTATTATAGTTTATACAATTAATTAATACCTAATAAATTAACTTTATTTCGATATTTAGTTGAAAAACTTAGATCGAAATTTTAGTGTCCCCAACTGAGCAAGCCAAGCCAAAGAAGACAGTGGCAAGGAACCAACGGAAAATAAGGTAAAGGACAAAAGACAAAGGTAATGGAATATAATTAATTATTTAAAAAAAAAAAATCATTCAATTTAAGTAATTATTAGGTTTTTGTCAACTCACAAACCCCCAGAGTTTTACAAACCCTGAATTGAGATTTTAATGTAACTACTCTGTCTTACTGAGGATCTATTTTTAGAATGACGGTCTCCGGTGATCAGCGGTGCAACTTTAGGACAGGCTTAGCAGTGATTCAGTGTGTTTCACAGGTGTGAGTGCCTGTGTGTGAGTATATGTATTTATTTCCTATGAAACACAGCACAGTTACATTTTTTGAATGGCATTGGCGACCTTATAAATGTATATGTTTCATATAACATAGTAACAAAGCACCAAGACAAATTGATTTTGTTAGTCTTGACAGTTTCCAATCTATGTAAAACTTTACAACTGCTGAATTAACACAGAATTTACTTCAGCTGAACAACAGCCGAAATCCACAATTTTCCTGTTTTCACTGTAAAGCTGCTTTGAAACGTATATGTTAACATCTTTTGTATAAAGTGTTATAAATAAAGGTGACTTAACTTGTTTTAGGCTTGTTCCATTTTGCTTTGCTGCGTCCTGTGGCAATTGTCTGAAGTACAGTAGTCATCATTATCCGCTATTTGTAGTACCAAAATACTTATGTTCAAAACATAGTTTGGTTATTAAATAAGTGACTCCCTTAAATGTTCAATCTCACAACCGAATTTGAGTGAGAGTGAGACTGTTTGCACAGAGACTGTTTTCATTCCTGTCACTAATGTTAGGGAAACCTTTCTCAGGTCAGAGAAAGGTTGTTGCAGGTGTTGCAGTGCACTGGACTGCAGCTAAACATTTGCAGTATTTTTTTTGTTGCATTTTCCCCCTGTTGCACAGATCACTTCTGTTTGTCTTTCATACATTGCTTATAAACTGTCAGTCACTCTGACTGTCTCACTGCCCTCAAGTGTGATGCTGCTGGATGCCATCACTCCAGCCTCAGTGGATTTGTTTAATGACCCCAGGATACACCTGGGTCACCCTGTCCCCTCCACTCTTCACTAGAGATCAGTAATCCTCTCGCCTTGCATACCCTCTTAAACAACACCTGTTAAACACACACACACACACACACACACACACACACACACACATACACACACACACACACACACACACACACACGCTGCCTTGATGCCAGTCTCGCTCACATGACTGCACAGGGCTTTCTAGAAAGATGCCACAAAAGCAGAGATTAGTCAGCCTGCGCACACGCTTACAATGTGCGTTTATCCTGGATTCCTATCCCATGCACCCCTGTCTGTGGTTAAAGGTAACTGTAAAGCTTTCTGGGAAGTAGGGATAATGGGTCGTGTCAGGGCTATGATTGGTTGTTGGGATTTTTTTTTTCTTCTTCCCCATGGTAGCTTTTTCAAAAGTCATTCTTTATTTTAAGAATGGATTTCATACCTTGGTGACCTGTTTTGGTTTTGCATACTTTTATTGCTTTATTAAAGGACAAACTCCGGGGAATTTTTAAGTTAATCTTAATCATTATACCTTTGCGAGTACAGGATATATATATATATATATATATATATATATATATATATATATATATATATATATATATATATATATATATATATATATATATATATATACAGTCTTGTTCAAAATAATAGCAGTACAATGTGACTAACCAGAATAATCAAGGTTTTTAGTATCTTTTTTATTGCTACGTGGCAAACAAGTTACCAGTAGGTTCAGTAGATTCTCAGAAAACAAATGAGACCCAGCATTCATAATATACACGCTCTTAAGGCTGTGCAATTGGGCAATTAGTTGAAAGGGGTGTGTTCAAAAAAATAGCAGTGTGGCATTCAATCACTGAGGTCATCAATTTTGTGAAGAAACAGGTGTGAATCAGGTGGCCCCTATTTAGGGATGAAGCCAACACTTGTTGAACATGCATTTGAAAGCTGAGGAAAATGGGTCGTTCAAGACATTTTTCAGAAGAACAGCGTACTTTGATTAAAAAGTTGATTAGAGAGGGGAAAACCTATAAAGAGGTGCAAAAAATGATAGGCTGTTCAGCTAAAATGATTTCCAATGCCTTAAAATGGAGAGCAAAACCAGAGAGACGTGGAAGAAAACGGAAGACAACCATCAAAATGGATAGAAGAATAACCAGAATGGCAAAGGCTCAGCCAATGATCACCTCCAGGATGATCAAAGACAGTCTGGAGTTACCTGTAAGTACTGTGACAGTTAGAAGACGTCTGTGTGAAGCTAATCTATTTTCAAGAATCCCCGCAAAGTCCTCTGTTAAAAAATAGGCATGTGCAGAAGAGGTTACAATTTGCCAAAGAACACATCAACTGGCCTAAAGAGAAATGGAGGAACATTTTGTGGACTGATGAGAGTAAAATTGTTCTTTTTGGGTCCAAGGGCCACAGGCAGTTTGTGAGACGACCCCCAAACTCTGAATTCAAGCCACAGTACACAGTGAAGACAGTGAAGCATGGAGGTGCAAGCATCATGATATGGGCATGTTTCTCCTACTATGGTGTTGGGCCTATTTATCGCATACCAGGGATCATGGATCAGTTTGCATATGTTAAAATACTTGAAGAGGTCATGTTGCCCTATGCTGAAGAAGAGGACATGCCCTTGAAATGGTTGTTTCAACAAGACAATGACCCAAAACACACTAGTAAACGGGCAAAGTCTTGGTTCCAAACCAACAAAATTAATGTTATGGAGTGGCCAGCCCAATCTCCATACCTTAATCCAATTGAGAACTTGTGGGGTGATATCAAAAATGCTGTTTCTGAAGCAAAACCAAGAAATGTGAATGAATTGTGGAATGTTGTTAAAGAATCATGGAGTGGAATAACAGCTGAGAGGTGCCACAAGTTGGTTGACTCCATGCCACACAGATGTCAAGCAGTTTTAAAAAACTGTGGTCATACAACTAAATATTAGTTTAGTGATTCACAGAAAAAAAAAATGTTTGTACAAAATAGTTTTGAGTTTGTACATTCAAAGGTAGACACTGCTATTTTTTTGAACACACCCCTTTCAACTAATTGCCCAATTGCACAGCCTTAAGAGCGTGCATATCATGAATGCTGGGTCTTGTTTGTTTTCTGAGAATCTACTGAACCTACTGGTAACTTGTTTGCCACGTAGCAATAAAAAATATACTAAAAACCTTGATTATTCTGGTTAGTCACATTGTACTGCTATTATTTTGAACAAGACTGTATATATATATATATATATATATATATATATATATATATATATATATATATATATATATATATATATATATATATATATATATATATATATATATATATAACCGGATTGGTGCTTGCAACACGGAGCTATTACACTTAATGCCCAGAGCCCCCACTCAGCTAAAACGAGTTATGGGGGCATATATGTAAAGGGGTTATAGTGTCTTTGTGCCTCTTAACAGACAAAAAATGCAATTAAAATGTCTGTCCAACATGAACAGGGCCCTTACATGACAACAAGATGCGTTTAGCCACTTAGCCATTGTTTAAATTTACCTAAATAGTGTTTTAGATGGCTACCTGTAGTCTCGTGCTGAAGTCCCGTGGGAACTCTGTAGCCGGAAAAAAAGGCAAATAGTCCAGTTGGGAAGACCGTTGTGTGCTTGAAGAGTGATCGAATTTCTCTGCTCATCAACTCGTCGGTTCTCAGTTTCTAACGTGTCCGAAAGAAACGGTTTTTGATTCTGTACTGGTGATCCAAGAACTGCTGTACGTTCGGTTACACACGCATGCTCAGTATCAGCTGCTCATGAGATTATTGGTTCTCTCAGAAAAACATATCTCAGTTCAGTGAACTGTTGGAGTTATAATTCAATATATTAGTTTATTTATTGTCGGAGGGACTGTCACTCATATCAGAAAGTGAGTAACTAAAGTAACATGTTGGATCAGCGCTGATTTGAGACTCAAACCGTTTAGAACGATTCAGTCCGATTTGGTGAACTGGTTTTTTTAATTTAGTGAATTTAAACAATGGCTAAGTGGCTAAACGCATCTCATTGTCATGTAAGGAACCTCTTCAGGAGTTGGAATAAAAAGCAGTTCTGATAGAGATGTTCAGATATCTTGATGATGATGGGTTGTTTAACATCTCTGCCTCACATGGCTCCATTTATCTTTTTTCATCCTCAGGGAATATAGTGTTTGGGTTGACTAAAAACACACAATGCAAGTTATGGAAGCAAATAAGAGACATAATTCTTTTAAATTTAACAGCCACTGAATACTTAGTTTTGAAATATTTTATTTTGAAAAACATTTATCTGAATTTATTTGCTCTGAATTCACCCCTTTGAAATTATTTTACTTTGGAAACCATTTGAATTTACCTCTCAACCTGAATATTTTTCACTGCTCACAAATTCAGATACAAAAACAAAAAACAAAACAACTTACAGAATTTCAGATCAAATAATAATAATTCATTACATTTATATAGCGCTTTTCTAGACACCTAAAGTGCTTTACATATAGAAGGGGGGAATCTCCTCAGCCACCACCAATGATTCAGATAGAATAGATTCAGGTTGATCAAATTTGATTGCTTAAAATCAGATCTCAAATTTCAGGTTAATATTTTTCAAAGAAAACATCAGTCTAATTCGACTGCTCAAATTCAGATCGAAAAATTTAAGTTAAATATTCACATGGTAACATCCGGGCTACCCAGAATAGGAAAAACAGTCGAGCGCTGATCAGAGGATGTCGTGATCAGGGGCGTAGTCAGCGGTCGGGCCTGTGACCAGTGTTGTGCAAGTTACTTCCAAACTGTAATATATTATAGATTACTTATTACTGCTATTTAAAAGTAATTATTTACATTACAATATTACTGTCTCAGAATTATAATGCGTTACATTACTCCTGTATTACTTTTGAGTTACTTTCAACAAAATAACTACAGAAGTAGCTCTAAACATTCTAAGATGTAGGCTACCACAGAGCATTTTACATCCAGTAGAAGGCGATATGATGAACCATAATGACTGTGGTCTATCCAGACTAACAATAGAGAATTGGCTCAAGACAATGCAAGAAATCATGACATAGACAGAATCACAAACGGTCCAATTCTGTTAAGTATTGTAGAGGTAAATTGATGATCTGGCAATATCTGGATATAGCTTCTGTTCATAGACACAACAAAACTGTGTGTAAACTCTGTTATGACTATGCGCATTTGTTCTTTTCTTATTGTTGCGACATCGATAGAATTTCGGTTTTAGACAAAGGTTGCATTTGACTGCATTTACATTTGACTATTAGCCTATGTTCTTGTCCTTATCTGTGATAAACTCTAAGCAATGCGCATCCATCTCGTGAATGTACAGTAGAGATGTGACAGTGGGGACATTTTCCCACCGGTTAATCAAAGTGTAATGTGACAACACCGGTAGTCATACTGGCTTCGCCACTCATTAGTCATTACAGGCCCGTTCTCGCCAGAATGTCCACGTATTAAACAATGGTCTGGTTTAAATCAGGCTCCAGCTCATAATTACAGTTAATGTATCGGGCAGGGCCGGTCTCTCGGGTGCACGGGCTCGGGTAGGGTAGGGTCGGGCTTGATTTTTTTTTTTATAGCCGATCTAAGCTCTAGTTCTGGCTAAAAATGTAGTTATTATGTGCCGGCCCGTTGGCATGTATTGTACTCGTGATGGATTGATAGTGGAGCGGTCTCGGAGCGTGTGAAAACCATAACGCGCCGAAAATCCGCTCCTCACGCCATTGAAAATCTCGCCGCTCCACTTCGCTCACATAGCTACTCTGGCTGCCGATCGACTTCTTGGATCACGACCAGTGGCATAGGCAGAATTTTATTTTTGGTCCACATACAAAACATTAGCAGCAGTTACAACAAACGTTAGACGCTTTATTTCCACTTTTCAAATGTGTTCTTAATTTTTATTAAAAATAAACACCATTCCGATCTGATATATGATGAGAAAAGGAAGTATATCGACTTCGGCAAAAGACTGATTCGAACTGCAGCTCGAATGGTGTCAAAACTTAGTGCCGCGCACCTTACCCCTACACTATCATGACTAATGCATAAAACAGATGGCAAAGTCTCAAGGTTACTTGCGGCCTGAAGGATGGGTTCTCTCCCGTTAATGCGATTGTTTTTAAAGTCCTTTTTATAGAATTTCGCATCGTAGTACTGGTCATCATAGTGGGCATAGGCACAGGCCCGACCGCTGACTACGCCCCTGATCACGACAGACAGGTCGCCGTGCTCAACCTCTGATCAGCGCTCGACTGTTTTTCCTATTCTGGGTAGCCCGGATGTTACCATGTGAATATTTAACTTGAATTTTTCGATCTGAATTTGAGCAGTCGAATTAGACTGATGTTTTCTTTGAAAAATATTAACCTGAAATTTGAGATCTGAATTTGAGCAATCAAATTTGATCAACCTGAATCTACTTGATCTGAAATTCTGTAAGTAGATTTTTTTTTTGTATCTGAATTTGTGAGCATTGAAAAATATTCATCGATATTCAGGTTGAGAGGTAAATTCGAATGGTTTCCAAAGTAAAATCATTTCAAAGGGGTAAATTCAGAGCAAATAAATTCAGATAAATGTTTTTCAAAATAAAAAAGTATTCAGTGGCTGTTAAATTTCAAAGAATTATGTCCCTTATTTGCTTCCATAGCAAGTTCCTTAATTGCAATTCTTATTATTAATTAATGACCTTCTTGTCCAACATCTACAGTAGTTATTCCTAAAGGAAAATGTGTGTAAAATATTATAATATGAATGTATTTTTTAGGGCTGGGCAAATTTTTTTTCCGATTAATCGTTTTTTAAAATCTGGTCGATTAAGAATCGATTCTCAAAGGCCATGAATCAATTTTTTTTCCATATTTATTTCTGCTAACATTGAACATAAGATTAATGAAAATCGAATTACTAGTCTTTTCCACTAGATGTAACCCATTTTGCCTTGCGTGATCTTACAAAGGAGCAAGAGGCACACATTATTTATGATTCGGTGCGTTGTCACCTTTTATAATGCTGAGGTGAAATGCTGTAGTAATACTAAAAATCTGCGGAACAGTTGATGTGACAAAACATACATAGCCGAGCACACAACCACTGAAAAATAGATCACATACACGCAAATGCTTGCCTTGCATTAGGATCAAACTTTAGTCAGTTATGTACGTTAACCATTATAGACATATTCAAATTATAGTCCATATACAGCGCAGGATCAATAATTCAAACCCTAATAGCTTATGTTATAAACAGATTTCCTCAAATAATAGTTAGTCAGCAGTCAACTTAAGTCGACACCTTAAGGTATTGCTGTCCGTTACCACGACAAATACTTGTGTACAGGAATAACCCATAGACCATAAAAAAATAATGAACGTGTTTCTCATGCAGTAAATGCACACGAGCGGCAAAATCGCAAGAAAAGCTTGTCGTGTACTGAAAATTGCTAAAAATCATCCAATATCCTTTTTTATGTTTTAGAATAAATATCCATAAAATACTTCTCAGATAATTTTTTTTTTAGAATCAAGTTGTATTTAACAATTGTATTTAAAAATTGTATTTAACAATTGTATGGATTTGAAATATAGAGATGCATTCTGTTTTAGTCTACTCAGGTGTACCTAAAATAAAAAGTTTAATATACAGGTTTGTGGTCAGGTCTCTTCATTTCTTTTTAATTACCCATTTATGTTCACTGTTCTTTTTTATAAATACCTATAGTATTTGTATTAAATCATTGAATCGAGAACAGTTGAATCGAGAATCCAAAATCGAAACTAAATCGAACAATTTAATCGAAATCGAATCGATTTAAGGGCTTGTGAATCGAAATAGAATCGAATTGGAATATCTGAATCAATACCCAGCCCTAGTATTTTTAATTTTCTTTGCAGCATTAATGGTTATGTTTTTGTCTCAAATTGGTTTTGTTTGTTTTTTTTTTTGGCCAAGAATTTCCACTTACGTTCATTCCTAGTGACTGTTGACTTGTACCCTGAATGAATGAATGAATGAATGAATGAATGAATGAATGAATGAATGAATGAATGAATGAATGAATGAATGAATGAATGAATGAATGAATGAATGAAATTATTTTATTTCGAGCAACATATAAAGACACATAACAAAGGCCATAAAGAAGCATTTTGATAAGTCAGTACAACAAGTGAAATTCATCATACTTATGACGTCACAATTCCAACTGTTGCTCGAAAAGGAGTGGGTAGAAGAAAACTTATTTAAACCCACCCCGATTACAATTAAACAGGAAAAACAACAAAAACAAAAAAAGCTTCCTTAATTATTGACATTCTGCAACATTCAATTACAATTCAATATATATTCATATAAAGAAAAAAAAATAAACATTAAACAGAAATCCCCCTCAACTACTGTTTATTGACAGTAATTGTTGATGGCCAATTTTGTTTTATTTGTTAGGAAAAATAGTTAAAGCCTCAGTAAAGGGATTAATCAGAGTTACTTCGGCATACAGTTAGTGGTAAAACTTGAGCAACGCATGTTAGCATGAGAGATGCAAAGGGGCATGAAATATAAGTGCAGTGCAGTATATGTGGGTAATTTTATACTGACACAGACATTTGGAATTGTCCTGCAGATTATCATCAGCAGATAATCTGGCCACTGGCCTCTTCTGTGGAATATCCAGAGGAGTAATCAATAAAAAGCAGTCCTTTCCACTCCACTGGACAGGGCTTGATTTTGCATGTGTGCGTTTTAATACACATGCGTACATATAGAAAATGAATCTCCATTGTAACATGCAGCCTCTGGAAATCAAATTTCATGTGAGTGTGGATAGTCTTTGCATTGCTTAACAGTCCCTGTTTAGTATGCAGGTCAGGCTATAGGATCTAAATCCATTTCCCATACCTGTGAGAGTGGTCATGTGGGATATCATATAGCCCTGTTTTAAAGCTTGATCTGAGAGAATGCTTTAGAAGCACCATGGTGATGGACTGTAACATACACCCACTTTCTCTCTTTCCCATCGCTCTCAATGCTCTTTCATCTTTTCCCCTTTGTTTCAGCAGCTACTATCTTGGTGTTGGGTGAGGAGTTCATGTGGTTTTAAACAATGAGCTGTGTAACTAGGCTTTTTTGTTTAATAATTGTGACTTTGATCATGTGATTTAGACTCGTTGCTTCTGTAAGGCCATGTCCTACTATGAATCAACAGGCTGGGCTTAGCTGGATTGATTTAGATGAAAAGTAGTACTGTACTTGTGTGCTGGTGATTTTGTCTATAAATGAAGACAGTATAGCGGTGAACGCTGGTCTGTGTGTCACGTTGACGTGTGCGGTTATGGCCCGGCAGCAGGAGAATATCCCCTAACAGTGGGTGGGGGAGGAGGGTATGTGGGTGAAGTGGGATTTAATGACATTGCTGTTGATGCTTCAGCCATCTGCTCAGAGAGAGAGAAAGTCCTGATGCAAACAAAGCTTAGAAACACGCCGAAACAGACAGATGCGAAAAGTGACCTGGCACTAATACAGCTTCTGTTTTTTAATTTGAGTGTAGATGGGGGTGATCAGGATGAAGATTTGATTTAAAGATAATAATATCTGTATGGCCTTTTCAGTCTATTCATTGTACTTTGTATCATTATACTATCATTATTTCTATAATGATCATTATAAGTACTGGGATAGAAGTTTATAGTTCGGATATAAACAATAATGTCTACAGTAGCGATTAAAATAGAGCAAATCACCTTTTGAAAATAACCTTTATGTATCAATTAAATAATTACACCAGTAGGTGGCGACAAGTGACTTAAAAAAATAATTAATTCAAGAGCCGGTTAGGGCTGCAGCTATCAATTCTTTTTGTAATCGATTAATCTAGCACTTAATCGATCGATTAATCGATTAATCTGATTAATCCGATTATAATTACTTTTTTTCTTTATTAAAGAGCAATACTAAATATATGAGACAATAAGACAGGTATCTTAAAATTATCATCTAATTTGTTTTCTTTTTTAGAAAAATGCTTTGCTGTAATTTGTTTTAAAATAAATTGTTTTATTGTTGAAATTGCATACATACATTACATAACTGTGAAACTAAACAATTTTAACAAGTTTAAGCTTCAGCTCAGGCATGACATAAGCATTTACTGTCTTCTGGAGGCTTTGGGACTTTTGTAAGAAGCAAAAAATATTGGACAGAAAGGTAACTTGAATTAAGAACAAGTGTAGAGATGGGCATACTAGAGATGCGCAGATCCACCCGTACCCAATCGTCACAAATTCAAATCCTCAGTGTTCAGGGTGAGGTTATCGTCATATTAGCTACTAACTTTATAAAACAAGCTGTTACAATGATGAATGATTAGCTCAAAATGTACATCTGTATGTGCGATGTAGCCTACTTTATCTGAATTTAATACAAACACATCTATTTTAGAATGAGAATTTTAGATTTTCTAAGGGATCATGTGACACCGAAGACTGGAGTAATGATGATTAATTCAGCTTTGATCACAGTAATAAATTATATTTGAAAGTATATTAAAATAGAAAACCATTATTTTAATAATGTTTCACAATATTGCCCTTTTTGATCAAATAAATGCAGGCTTAATGAGCATAAGAGACTTCTTTCATAATGCTGCATAATTATCAATAATGGTAATATAATAAAGTCCTTTCATATCACCATTTCACAAGCCTACACTTCACATAACAGGCCTGTATGTGCTGGTGGCACTTGGGCTTCATTAACTGTGATAGATTCATCAAATAGTAAACGGTGTATCAATATACATAAATACAAGTAACACTAATTACCATTAATGCAACTTTTGGTGCTGCATGGTTTTGTGCAGTGCTTTTTTTGTCAGTTAACATCCTGTCAGTGATGAAATTTGATTTATAAAATTTTCAACCGATTTTTTTCAGCTTGTTTTGCCAGATCATGATTGGTTGGTGTAATGTTATTATACATGACAAACGGGCATTTATGAATTATGTAATATTTAAAAATATATAATAGAGATTTTTAATTAAATCGACACATTATTTGATTATACGCTTTGATTATTGATGAAAAAAATGTTTGGTTCATTTTTTCCCCATAAAGCCACTCTGAAAAAACCATATATGGCTCGAGAGCCGTTCTGAACAGACTGTGGTAAATCAGCCAGTAAAACGCACGCAACCCATAGCAGCACTGCCAAAACACATGATCATGGCAACACCTCAGACCGACTGATATGAAAAATAAACAGATATTTTCTGACTTTTGAGCTGTTCTTTACTATACACATTGTCATGTTAGTATAAGTCAATTTTTTTTTTGTTTCATTGAGCACAAATATTATCATTAATTTGTGTCTGAAAGAGGCACTTTTGATTTATTTTGAAAAAGGGCAGGGTCTCGAGCACCCAAAGCTCCCCCCTCTGCACGTGGCAGCATACATGCATACACACATACATATGTACATAAATAATTAGGGGTTTAATGGTAGGTACATAAAACTGACGGTTTCTTACCTACCTCGGTTTTGAATTCACAGTTCAGTAAGGGTTCGGTACAGCAGTTTTACAAATTGCTTTTTATATATTTTTATTAAACAGTGGTTTACTGAATTTTTTGTTGTTGTCTGTTCCTAAATTAATTCAGTCATGATTAAAAGTTTCTTAAAGATAATTCTGTAAGCTATATAGGGAGCCCTTACTTGGACATTACTATAATATTAAAGATAGAGCCCAAACTATTAGCCAAATTCAGTTGCTTTTTATTTTTAAATATAATAATCAGCACTCAAGTTTGGTGTAGCAAACCTTGAATGGCCTGCGCGGAGTCCTGATCTCAACCTGATAGACAACCTTTGGGACGAATTAGAGGGGAGACTGTGAGCCAGGCCTTCTCGTCCAAAATCAGTGCCTGACCTTATATAACCTTGTGAAAAGTCTTCCCAGAATCTTTAATAACTTCAAAAGTTGGGCCAATTCAGTATTAAACCCTACAGATTAAGAATGGGATATCATTAAAATTCATGTGCATGTTAAGGCAGATGTCCCAAAGCACAATTGTACAGGAAGGTGGACGTAATGTTATGCCTGATCCGTGTAAGATAAACAATATAAAAACAAGTCTTCCCAACTAGCATCCCCCAGCGAATCTACCCCCAGCCCTGGTAGTATGTAATGTAGCATGTGCATATATAGGATCAGTAATGGGAAGGGCAGTCACAGGACAGCCCACAATCTCAACCATACCTTTAGTAAAAAAAATATCTCGAAATATTTCTCGAAAAAAAAAAAAAAAACTGCAATGAAGAATCATGGGAAGGAGTGCCAGTTGAAGAGCGCATACTGACATCCTGTTGACCAATTGGTAGTTGGGGTGGTTTCAAATGAGCTTTCCTCGGAAAGGTAGGAGCCAAACATTTACATATGTAAACTTCTGGAGGGATGAGAGAGAAATAGAAAGTGGCTTGCTTGGTTGTGTGTCCATGATTGTAGTCAGAGGAACAGAATGTACCGTATTATTCACACCAGGTTAGAAAATGTTTCTTTCATGGCTAACAGCACTGAGACTGCAGGGTTTATGTGACCCGACAATTCTGTTATAAGGAAAACATCACAATGGAAGCCTAAATGAAATGCCCTTGACAGGAAAAAAACATACCTGGACATTATGCTAACTCTAGTCTCCAGACGTGCTGGGGAAATCTGCATTAATATGGAGCACTGTAAGCTCACATGGCAGCTGTTTTGGTATCCTAGTTCAGACTTTGCCTTCCAGGGTTAGATGTGCGAAGACCGCCAAATTGGTTGGGCTGAAAAACAGCAGATTGGCCACACATTTAAGCCAGCTCAGAGAGAATGTGGAGAGATTAGGAGACTGGAGGAAGCAAATGGACTACCCTGTGCATTCATCTATCTAAATGCATGGACTATGGGTTCCCAGATGGTCCTGATTTTTGTCTCTCCCTCTTCGTCTCGCTCTCTCACTCTCTCTCTCGAATGAACTCTCCTGTCGGATTAAAGCCTCTTCATCAGGCAGCGCCTGCATGCATTCTGATTGGCTGAGATCCTCTAGCCCACTGCTCACTGGTGAGTGCACTTGACGAGGTAGCCACTGTTGTCGGGGGCAACCACTTACTGCAGCAGCAGAGACCGGCAGCCAGGGCTTAAAGAAGAGAGGGGAAAGAAAAGGAGGGAGAAATTAGAGATGAAAACATGACAACAACAAGGGATTAAGCCCATGGCATCAGCCGAGCCGTTAGGACTCCTTTAAAAAAAAAAAAAACCCTCCCACCGCACACAGCTGTTTGTGAAGGGAAGAGAAGGAGGGATGGAGCGTTTCAAATGAAGAAGCCGAATTGAAAAAACAGCTGAGTGAGAGAGAATGTGCGACCTGCTTTGTACACAATAGAGTTGGGAAATGCTTATGGATGTGAGTGACTGACAGTGTGGCATCACACAAAAATACACACTGACCAGATATCAAGGAGCCAGGAGCAGCCTGTTATGAGGAGCAAAAATCAGTGGTGTCACCTGGGCGCAAAGGATCGGGCCACGTCCGTGTTGATTTGAACTGGGTTGCGGATGAGCAACGCAGCTGGACCCTTCATTTGACCTTAACATGGGGGACGTGACAGAATACCAGCGTCTGCCCAGCGATTGCGATGAGGATGAGGTATTGCAGAGTGTCCAGGTAACTGATAACAGTTTTGTTGGCGTTACTTATTTTGAATATTTATTAGTAGTAGTATTTTCATTTGTTTTTAATGTACATTAATCTCAGCTTATTGCATTTGTGTACAGTAAGAATTACACGGTCAAAGGTGGATAAACACTGACTAACCTCTAAGTAGACACTTACACTTCTGGTAAGTGTGTCAGTGTGTCTCTAAGACGCTACACTAACCCACATGTGGATGATTCGTCACGTGATGCGCACTCTGATTAGCATGGTGGAGGGTGCCATACATTTTTATTTTCCCTGTCTCACACACACAGGTCTTTGGCCACAAAGCATGTGCAATGAACAAGACTGTGATTTGCTGTTGTTGTCGATTGTTAGTCTGAACAACAGCATCTGTGTGTTTACATGGCATTGTTTGCTCTGGGTGGTGCTCTGCTACGCTAGTATAGTGTATATGAACACTGCCCAGACAAAAAAATAAAGTTGGTGTTTGGATTTAAATAGGCAAATGCTTAAGAGTCTATGATTGGTTCGTTATTTTAGTTTACTTATGTTTCTAGCATGAAGACACATCACGGCCATATTCCAGGATGACAATGTCAAGATTCATCAGGCTCAAACTGTGAAAGAATGGTTAGGAGGGAGCATGAAGAATCATTTTCAGACATGAATTGGCACCTCTGAGACTAGAGCTTAAATTAATTGAAAGTCTTTTGGATGTGCTGGAGGAGACTTTACAGAGTGCTGGACTCCTACATTGTCAATGCATTGGTCTGGACCAAAAACTGATGGAAATGAAATCCATCAAAGATTTATTTTCATCAATAGGTGCATAATTATTATTATTATTATTATTATTTTTTTTTTACAGTTCACAAAAGTCAACCACACAACTTTTTTCAACATTATTGTTAATAAATAATAATAATAATAATAATAATAATAATAATAATAATAATAATAATAATAATAGAAGTAATAATGCATTTTTTTACTTGAGAATCAAATCCGCATAGAAGGATTTCTAAATGATCAAGTGACACTCAAGACTGGATTAATGATTTAAAGCAATAACATACATTTTAAAATAATACTTTTAAATCATCATAATGCTTCACAATATTATTGTCTGTGCTTTAGCTTTTGAGCAAATGAGTAAATGAGAGACATTTAACCAATCAAACCTTTGCTGAGCCCTGAAGATGCAAACCATGCCCAATCCACAACACTTATGTGCTTCACTGTTGATTTGAGGTTAAAACATGACATTTTTTACCCATGTAAACTGTGTGAACCCAAATGAAGCAAATGTGAAGTGTTTACATTACAAAGGAAAATTTTAATTTATTCTGTAATCAGTCTTTAAAATGCACTTAATCATACTTAATGACTGTTTCCAGAGCTTTCTTGATCCCTAAGGTTTTGTGAGACCTCTAGAATCATCTCTGCTCTGCCTTTACTTGGTGATTTGGTGGGACGACCCACCAAATTATGTGAATAATTTAGGAATAGGTGTGACAATTTAGTATATCTCAAGTCCTTGAGCAAAGAGAGCTTAAGCAAAGAGAGCTTCAGTGCGTCCATGTCCTCGTGAATGGTAAGAGGTTAACCCTTTAAGGTTTTATAGACAGAGGACGTTATTCACTCATTCAAGCTTTTTTATTTGAAAGTGTATATGGTCACTTGTGAGCCAAGGTATTTAATAGTTTATTTTATTTTTTCTGCACAAAGATAATTGCATCTCTGATTACTTGTGTAATTAACCTTTATTTATTAAGGTGGCAATGTCTGATACACAATGATGAAGAATACGGTTTAAGATGGCCAAGCTGTGTGTGTGTGTGTGTGTGTGTGTGTGTGTGTGTGTGTGTGTGTGTGTGTGTGTGTGTGTGTGTGTGTGTGTGTGTGTGTGTGTGTGTGTGTGCGTGTATTAACACGGTTTCTTTGTTGTCTGCTGGATTTTCACGTTTTCTTACTTTCTCACACTTCGTTCTATGACCTCATCCCTCCTTTGAGAGACCCAGATGATATTTTCGTCCTGCAGAAACGAAACTGACTTCACACCTCAGTCATCAGCTTCTCTCTTTTTTCCCCCCATACACAAACCAGTCTTTTGCTTTATTCCTGTTTCTGTCTTAATTTTGTAAAATTGCCTTCAAATTCTTCAAAGAGCTCTTTCTGTGTGAATGAAGGGCCTGAATCAGACCCAGATATCTTTACTGGGATTATTCCCCGCATCTGTGTAAACTAGGGGTGTAGCGGTTCTCTGTAAAATATCAAAATTCACCTCCACCCACCGTTCACCGCGGTTCATCTCTAATCAAACAACAAAAGACAAGGAAATCGCTCCCTGCTCTTGATCGAATAGCTTTTAACTTCAATAAGGTAAATTTAAGAAGATTCATAATTAATTCATACAGCAAATATGCAATATGTTTTTAAATTTGATTACATTACTAAAATTCTGAACCTGAAAACTAATGTTAGACTAACCTGAAAAGCACTGCTTATTTTATGTGTATCTTTGCTCAATTTTATCCAAATGTGTTGTTGCTTGTAGTAAGGATATTTGTTGTTGTTTTCATTATTTTTTTGACAGTAGTCCTTTTCTGGAGATTTTTCAGAAGAATTTTTTCAAGGAGGCTATATAGGGATCATTACAGGGGGATTGGTGTATGTGTTTGTCTGTGAAGACAACTCATTAGAAAGAGCATTGATCTTGCCATTAAACAAGTAACTAATAGTTATTTTGTATACTTCTGTTGATAGATTCAGTACTTCAATCATCTTGCTCAGTCCGAATAAATCCCAGTAGATATAATCAAGTCATACTCTTCATTTATTTTAGAATATTCAGAATATTGTTTCTCTGAAAGAATGTATGGAAGTTCTGAGAAAAATGTGACGTCTTTAAAGCTGGAGTATTGAGCTGCATATTTAGCATCACTTACAAAGCTGAATTGGAGCCTGTAAACAGAAGCATGCATTGCCTTTTTTTGTTCAATTCGGGTTTAAAAAAATAAAATAATTATGACTTCTGCCTGCATGACATTTCCAGATAAGTTTGGACTTTAGAGAAGATTCGTTTAGTAAATGTAAAGTATCCAAACTTAGGTCAGTCAAATGCCTAAGGTCACTAGCACTTCTGTGTGATTGCTGCCCTCTGGTGGTTCATTAGAGCTCTGCAGCCTGTAAACAAGTGATTCATCTGACCACTACACAAAATATTTAAAGTAAAAAGATAAAGTAATACAGTAAAGTAATACAGTAGTCTTATGGTCTTAACAGAGTAGGGCTCTATTACATTTATCAGGCTTGGTGCTGTTTTGACATGGACCATCATAGAATCTGCAGGCAGACTTTAGAGCGAGGGTGGATTTGTCTTCTCTGTGCTACATATGGATGTGTTGTGTGAGCTTTGCTCATCCGGTCCAAATGTGCAAAGCAGTGGTAAATACTGGTCACACAAATGCACATAGAAGAAAGTGTTCCTTGATGACACAACCATCACCTTGTTTCTTTTGTTTCAACATTATAAATGAAAATTCGGTCTCAAGACTTTTGTTAATCCTTAGAACATAAATACATTTTTATCCATCCATTTGAAACTTTCAAGGTTCAAAAATTTCATAAAACCTTTTAAAAAAAGTAATCCATATGAACAAAGCATGTTAACTAATGAGAGATATGGTCACTTTATGTGAAGAACATATTTAATTTAGTCTTTTATTATCATGTGATCCAGTTTTTTTTTTTTTTTTTTTATTCAGTTGGCCAAATTTAATTTCTGTGAATTAAACTCCATCAATTCACAGAATTTCAGTTCGGCCAACTGAATTTTTGATGTGATCAGTCACTAGAACATTTTCAATTGGAGCCATTATTAACATTTTATTAACATAAATCCATTAACAACATGTTTCATTTTTTGTGAACTATCCTATTCAGATATCGATATTTGTCACTTGCCCTCTTATTTGAAATTTTGTCATTAAAATATAAAGTGTTTTGATAGTCTTTTAACTCAGCAAACAAACAAACAAACAAACAAAAACTAACTTGTAGCCTACTAGCAAGTTTATTGCTGTATTATCATATAATTTCTAATGAACAGACTGAATCCATTTACCATTCAGCAGGCCAACATAAATACAGCAAAACAAAGATACATATGAAATAAACCGTGCTTTTTTGGTAGAATTAACAGTTTTCAGGTACAGAAATAAAGTAAACAAATGTTAAATAACACTGCATATTATTCACTGTATAAATGTAATACATATATTATTATTACATTGAGACGTAACTAAATTCTATTGTACAACACTAATATATTTCTGTCACAATAACTTCATACACTCAACTTTAATTTGACGGGTTGCTGTGAGGTTTCTGTGTGTGTGTTTATGATATGATGATAGATTTTGTCGAATGAAACAGTAAAATGCTTATGAAGGGACTGGACATGAGGTAAATCCATTTTCATACATATCGAGGCGGCAGAGGCGGAAAAACACTGCAAGTTTCAGTTTGTGAGGTAAATGCAACCGCGTGTAGCCTATGTGCCATTCATTCACACAGAAACATGCAGGATTCATATTTAAATAGTCTTTTTGTGGCTTAATATTCACACAATTTTCACACAAAATATTCGTTATGCAGTAAATTACATTTTTATGACTGGATTCGGCCTGTGTTTTCTTCCTCACTGAAATTAATCCTTTTGACAGTTATTTAGTCAAATGGTGGGCAGTTTTGTTGTTTGATTAACATTAAAGCATAGAAAACAGTGCAGGAGGAATATTACAATATAATCTTGGATTATGCAACATACAGCTAATTAACAAACCATATTGGATGTTTTTTGTGCTATAGCCGATATGCCGATGCATGTAAATTGAAGAAAAAAAATCTGCATTTTTTTGTATTGCAAAACACGTTTGCTGATATTGAGGTGGGATATGTGTAAAGTTATGGTCAGGTGTGGTGGGATAGGTAAGTTTAACCCCTAGAGGTCGATGATTGCGCTGGTGCGACGGCCGCAATTTTTTTTTTCTTATCAAAGAAACTCAAATAACTAACAACTGTAATGCATCACTATACTCTGTTAAATTCCTTCTTGTTTTTGTGTACAGTCACTATAAAAACAATGTTGTGTTTTTTGCTAAATAATGAAAACAAACATGATGCGCAATATGCAGCCTGTGTCAACGAAGTCTAATCTGATTCCTTACAGAAAATGATCTCTAACTTACTGAAAAACTTATCACACAAAAATGAGACGCATGTCTAACAAAACATTAAAATGGCAGGTTCTAAATTATGTAAATCAAAAACAAATGTTCTGTGTTTATGTAATCAATTTGAAAAGAGATGTCAGTTGCTTGCGAGCCTCTTCATTATCCACTAACGCGCCACACGCGATCCATGCTGGCAGAGTCCACTCCCACATCAACTCAAATAAATGCATCAAGAAGAGTGCATGTGCTTTGCATCACTTTGAGATGTGTTGAGAAATAATCCTGAAATAATTTACCTCAGAAAAGGCTGTTAAGAGTAACTGCCTGCCAATTATGAGGTAAGTTAGTTTCTGTGAATATTAAACCGCAAAATGCTGTTTAAATATGAATCCTGCTTCAACCTAAAATGTCATAGATGTAAGACTGTATAGAATTTTTTTTTTTTTTTTTGCCTGTTTTGGCCAGATTTTGTGTTTACTGTAAAATAGCTAGAAATATTAATAAAGCTTTATTCGCAAATGTATGCTCAGATGTACAATATGCTACTTAGTGTAGCCATTAATACATATTTTGTTTCAAATTAATGTTTAAATATTATAGCCTAATGTTATTTTTTAATTTAATATAGGTTGATTGTGAAAATTGAACAGCACGGGTAATAAAGGAAACATCATTAGATACGCAATATGTCAGAAGACATGGAGTTTGTCAGAAATTTTGACCACTTCATTAATTTTTGTTTTGTAGAAAGCCTTTCTTTACAGTTAATTTCATTTTGTCTAAATTGTATCTTAATTATAATATTTTTTAATATATATTTGTTTCTTATTTAATAAGAAGCAAATATAGCGGCATGATCATGCATTGCAAGCATGTCTCATAAATTAACTTAAACTCAAAAATGATATTTGAGTATTCTGTGTAAGAGAGCTTACAAAATCAAATGATTCAGAACTTTTTTGCTATTGAAATGACTGAGAAAAGGTGTCCCAATAAACCTGAATTCACACTATACTCTTTGAAAGCATAAATGCCTTTGACATTGATTTTAAATCCCAAATATTTTACTTATAACCTTCATCGTTACCAAGCACACACACACACACACACATTGTGTGTTTTGTGGCATTAATCCGGTGTCTTACTTTTTCTTTTCTTCAAAAACCATGCATAAATGTTATTCTCTCGGAAATACAAGCATGTACATACATGTTGCTCTCATGTACACAATACGTGCATTGTATCAAATTATTATTTTAAATGTTAGTACGTAGTAGTTAAGACCACCTTAATACCCCCCATGAGTAAGCCACAGGTCAGTTTGGCAAGGAAAAAAAACCTCTGTAAGATGAATTGACCAAACACAACGACACCTACAGTGTCTATAGTGTAGAGCTGGTTTAAATGTTCAAGCAAATCTTTAGTCACAGGGACCCACTTTCACCTCATTCACAGCTGTGCTAGCATTACCATTTTTTTCCCCATTCCCTCGCATAAATAAAGCGCGTTCTTCGATAAGTCTCCAGAAAATTCCTGCTGCATTAGCTGCTCGGTCTGAAGCGTTGCTGGAAATTCTTTGTGTCAGGGCTGTAATTGGAGGCAGACTGTTTATGACATGCAGGGCCCTGCTTTACTGCATCTGTCCTTGCTCACCTCATCTTCCCTCTTGCTCCTAAAAAACAACAGCGCTCAATCGGCATTGTACATTTTGTTTATCGCTCAAAAGGTTGCACATCTGGTTAAACTCTGTGGGTTTGATAAATGAGTGGGGAATGAGGGAGGGAGAAAGGACGTAAATAAAACATGATTTATTTAGCTGGGGGTGGTGCCAAAATGTCCTCTTTATATTTTGGAGGGCGAAGAGGGAGGGGACAAATTTTGAATGTTTGTTTACAAGAGGTTGAGATAACGTTTTTAGAGGGATTGAGGAAGGAGAAAGCTGTGAACCAAATAAAGAAGAAAAGTCAGGCCATGTTGGAGTTGAGAGCAGAGAGAGAGAGAGAAAGAGAGAGAGAATAAAAGAAAGATGTGGTGAGATCCCCTCCTATCTCTGGCTATGGTGGTTTTCAGGAGGGGGATTTGTTAAAAGCCCAACATATGGGAAGAACACAGGAAATGAGCTCTCCATCCTGCAGTTAAATCTGACCTTTTGGCTCACGATCAAATGCTCCTCCATCCGAATACCATAGAGTCTCTGTCCCAGGCACAGGCTGATGGAGGGAGGAGAGGGAGAGCAAGAGGGAGGGAAAGAGAAGGGGCACTTCCCCAGCGCCTGTTTGCGAGTTGCAGGAATTACAGTCACGCACTAGGGGGAGAGAAAAAGAGAGAGTCCTAGACGCTCCTCCTGCTCCAGAACAACACGTCCCCTCTGACACAAACATGCCAAAAGGCAAAAAAAAAAAAAAAAAAAACAGTACCTCTTTTAAGCAGACCACAGAGGCACTAAGGGAGGACTTTGTCTGGGCTTTGCAGCTCTTCTGATTCTCTTATCACTTCCACTATGGCTGTCATCTGAGTGAGGGATTTGGGAATAGAAAAAATGTCCTATTAATAGCTGGTTGGTGGACTGAGCGAAGGGATAGAGGAATTGGCAACTGAGAAAACTGACTTCAGTACATTCTGCACAATCTTTTTTCTATAAAGAGGACTTCACCTTGCACTCTTTTTGCAAAGCCTGCAGTGTTAACTTGGTTTTGGGATGTTCTAACTAGGCTGCCAAGTGAACAGTTCCCTTTGGCAAACCTCTCTCTGGTGTTTTCTTTTTTGCCTTTCCCCACAAGATCCCCCTGCATACAAGTTCTCCAGGCTAGCACCGATCTTCGGGTTAAAGGGGCTTAATGTGGATTGCCCGCGATGGAATGTAGTACGTGGGCTGCTCAGGGGACCTTCAAACTGGAGAGACCTTCACAGTTTTGGAGTGGTCTCTTCATCTGGGATCCTGTTCTCCAGCAAAAGAGTCACGGACGCTAAGCTTGACTTTTTGTGGGTTGTCTGATAGAACTCATGATGCGACGTTTTGACAAGCTCAAAAAATCATTCCCATTTCTTGCTCATTTCCATGTGTACAGAGTAAGTCTGTTTTTTATTCTCTTGTGCAGCGCATGCTGGGTTTCAGTTTGAAGAATAGCTCTAGGAATTTCAGGACTGACACGTGCATGAGTATTGGTGTAAAACCGCACCATGCCTTTACACATATGCCAGAGCTTAGCTGTGTGCATGGATATCATCAGACCATACCAGAGCCTTATCCCAACAATACATCAGACCTTCACATTGCATAACTTGTCCTAACAGTCCACCCTTTATTATGTATGCACTGTCAGCAGTCAGGTGTCTATGTTTTGTTTGGTTTGGCATGTAGCCTATATACTATTTAGTGTGCATCTATCAATTACTCTTGTAATGTTATTTCTTAAGTTTGTGTGAAGGGTGTAACCACTCTTGGGTTGTAACTTATGGCCTTTGTCCAAGGGCCATGGGTATAGTTCCCTTGGGATAAGAGGCTACAGCCTTCTAACACCATATGCATTACTTCACACTGCACAAGCTTAACTTGTTGTAAACTTGTTGTAATGTGCCAGTGCTTCAGTAATGCCACAATATCAAAGGTTTGGAATCCTAGTGGCACCACAGTATTTTTTTTAAAAATAAATCCATGGTGCACAATATTATGAATATTTTATATATATATATATATATATATATATATATATATATATATATATATATATATATATATATATATATATATATATATATATATATATATATATATATATATATATGTTCTCAAATGCATTTGGCGCTTGTAGCTCAGAATAGCACAATAAAATAACTTTTTAATGTGACAGCATCTAAAAATGCAAAGCACATTGTGCAAGACTATAAAAACATATTATGCAATGACCAGAAATAAGCGTATCATGCATGTTTACATGGACCAGTGGTTAAAAATTGCACAGATGGAATATAAGAATGCAAACTGCCACTTAATGAATCTACTGTAATAATCCATAGCTGGAGACTGCCTTTGTTTCATCACAATACTCATTTCTGTATCAAGACCAAAATAATTTCCTATTTAGCATGTTACTTGTAAGGATTTATTGATAAAAAGTGATGGGAAGCAGCCTTTATGACCACACGTCAATCTCAGGATCAGGTGGATCCGACTCACATGTCCAAAATCACAATTGAGGACTTGGAGGATTTGGCTATGAGGACTGATTACTTGCATGGATTTGTCAGACTACAAGACTTCATATTAAAGACAAGGTTGTAACAGATTTCACTCAATTTTGACTGACACATGTTGCTGGCAGCAAGTACACATTTGACCTACTTTGCCCACAGGGCAAGTGTTCTCCCTGTCCATCATCAGCTGCTCATCTCGATGAACACTTTCTAGAAGTCTCTAAAGAGGCCAGGGCCCTCATTTATCAACAGTGCGTAGAAAAGGTTCTATTTTTCGTCGTATGACTGAAATTTAGAATGTGTCTAAGTACAAGAAAATCCGTATATTTATCAAACGTGCGTACACAGTTCTTACGCACATGAGTACAAGGAAATAATTGCATCCATTAGGGTTTGAAACCAACTACGCATTGTGTTTAAAATGACTTTATATCCATCCATCCATCCATCCATCCATCCATCCATCCATCCATCCATCCATCCATCCATCCATCCATCCATAGCTATATAGTGATTTTAAACACAATGCGTATATATATATATATATGTATGTGTATATATATATATATATATATATATATATGTATATATATATATATATATATATATATATATATATGTATATGTATATATATATGTATATATATGTATATATATATATATATATATATATATATATATATATATATATATATATATATATATATATATATATATATATATATATATATACAGTCCCTGACAAAAGTCTTGTCGCTTGTGTACAAATTGACCTAAAGTGCCGCTGAAATATATTTCTAATCAAGATTTTTTTTACAAGAAATGGCTCATTTTAATCCCACCAGCTTTTGTGATAATGTTTCAGTGAAAAACGAAACTTTCAAAAAGTATTCTAATATTCACAGCTTGGTAAAGCCCATTGAGTCAATTTTTGCAAAGACATAAGTGTTGTCACCTTGTCATATGAGCTTCACCTGTGACTAATAATGGATCAATTAGGTCTCAAGTGTGTATAAAAAGAACCCCAGTACGCTAGACCTTCACATCAACTGCAACTAGACCTCTGCAAACATGCCTAAGATTCACCCTGAGACTAAAGTTTTGATTATCAAGAGGTAATCAAATCCACAAAGAGATCCACTGCTGATGTGGCAGACACCTTCAATGTGTCTCAGCGTCAAGTACAGAGGAAAAAAAAAGATTTGAAGAGACTGGAGACGTTTTTGACAAGCCCAGGTCAGACAGACCCCGCAAGACAACTGCTCGAGAGGACCGTTTGTTGGCTCGAAAATCCAAGGCCAGCCCATTTTCCACTGCAGCAGAGCTCCACGAGACCTGGTCACCTGAAGTCCCTGTGTCAACCAGAACAGTTTGTAGGATTCTGCCTCGAAATGGCCTCCATGGTCGAATCAGTGCCCAGAAGCCAGCACTAAACAAAATACAATTGAAAAACCGTGTGGCCATTTGCCAAGGCCCACAGCCTGCTAAAAGGATGGACGCTGGAAAAGTGGCAGAAGGTGGATTTTTCAGATGAATCTTCAGTTGAATTACACCACAGTCGCCGCAAATATTGCAGGAGACCTACTGGAGCCAGAATGGATCCGAGATTCACCCGGAAAACAGTGAAGTTTGGTGGCGGAAAAATCATGGTCTGGGGTTACATCCAGTTTGGGGGTGTGCGAGAGATCTGCAGGATGGAAGGAAACATCAATAGTCTAAAATACCAAGAAATCTTAGCTACCTCTTATATTCCCAACCATAAAAGAGGCCAAATTCTGCAGCAGGACGATGCTCCATCGCATACTTCCATCTCCACATCAAAGTTCCTCAAGGCGAAGATCAAGATGCTCCAGGATTGGCCAGCCCAGTCACCAGACATGAACATCATTGAGCATATGTGGGGTAGGATGAAAGAGGACGCATGGAAGACGAAACCAAAGAATATTGATGAACTCTGGGAGGCATGCAAGACTGCTTTCTTAGCTATTCCTGATGACTTCATCAATAAATTGTATGCATCCTTGCCAAACCGTATGGATGCAGTCCTTCAAGCTCATGGAAGTCATACAAGATTTTAATTTGGATCTCACAGCACCACAACTTAATTTGCTGACATATTTTTGTATTTGCAGTAAATTTGTTACATTTCTGTATAGGCGACAAAACTTTTGTCTTGCCAAAATTTGACCTTTCTGCTCAGAGGTGTGCATATATTTACACTAGGGGTGTCCCCGACTAAGGATTTACACATTTGAATCAGAATTTTCGAATCTCTCTATGGTCGACCGATAGTCGAATCATCTATGTGTGTGTAAACCATAGACCGGAAAAAAATAAACGCGGGTTGGGAAGGGCAGGACACTAGTCAGCAGGAGGCTAAGACTATTTTTTATTTTACTTTACACACGGCACACAGCCACCACATTTAATAAAGTGATCAAAACTAGGCTACACTACACATTTGTAAATTAACCGTTGTCTCATAACATTTAAAAGCCGCGATCGAAACACAGAACATCACACAAATAAAAGAATAAAAGAAAATTTAGATAAATAAACTAAAAAAATACCTGCCTAGAGAGGAAAAGAACACGTTGAGTGCGTATATATGCACGTTTTTAAGCCGATTGTGCCTAAAGGGGGTCGCACACCGGACTGAAGCTCGGCGCCGTGTCTCGGGTATCTCACACCAGGCAGACGTGAACATTATATAGGCTACGCGCGACTCAATTTTGAATCGACTTCTGACAGAAGAGCTGCACGATGAGTGTATCTTGTAGCACAGGGTGAAATCAGTATGTACATTCACGATTTGAGGGAAATATACATTTAATCGCCGCGGACAGGCGTCGAATGCCGCCGCCGTAGTATGTGTTCGAATGTTAAAGGCGCGGCGCGTCCGGTGCGAAGCTCAGTGCCCTTAAAGGGCCGATCACTCAGCACCGCGACACGTCTTTATAACACTAATATTGAGCACCCCCATATTGCCAAAATGGTATGATCCTCGTTTCATAACACCCGTGAAGATTCGACCATGAGATCAGTGGTCGAATCCGGTCCTGCATATCAATGCATCGATTCTTCCACTATGAGGGGTCACCCCTAATTTACACACATTTCTACGTATAAGTACAAGTTGGTAAATCCCACACTTTTTCACTACGCACAGAACTGTGCATACGCACCCTTGATAAATGAGGGCCCAGGGCCCTTATTTATCAACCGTGTGTAGAAAATGTTCTGTTTTTTTGTCCTATGAATTAAATTTAGAATGTGCCCAAGTACCCAAGAAAATCTGTATTTATCAAATGTGCGCACACAGTTCTAACGCACATGGGTAAGCATTCACTATTGATGAATCACGCACATGCGCAAGTACCATGCTCGTTCACGGTCATTAGCATTCGGAAACACTTCTAATTAACCATATGTGGTGACACTTCCCTTTAAAAATCATGTGATTGTGTTTTTTCACCGCAATAGTGGCAAAGGGAGCAAAAAAAAGGAACTTTGCAAACACAGAATGAGATATACTGCATATCACCGTATACATTATATTGCCAAAAGTATTGGGACACCCCTCCAAATCATTGAATTCAGCTGTTCAAATCATTTAAATGGCCACATGTGTATAAAATCAAGCACCTAGGCATGCAGATTGCTTCTACAAATATTTGTGAAAGAATGGGTCACGCTCAGGAGCTCAGTGATTTCAAGCATGCTATCGTGCATGATAGGTTTTAATCTGTGCAATAAGTCCATTTGGGAAAATTCCTCACTACTAAATATTCTACGGTCAGCTGTTAGTGGTATTGCAACAAAGTGGAAGCAATTCGGAACAACAGCCACAAAGTGGTATGCCACGTAAAATTACAGAATAGGGTCAGCGCATGCTGAGGTGCAGAAGTCACCAACTTTCTGCCGAGTCAATAGCTACAGACCTCCAAACCTTGTTCAGATTAGCTCAATAATAGTGTGCAGAGAGCGTGGAAGCCTTAAAGGGTCATTAAACCCCCCGTTTCAGAAGCCGTCAGTTCTCACCACAGTTTTGAAAAAATGCTATAAAAGTGGGCATAGTTTAGCGGCGGAGTGGAGGGGTGAGGGGAGACTGACAACACAGCAATGGGTTCTTCTGATTCAGACAGTTTTATTTCACTCTCATTAAAATCATCAAAGCCTCCCACAAATGCAAGCTGCAAATGACCATTACGTTACACACAACCCAATATACACATGGATTTGTAAGCTCACCGTTACACAAATACATATACTATACTATACTATACTATACTATACTATACTATACTATACTATACTATACTATACTATACTATACTATACTATACTATACTATACTATACTATAATTCAATGCACAATTAAACGAAAAAAAATCACTTTGATCCATTAATACATCTCTCACTTGCTGTATGTAATCTCACAGTTTGAAGCGCAGTCTCGTGAATAATTATGAGACAGCGATGAGTCATCGCCATACTATAGTACAAGAAAGCGTCACAGCCTATGACGTTGACATGAAGATAAATTTAAACCAGGAAGTTAAAAAGGGAGCAAAATGGCTTAACATTAACTAGTTGTCTCTCATTCAAAACGAACAGATGGTAACATTGTCTTCCATGATGTTCAACACACATACTTCTGTTAAAATCTCAGAAAATTTGGTTTAGGATTTCATGACCCTTTAAGTCACCAAGTGCAATGCAAAGTGTCGGATGCAGTTGTGTAAAGCAGGCCACGTGACATGTTCTCTGGAGGGATGAATCACACTTCTCTGTCTGGCAATCCGATGGAAGAGTCTGGGTTTGATGTTTACCAGGAGACAGTACTTGCCCGACTGCTTTGTGCCAAGTGTAAATTTTGGTGGAGGGAGCATGGTGTGGGCTTGGGCTTGTTTCCTTAGTTCCAGTGAAAGGAATCAATTGTGTTTTGTAAGAAAAATAGCCATATTTAAAATTTTATAAAGTGAAATTCTAGCTTAATATATATATTTTCTTACAAAACCCAATTGATTCACTTCGGGGGCCTTTATTGCCTTTATTATTACCTTCAGTACCTTTATTTTATTTTTAAAGTGAACTAATCCTGGCAAAAGGGGGCATTTTGATGCAAAAGTTTGTGCATTTGTTCGGTCAAGAGGTTTCAAAAAGTACTCGGTTCAGTACTCACATGCTTTGAGCAGCGACTTTTTGTGTGCATTTCTGCATATACTTTTGCTGAAACATAACTTTTTAATCTTTTTTTTTTTTTACAAACCCTAATAGCTTATTCAAACCCTAATAGCTTATATTATAAACAGATTTTCTCAAATAATAGTTAGTCCACAGTCAACTTAAGTCAGCACGTTAAGGTATTGTTGTCCGTTAACAGGGCAACTACTCGTGTCCAGGAATTAGCTATAGACTGTAAAAAATTATGAACACGTTTCTCATGTATGAACAGTAAATGCACACAACGAGCGTCAAAATCACAAGAAAAGCTTGTCGTGTACTGAAAATTGCTAAAAAAAATCATCCAATATCCTTTTGATGTTTTAGAATAAATATATCAAAATATCCAAAAACATTGTTTTTTTTTATAAATACCTATAGTAT
This sequence comes from Pseudorasbora parva, assembly GCF_024679245.1. Taxonomy (NCBI): domain Eukaryota; kingdom Metazoa; phylum Chordata; class Actinopteri; order Cypriniformes; family Gobionidae; genus Pseudorasbora; species Pseudorasbora parva. The sequence goes on along the minus strand of NC_090180.1, from coordinate 23,342,137 downwards.
TTGTATTAAATCTATATTCATTTGAGTTGAATCGAGAATCCAAAATCAAATCGAAAATCAAATCGAGAATCGAAATCGAATTGATTTGAGGGCTTGTGAATCCAAATCAAATCGAATTGGAACATCTGAATCGAGACCAAGCCCTATTTGCAAGCAAAGTTGACAGGAAATATTGCCATATTCGGACATGACTTTAGATTTGTTTCCAGTTTAATTGTGAAATGTTGCTAGGAAGTTTGTCTGTGGGGAGGGATGTGGCTGCTTGTAGATGTTTAGTCATGTGGGTTTGTGACCCTCTGTTTTGTCAATATAAACTCCTACTTAGCAAATTTGAGTGGCTCTAAGGCAAGCATTAGTATTTTGGGGGCCTATTAAATGAGCTTTTTTTTTTTTCAAAATTCTGCTTTTTTTTTTTGGAGTTACCTTTTTACTGAATTCTAAATTTGCCAAATTCTGTCACATTAAGACAGTAAATTACATTTTTAGTTATTTTGCAATTTCTGCATCACGGACATCATAGGTCCCTACTGTTAGTATTGCTCAAGAAATTTCAATTAATGACTAGATTTTGAAAGTTTTATTGATGGTCAAATTTAATGTCAAAAAGGCCCTGACCCCTATGACCCATGACTTTTCATGTGTCAACACAGGAAGAACCTTTGGCACAAAAGACTTCTTATGCTCTCTGACCTTCCTGACACTCGTTCAAGAAACCTGTCGATTTTGTTACCGCTTGTTTTACACATATCTCTGCAAGCATCCGCCTCTCACAAGTGTGCAACATCTGAAGACGTCTGTATGCACAGACCTACTATATGAAAAGAGCATTGACAGAACACAAGGACACATCCTGTGTGAAAAGACTCTTAGTCTAACTTTGACAAATTGACAAAACATAGTGGATTGGATTGTTGTGGAGTTTTGAACAGTGACAAAATAAACACACAATATATTGTCTTGTAATTTTTTTTTTCTTCTCTCAATTAGATGTTTGTTTCTTCCATAATTATTTTTTATTTTTTTGTGTAAAACTTTAATGGGTTTTGCAGCCCTTATTTTAACACATCATGAGAAACTTTGCCCTACTATCCTTCACAGCTGCTTGTTCATGCATTGCAGATTGAGTGATTGCGTCTAAGTCAACTATTTGAGTCTGAAGCAATTTCCTACATGGATTTACAGTTGTATTGTGTATAATATTGTAATGTATCTGTAAAGTTGTTGTGCTCGCTGTGGCCCACCTCTCCCGCTATTAAAGGGTTAGTTTACCCCAAAATGAAATTTATGTCATTAATGACTCACCCTAATGTTGTTCCACACCCGTAAGACCTCCGTTCATCTTCAGAACACAGTTTAAGATATATTATATTTAGTTCGACTGCGTATCTAAGTGTATGCACACTATACTGTCCATGTCCAGAAAGGGAATAAAAACATCATCAAAGTAATAATAATAATAATAATAATAATAATAATAATAGATTTTATTTATAATGCACTTTTCATTCCGAAGAATCTCAAAGTGCAACAAAGGGGAAAAAAAAAAAAAAGTAGTCCATATGTGACATCAGTTGGTTAATTAGAATCTCTTGAAGCATCGAAAATACATTTTGGTCCAAAAATAACAAAAACTACGACTTTATTTAGTATTGTCTTCTCTTTCGCGTTTGTTTTCAAACCTCAAATAAAGATTCAAATGGTCATGAATCAGCTTATTGATTCATGATTTTGATCACATGCCAAACTGCTGGAATCACATGACATTGGCGATCCGAATCATGAATCAATACACTGATTAAAGACCGTTTGTATCTTTATTTGAGGTTTGAAAACACGCGAAAGAGAAGACAATGCTGAATAAATTCGTAATTAAATTATGTTCACTTTGTGTCGTTACAGCATGTTCGCTTCAGATGATCAAAGTAATCAGTCACAGTTAATCTAAGTACTCTCAGTCAATCACAAGTAATCTAATCACAAGAAAGTGTCTTAAAATGACTATTCCCAAACTGTAAATGGTTAGTTCATCTAAAAAAAATATTCTGCATTTACTCTCTCATATGATGTCTCACAATCATTTGAACGTCTGTGTTTAGGCTACTTCAGTATGCACGTCATTGTAAATCCGTTCGTCATATAAAGTCATTGTGTCTCCTCAGAAGACTTGGATTTGGATTAGACAACTCAATTGATTTAGATCTTTTACGTTAGAGGAATGGACTTTAAATGGAGGAACAGAAATCTCTCAGGTTTCATAAAAAATATTCATACAAACTAAAATATGTTTCAAAAAGTTTGAAAACGACATGAGGGTGAGTACATGATGACAGATTATACCTTATAAATGTAACGTAACATGAGTCTTAGATAAAACATCTATATTAGTCTATATTATTATTGTTTACATCAACAATACGTACCGTCATGATCACATCGCACATCACGTTGCTTTTTTTATTACAATATATTGTTACATCCTAATTGCTACTGTAATCAATCTGGCATTTATAGTAATCTAAACAGCCTGTTAAAGTTAGCCGCACACACCATATGCAGTTTCATTGAGTGTGAAAATGTCAAGAACAAAAGCGTAAAAGTTACATAACACGCACGCACGCACACAATGCCATTCAAAAGGGTGAGGAGGTACTGCATTCTCTCTGATCACAAGATTGTCCTGTTTCCTCCCTATTGACTTCATGTTGTTAAGACGTGAGTCTGACCACAAGGCCTCTAGAGAAGGAAAGTGTGTCAGAGAGAAAGAACACTAGTGTGAAGGAGTGCAGGGGGAGGGAGAGATTGAAAATTGAAAGCAGCTGATGTCCAGTATGCTCCAACAGAAAAAAAGAACAAGCACAAAAGCAGACTATGGAAAACAGTAGCACATTTTTAGTTGTCCCAGAGCTTCCAAGCACCATTTCTAGTGTTCTTCCATCCGTTTGCTGTTCCATTCATCTGTTCCCCTTGTTTCCAAACAAAGCGTAAAGGGAGAGTGGATGTTCATTGCTTGAAAGGTGATAAGGACTTTTAGACTTGGGAAATGGAGTGCTTATGATTTTTATGGAAACATTTTTAAATGGGATGTTTTTTTAAACGTGGAATTAGAGATGCAGCAGCTGCTGTGGAAAGGTAAGGCCTGTGTTAGCTGGTTAGTTTTGGAGGTGTGGAGATGCTCCTTTTGGGAGGAATTAAAAAACGTAGAGAGTGACTCCACACGTGTCCTGGTGCAGGGCCAATGCCATCTGGGTTTTATGAACTTCAGGTGTATGTGTTCATTTTGTGTGCGTGTGTGTGCTCACCAGATGTTCACCACAGTTAAACGGTGAAAGCCAATTGCATCATTTTTTTGATTGGTTGTTGCTGCATAATCTAAGATGAATCGCGTTTAATACATTTAGACACTTTTGGGATTGGTTACTACGTTACTACGTTTTATTTTTGGCTATTAGTTAGGAAAATTATTTAGTTGGGAAAGGCATGAAAATTGAGACTGTTTGCTTCTGGAATTATCGAAAAGTCACTGCCTATGGGGAATAGCTCTGTTCATTAGTGTGTGTCTTTCTGTGCAGAAGCTGGGCAGCAGTATGCAGTGTGAGGAGGGCACTGAGTGGCTGCTGGAGCTGCTGATGGAAGTTCAACTGCAGCAATACTTCCTGCGCATCCGTGATGAGCTCAATGTTACACGTCTATCACACTTTGACTATGTGAAGAATGAGGACCTGGAGAAGATCGGTATGGGCCGGCCCGGTGAGTCCAACCAAGGTGTTTTGCTTGTAGCTTTATCACAAATTATACTTTCCACAAAACAATACACACAGATCCAGCATCAGACACTTATACAGAGATGCAAACCTTCATTTTTATGATTTTAGTTGTGATGATTGACATAGTGATAACCATCAGTACCAAGTGTGCGACCGCACAGAGACTCGCGTCTCGCCAGGGCCTTGTGCAAAGTAAAATGACATCTGACTTGATGTAAAAGCCAATAGTTAAAGTTCATGTTATTGTCCTTCAAAATACTATAATATTTAAAAGACCAAGCTAAAAATGTGCTGCTGTATTATAACTTACAATATTGCTCTGTGCGTGTGACAGCTTTGTGTGCATAAGTTACATACATATCATCAGCGTTGCATCCCACGTCAAGTTCATTGAGCTTTATTCACAAAGTCCATTCAAATTCAGATTTTGGCCACCTCTGAAATGGGTCAAACCATAGATATTACCTTAGAATTTCAAGCAAATACTAGGGCTGTCAAAATGAACGTGTTAACGCAAATTAATTTCAACGGCACTCATTTTATTAACGCGCGATTAATGCAGAGCACATTTTCTGTTTGATCCATGGCCCGTAGTTGGAGAAATTGAGATCAGCCATAGAAGTAAAGGATGCAGCAGCAAACATTGGGGAAAGAAAAGGGTTAACAATAACATTACTCTGAAACAAGTGCTGTTACAGCCTACATAAGCTACCATTTTCTGCTTAACTTTTATTAGACTCTATGTCGAAAAAAATGTGTTTTTTCACTGAGCACATTCTCTGCTGTTTTTAGCGCGATTACAAGTTCACTCTCGCTAATGTCCGATGTCAATCATTAACACTATCAACACTTACATTACATGTGTTTTATTGAACTAAATACATTACAATCGGCTAAAATAAATACGCAGGTTACTTTTCTGAACAAGAGCGCTCCCGAGTCTGTGTTTCACACTGTTCACGTGAATCGCGGCAAAGTTCGGCGCGCACGCACAAAATACCGGCAGTTCAATAGGGAAATGCTCATCTCCTAAAGGGGCCACACTATATTACAGCTCTTTAAGGGGCTGAACTATTTTCCTATTGGTGGACTATGGACCTCCTCCAGGTATGATGTTGTGCTGGTGCGCTCACAGGTCCGCATGACAGCTTTCACATTACCAATGTTTAATACGAACTGTGCCCTGTTCTGAACTAAACTGCCAGTGTTAAATCTCCCTTAATTTATATTCTTAAAAGGAGAGAAATCACTGCTTATTCTGAATTTTAAGCTTAGACTTGAGACATGAACTAGTTCTTTGAAAAACCTTTGACACATGTCTAGTCTTCATACTCTGAGTATGGTTTCGTTTCACTAATAATAAACGTACATTTGCATAAAGTATGCATATTTGTGCATACCCATGTTGATTAGAGTATTAAAAACTTGAAACATATTAATTTAAGGTACATTTAGAACTGATAAAAAATCGTGATTAAATTGCGATTAATCGCAAGTTAACTAGTGACAATTTTCGATTAATGGCGATTAAATATTTTAATCGATTGACAGCCCTAGTAAATACGCTAGAAATCTATGCTCATTGAAGGATGTGCAGACAGAGAAATCACCGATGCCTACAGGATTTCATCTGACGGTACGCACAAACGGTATTTTTATTAAACACTGAAAGTTAAATAAGCATAGCCCTAGCTATTATGCACCTTTCAGAGTATCAGTATGAGCAGCGGTGCCGCAGAAAAAGTGTAGTTACTCTATTTCTACACCTTTTAAATGGTTTCAAATCTGAAAACTGCAACAACCAATGAAATTGTCTGACATTTCCATGTCATGTCTGATATTTAGCACATTTTTATTTATTTTTATTTCACTGAATAAGAAATTGTTTCAGTGTAAGAGCAGTCTAAAATAATTCAAGTGGATTCAGTCCGTTTCGCAAACATATTTGATCCCTTATATAGTTACACAGTTTAACTTTCTGAACCCAATGCTGTTAAACTGAATATACAATTTTCTTTTCTAAAATATCCACATAAACAACACATTTTTCATCACTATAGCAACAGTAGACCCCGTTTGGCTAATACACCCCCGGGCCTCGCACATCACATTCACACAGGGCCTCGCACCCCCCTTGCAACAAATCTAATAACCATAGTAATGGACTGAATAAAACATTGTGCATGAGTCGCAGACTATAGATCTGACAGCAACAGTGAAGATTAAGAAAAAATGAAATAAACCAGTGTTGTCTCAATGCGTTTAGTAGCTTTAGTAAGCTTTGTTCTATTACATTTAATGTTTCTTTGTTCTTCATTTTATTGCAGACTTTTCCCCTGACTTATTTAAACTTAAAATTAAAAAATGTTGATAACTACATGCTAATATTTTAACATATTATAATTTGTGACCAGTCACAGAAAGTAGGGACACAAGTCGGTTCTGGGGCATTTTGAGTTATTCAAAGATTCTGAAAGTGTAGTCTCCAAGCTTTCCAACGATGTGTAACACATGGAAATCTGATAATATTTGGAGAAGTTGTGGCCATCTGAATGTAGGCCTTTAGAAAAGTTTAAACGAGAGAAAACAGCCTCTAAAGTTTTGTAGTTCTCACCTGTTCTCACCTGCTGGGAGTGACAATAGGGCTCATTTACATCTCATTTAGATAACACATACCCCCTGTAAAGCTGAATGGTTGCTAGTAACGACAGACGCAACGGGAAAAATGTGACCGCATACTACTAATAATAAAGATGCTAACATTACCATCTAAAAGCCCATTATAGTAATGTTTTTTTTTGGCAAATGATAGGATGCTAACGATTACAATTAAAACTACAGTTAAGACAGATAATGTGTATGTGTTCTTAGAATGAACACAAAACGACAAACGTTGGTGTTTATAGAAACACACCCCATAAGAAACAGAAAAGTATTCTTGCAAATCTTGTTGCCTCCAATGAAATAAGTCGTTCGGGCACACTTTCTGTTTGCCGGGGTCTTCTTATTGGGTCTTATTGTGCGTCTGTTTGAAGGGGTTAAAGACAGAGAAATGGGTCAAATCTTTAACCGTGGCTGTAGTGTAGGGGTAAGGCGCATGTCACTTGCCGCAAACTCGATCAGATGATCGAATCTGTCTTTTGCCACACTCTCTCTACTCCCTTTTCCCATCACATATCAGATCGGAAAGGCATTTATTTTCAAAAAGAATTGAGGAAAATATTAGACAAGTGGAAATAAAGGATCTAACATGTGTTTATTAATAAGTGTTTCTCGGTTAGAGAGTGTGGCAAAAGGTGGATTCGAACCTCTGATTGAGTTGCGCCAAAACTTGATGACATGCGCCTTACCCCTACACTATAGCCACAGTTAAAGATTTGACCCATTTCTCTGTCTTTACACCCGTCAAATATTATCGCTATCGATATAGCCTGTGATTTCTTATGGTCCAACTCGTCTGACGCCAGTCTGATACATTCTTCCTTTTCTTCATCATTTCTTCATCTTCATTCGATCACAAGTAGACGATTCGAAATAATGGTTTAAACTGGGTCTAAAATGCATTGCACTTGTCCACTTTCGATCACTTCCAGTAGTCAAAAAACGCATTCGACCGAATTGCTTTTGTAGTGTAAATGCTCACATGGTCGAATGCGATTGAACAGCTACAAAAAAGGCCTTTTGTGTTAACTTACAAATATTATGCAATACAGGATTTATACTTTGCTGATTGAAGAACTAAGTTTGGTTTGAAGATGAAAAACATACCAAGCACAATGTTCTCTCACCATTCCTGATTTCTATCACACACCCACAGCGTTCGGGTCGGTCTTGTGGCTGTCAGAGCAGAAACAAAAGCTGCTGCTCAATGTATGTTTTTCTGTCGTCTCCAGTCACATTCAAACAGCCTTGGTCAAGGTCACCAATGATCTGTCCATAGCCTCAGATTCTGGTTCTCTTTCTATTCTTGTCCTTCTTGATCTTAGTGCCACTTGCTCAACCGTCTGGAAACTGTCTTTTGTGTTTCTGAGACTGTTTTAACCTGGTTTAGATTTTATCTCTCAGATCATCAACAGTTTGTCTGTATGAGTGTTTTCCGGTCTGATACGGTATCAGTATACGTATGGGTGTTCCTTAAGGTTACATTTTTGGCCCCTTTTTAGTATTTACATATTTCCACTCTGATTTCTTTTCAAGATCACTTGGGCTTGATTATTACTTTTATGCAGAGAAAACTTGGATGTTCCTTTTTTAACAAAATGTATTTCTGCGATAAGAACATGAATGTCCCAAAATTCATTACTTTGGGACATTCATGTTCTTATCGCAGAAATACAATTAATGTCTTTATATAGTGATAAGACTGAGGTCTTGCTAACTGGCCCCACTCATCAGCTTCATAAAGCTGGCTCACTAATTTTAAACGTAGATGGCTCTGTTCTGGAGTCACAAACTAAATTAAAAAAATGTATGGGTTATATTTGATTCAAGTTTGTCTTTTGACTCATGTTCAGTACAGTATTAAGAACTCTTTTTTTTCTTTTCTTTTTTTTCTCAGAAATATTGCTAGACTCCGCTCTGTTATCCCACTGTGTGACTGAAAGGCTTATTAATAACTTTGTTTTTCCCGCATTGATTACTGTAATGCACTTCTTACCGGGGCTCCTAAAACCACACTAAACAAACTGCAATGTGTGCACTAAGCTGAAAGGATACTGACTGGAGCCAGGAGAAATGAGCATATACCAATTCTAAAGTCTTTGCACTGGCTCCTGGTTGACAGTTGAAGACCAAACTTACCACACTTTAGGCCCCTTAGTGCCAATTGGGCATTGTTTAAATGCCACGGCCTACCTGAGCATTGTTTTTGACCATGTCAATCCCTTTATGACCACCATGTACCCATCCTCTGATGACTACTTTCAGCAGGATAATTCACCACGTCACAAAGCTTAAATCATTTCAAATTGTTTTTCTGAACACGACAATGAGTTCACTGTACTAAAATGGCCCCCACAGTCACCAGATCTCAACCAATAGAGCATCTTTTGGATGTGGTAGAGCGGGAGCTACGTGCCCTGGATGTGCATCCCACAAATCTCCATCGACTGCAAGATGCTATCCTATCAGTATGCCAACATTTCAAAAGAATGCTTTCAGCACCTTGTTGAATCAATCCCACGTAGAATTAAGGCAGTTCTGAAGGCGAAATGGGGTCAAACACAGTATTAGTATGGTGTTCCTAATAATCCTTTAGGTGTGTGTGTGTGTGTGTGTGTGTGATATAATGTTATATTATACATTTTGTTATTGTTTTGTGTGTGTTGTATGGTCATTTGCTTGTTCACTTATGTAACGTGTTTTGAGTAGATGCTTTAAAGGTGCTATATAAAAATAAATGTATTATTATGTGTCAGCTTTACAACTTTGCACAGGTAATAGGTAATTTATTGCTCTAGTACTTAAGTGTTAATTTAAATGTTTATTCAAGTGCATTGGTTTGCTTCATACCATTGTAAGTCTATTAAGGTAACCACAATGTTTGCTTTGAAGAAATACAGTAAGTAATTTATTTTTTATCTGTGGTAATTGACAGCATGTCGCAGATGTCACTGTTAATAAAGCTGAACTTTTTTTTGAACCTGCAACATTAATAAAACAACATTCTCTCATTTGCTCTCTTTGACAGGGCAAAGACGGCTGTGGGAGGTGGTGAAGAGGAGAAAAACCATGTGCAAGCGCAAGTCTTGGATGAGCAAGGTATGTCATCAACCTTCCTCACACGTACTGACAGATTAATGAGACTTCCAGCCCAAGGTCAGGTCCCACACACAAACACACATCTATACACACACAGCCAGACAAGGGCTTCACTTCAGTCATTGGTCATTCAGCTCACATTGTCCCTCGAGCACTTTAGAGTCTCTCACTTGCCAAATGTCTTATTGAACCTGAAAGGAATAAACATTTAAAGCACTTGACCCAGACAACCACAGTAACCTTTCATCTTTTTCTTCTTCTACACAACATAGCCTACGTGATCGCTTATGTCAAGTTGAGGTCACTCATGATTATTCTTAGAAGATAACTCACTGTTCATGGAGCTGAGCAGTTCAGGAAATTAGTCCACTCTGTCCTGTTAACAATTTCTATGTGTGTGTGTCTGATGTAGTTGGTCAGTGAGTGCTGAAGCAGGAAGTGTCCACTCAGGCCTGCCACTCACTCACTAAAGCACTAACCAGGTTAATGGTCCATCAAATGCTGCAGGAAGAGCCTCAAATTGGCCTCAGTCACAAGCAATGGATCAGCACAATGTTGGTCATTCTCTGGGGTTTGTGTGTGCATTTGAATATGTGAGCGTTAGGTTTGGGTATCGTTTTTATTTTTATTTTTTATTTTTTACGATTCTGGTGCCAAACCGGTACTTTTAAAATGGTACCGGTGCCTGAGCCGATATTTAAAAAAAGATAGAGCCACAAAACGAAGGTGGATGACATTAAAGAATGGCTTTTTATTGATTTATTTAAAAAAAAAATTAATTGAACAATTTATTAAAAGTTTAAAGTATACTTTAAATATATAAATAGATACAAAACAAAATTTACTTAAATTCACAGTAAAAGCTAAACCTACCTAACCCAACTACAATAGGCCTAATTTAACACTAAATAACAGTTACAGCACTAATAATGGTAAAGTAGTCTGTATTCTTGGTAAGCTTCAGTTTAGCATTATTTTGCATAAATATGACCATATTCTCAGGCTAAATATTTTAGTGTAGAACACGCCGGTAACGAACTTCCGGTTTACGTTAGTCTGTACTGTTATCAGCTAAACGCTTGGTTGTATTATGAGGATTCAGGAGTAGACTTTTACAACAACGCTTCAGATCACATGTCCCAGATGGTCGCATGGATCTGACTATCTTACAAGAACTTACTAATATCTGTAGCACTAAGCAGTTCACCTGAGTTATGCGGCGCAGACATTGCCACTGTGTGGTAGGCTTGGCTGTTCCTATGATCCACGCAAGAGTTACCTTCTGTCCATGCGCCTGTAAATCGATTTTATTTTATTATAAATAAAGGTTTATTTGTTTCTAGTTATTTATTTTGTTAGATATTTCCACTTTGCGGGAGTCCCGCAAAATAATTTTATTTAAAATAATTGACACGCACACACTAATATCTTGCCACCTGCATCTGCATTCACCATCAAATATGATCCCGCGCCGCACTCGGTTGTGCTGGGTCCCACGGGAGTGCATGTCTCTATTTAACGTTAGGTTGTTAGAGCGGTCTTGCTACACAATAAATCTGTAAATTATTGAAAACAATAAACATACCCCTTGCAAAAAAATTATACAGTTGTACTGTAGTATTTTAAATAGGTTAAACTAATATATAAACTCAATAATTAAATTTAAAGCAATGAAATGTTAATTTTTATTACAATGCACTTAAATTCATTGCATGTGTGGATGATATATTCATTTTGCAAAAAATAAACAAACAACTAAACCTTACAAGGAGCATGCTCCCGGGGACACCATTACATGATTCACACTTTAACCCCTATGTTCAAACCAAAACAAAAAATTTCCACTCCGCAACATCCCTACTTGGCAGCAAAATCAGTGTTAATTTGATTTAAAAGTAATTTCAGAGTAAATGCATGAATAATAAAATGTGTATCATACATTGCTAAAAGGCTGAAAAATAGCATCCTTTTAATAATTTGTTTATTTCTTTATTTTTTAAAGAAAAATGTCTGTTTTTAGGGTTGGCAAACCCTTAAATGTGTGTTTGGTCTGAAAAATAAAGTTAGGAACTATATAAGACTTATGCCCAAAATATTTTTATATCGCACCATAAACTTACCAGAATAAATGTATTGTTTGCTCTGAGCTTTTTCTGTGTGGCTGGTTATAGCATCACCTCAGTATGAGACTTGTTTTCCAAGGGCTAGATGTCTGGTTAGTAGGGCTGTAACGATACACCAAACCCACGATTCGGTTCGTATCACGATTTTTTACCCACGGTACGATACAAACCTCGATATGGGGGGGACAAAACTATTTTGCCGTCAATACCATATATCTGTATGGTCAATAGGTTACTGCCGACGTTTTCTTTGCGGTACCAATAGGCAATATATATTCAACATGAAGTATAGGGCCTCCTGTACATCAATACCAACAGAAGCGCCGCGTCAGACACGCTTCTGGTGTGCAAAGAAAGAGAAAACGCCACGCAGCCGCCCCGCGGATGACACGCAACAGAAACGCCACGCTCACACCACGTTGCCAGCCAGTTGGGGAAGCTTCTTGAAACACTTACGGCAAATTGTGTGGGTCTTGTCAACTACACGATTGCCATCCTTGTTCTCCACCGGGTAGCTGAAATGTTGCCATACTGCTGACTTAAAAGTTGGACCTGGACAGGAAGGATAATTCTGGGAGTTGGAAGGGGTGTATCACGATTCTGCCTTCTCACATCGCGATACAGGTTCGTGGACCTGCGTATTGCGATTTCGATTTCATATCGCATATCGTTACAGCCCTACTGGTTAGTGCTGACCAAAGACCTCACTGGAGCCAGAGTCGTTTTAACCTGAGTAAATAGCAACAGCAGTTAATGCATTTGTAGTCATAACACACATTTATTCATTTCTGTTTATTTATGTTGATCCCTCTGCTTTGCTTAATTTAATACCACTGAAATGTTTTTGTGTCTGTATTTGTCTTATGTTTTAAGTGTGTGTTTGCACTTCAGTGTTATCCCATCTGTGACAGTGTACAAAGTGCCAAGACTAGAATTAGAGAGACCGCATAATGAACCTGTCTCTTTCTGTACTATTTGACATACCACATCATTAATCTCCTATTCCCAAACACATTTAAGGATGATAAACTTTCTGTGCCTTTTTGAATGGAAGTGTGTATATGGGAGTGATATACACGCAGGGTCGGACGAATGATTGCTTGTGTCTTAACCATCAGTGTACAGGCCAAATTCCTCTGTCTGTGGGATGAGAGGCCATCTTGACCTTTGGCACCAGAAACTGCACACTTGTGTTAACTGTAACACACACACACACACACACACACACACACACACACACACACACACACACACACACACACACACACACACACACACACACACACACACATACACACACACACACACACACACACACGTCTAGTTCACTATCTTTGTGGGGACTCTTAATAGACGTAAGGGATTTTACACCGTACAAACCGTACACTCTATCCCCCTACACCTCCCCTGCCCCTAAACCTACCCACGACAGGAAACATTCTGCATTTTTACTTACTCAAAAAAACTCCTGTGATTTTGCCTTTTGAAAAGTGGGGACCGCTGGCTGGTTCACACATTGTAGGTGATCTCAGGTTTTACTATCCTTATGGGGACATTTGGTCCCCACAATGTAATATAAACAAGGACACACACACACACACACACACACCGATTTCGTACCTTGTGGAGGCTTTAGTTGCAGCATTGGCCTGGGTCTACAGGAAGTGGCTGAGAGGATGAGAGCTTTCTAAAATTACACCTGTTTGTTTCCGTTCCTGGCACCAAGAGCAGACTGAGTAATCTGGCTCCTCACTGCACTGTTAGTGTATGGGCATGCTTTTAGTTGACACGTATCCTCAGTTAGTGTTCTCTTGTTGCTTTCATGTAAATATGTATGGATACCTTTATAGCAGGGGTTGGGAGTTTGTTAATGTTTTTTTTTTTTTTTTTTTTTTTTTTTTTAAGAGCCAATTCAAAAATATATATATTTTACAATTATTAGTAATTTACTAAAACTACTCATTTTAAATAATATTTCAGTAATTATAATATTTGAATTTAGTTGTACTGTAATTAAGATTCATAAACAACTGTAAAAATGCAACAAACCATAGATGTGTGTCGTTATTGAATTATTTGTGCAGGGCTTTTCAAGTTTCAACCTGAGCAGCATAAATAATAGAATAAGGGCATAAGCAATAGATTATGTTTTTGAGCCCTGTATTTGACTTCTCAATATGGTTTCACACACAGTTTAGTTATTTTTAGGAGTCACAGCTATATTCTCTGCAAACCCTTGCTGTGCGAACTGGATTGGACAACTAATCTGTCACATCATACAGTGTGAAAGAACAACTCTGCGCTGCACACAAGCATGTCACTTGTGTGCGGTGAGTTTTTCATTTTCATTTCTGTAACTGATAGACGGAGATACGACCTGTGTGTCATGTGAAGTTTTCAGATTTGAGCGCTAAGTAAGCTGTTGACACTTTATTTCCAAGCAGTATGAGTATAGCGTAGAAATATAAGTGGTTTGCTATTGGTTGGTGTGCAAAGCACTGCATATGCAAATTTGTCAGAACTAACAAACACCAAAATTTCGGCAACCAAAAATTATCTGCAAAAACTAGGAATGCAGTAATCCGATACTTAGTTTCTGTATTGGTCAGATAAGGATACTTACCTTTTTTGGTGGATCGGTCGATATGGAGAGTTTGGTGGGTATCGGTCAATATGGGACAGATCCTATTTTGATACTGTGTGTGTTGCCCATGGTTATTACTGTCAAGCTCAGAAAGACTGTGGCATCAACTGGGGCTGTGAATCTTTGGGTTGGCAGCGAATCAGTTAAATTCACGATTCATAGGTTTTTGATTTGATTCAAGAAATGATTTTTGCCTATTCAGAATGATTCGATGTAAGACTATTCACATTAAATTCGATGCGATTCTATTTATTTGATTTGATTCTGGATTTTTTTCAAATATGCATTCATTGGTTTATTTATGCTTCCCCCAATGTGTCTTAGTCAGGGTGTGAATTACACAGTGGCCTTCAGAGGTCAAAGAGTGGGCAAAAAAAAACTTTTGTCCAGTGTTAATGTTAGTTCATATTATTACTTGTATTGTTTTATTATTATTACACACTTTTAATAGCCTATAACAAATGGCATTTGTAGAAATTAACATAAGCCAAAATTTAAAGTGGCTTTAAAAGTATTGTTAGTTAATGCCAACTATTGTGTAGTATAATATTAATGGCTACACAACCTTTATTAAAGTGTTCCAGGTACACTAAACATGGAGTGCTTCCATAAAGAGACTAGAATATCATGCACTTTTTCATCTAACCCTAAACAAACTTTTAGACGCTTACAAATGTGTTTGCTTCGTCTATGCAATAAATGCATGAATAATCAGGGTTTTACATTTTTTACTGCTTAGGTATGATCAATTTCTGTAAAACGTAATTATTTTATTTTATATAAAGTAACGATGACGTTTCCACACAGAGCAATGAATTTTATTTGAACAGTAGTGACCACGGTGACTTGGCAGTTGACAATGGCTTGAGCGGTTTGACTCAGGACTATTCCTGTCTCTAGAGAGCTGTCATCTGCTCATGTGTATAGCAGTCGCTGTCCTGAGGAGAGCTCAAACGTGGGCTGCTCAAACATGTGTCAATGAGCTACGGACGGAGCGAGAGCAATCCAATAAAGGCGGTAAAGAGTGCAACGCGTGTCTGTCAAGGAGAGCTGTGAGGGCATGGATGACGCTGCACAGCGTCTCTATTAATTCACGCATGTAGATATAATCTAATGTTTATTTTAAAGCACTGAATCGCTACTGAATTGCGATTTAATTAGATTCTTAGCATTTTAAATCGATTAACGACCGAAAATCAATGATTCACTATTCAAAAATACATTTTCAAGATCGATGACGATGAACGAGTGAATCATTACACCCCTAGTATCAACCCATCGCTAGCTGAAACAGCAATTATTAGTTTTGGGCCAAAATGGTTTTGGATCATTGACCTAAACAGTGGCACTTAATTAGCGCATCTCCGAAGGCGCACTTTGACTGTTCAGTGTTTATAGCCCTATCCGAATGTGCCATCTCAGTAATCATTACGGACAATGTCAGTAAAGATTGCGGCAACTCTTACATTCTGTAAAAAGGTCTGGAAAGGTAATACTAATCATGTGCAAATAGACCCGCTGTAAATATTTATGTAAATATTTCGTTATTTCCTTTTTAAAAGTAGTCTTCTGTATTTTTTCTAATATGAAGGGGCTTGAAAAAGCATTCGGTTGCATTCTAGGTGGTGGGACAAGTCTCAAGTGTTTTCTGTTTACTATTCAGATCAAAAAAAGGTTGAAAGCACTCGTTAGAGGCACAAAACTTCTTTTAGCTCTAAGGTATGTGCCTATTTACCAACAGTATCCAATTATAATTTAATTAATTTAATCGTTGTTCGACCAGACCTAATTGTTATATATGTTATACGTAATATCAGGAAGCAGCTTAATATGCATATGACAACACTAAAAGGTAACGGCTGTGCGTAAATCGTTACCCCTCCCATTTCTGCTAGTTTTACAGAGATTTCTTATCCCGTGCGTATTGGCCATTAATATTACAGATGTCCTGTGGTAAAGTTACATTACTCCATCTACCATCTACTAATCCCATCCGAATAGGGCTTTTTTTTTGCACACACAACATAAATTACAGCAGTTAAATGTGTCAGCTGTGTGGTCTCCAGGGCTGTGTTGATATTTAGTCAATAGTGATATGGAGTCTTAAATCTTTTATTCTGTACTGTTTTCTGTTGATAATCACAATAAGCTTTGTTCTTTGTTACTTTTAATGTAAAACAAACTCTCAATTTTATAGTTTTTTATATTTTCACGAAACTCAAAAAAATGTGTTGTTTTGGTGCTCTTTAATACGGCGTGACAGATCACTGACTGTAGCCACATTAGTTAATCTATCGCACATGATTTCATTCTTTTTCTTTACTACTAGTTATTAGCCTGGATGCCAGCCGATCTCAGCCCCGCCCACAACATTTGAGCTCGGGAGGTTCGGTCTGGACTCGATCCATAGAGGAGTAATTATGCCTGAACAGATCACATAATAGTCACAAAATTCATGGGTCTATATATAAAATAATAGTCGCTTCAAAAACAAGTGGACATGGAAAACAACCCGTGGAAAAAAAACGTGGACTTGGCAACACAGTTCTGTTGACATTTGACAACTAATGTAATGCGTTGCTTCGCTGCTCTGATTAGTTGTAGGTCTATCCAATTGAGGTCTTTCCTGGTTCGCTTGAAACACTCCTCATAATCACAGCCCAATGGAGCAGTTTCAGATTCATATTCTGACTAGAATTGAGTATGACCACGTCAGCCTAACTAGTTATAGCACTAAATAAACTAGTGCTGTCACTAACGATTATTTTAGTAAATCAAGTAATCTAATATTTTTTGTGGTCAAAAAATAAGAGACTTAAGCAAAGATCTAAGCCTTTAAAATGATTTTAAAATGCATACATCTATATTGTGGAGAGCAGCCAACAGTTCTCGGTTTCAAACTGCTTTTTTGAATCATCACTTAAATAAAAATGTAAAAAAGGTCTTGTGTGGGGTAGGTTTTTGGTTTAGGGGACAGAACATATCATTTGTTCAGTATTAAAACAATAGAAGTCATTGGAAAGTCCCAAACCATGGTAGGAAGATGCGTTTGGATTTATTACTCATTGAGGCATTTGTCAGTGTGTAATGTATCTTTGCTATGTGTACGATTATCACGTGGTAGTCTGGGGTTCAAGGCTCTGTCTGGATCTTCTATATTCACTCTGGTCCCAGTTCAGTTTTTCTATTTTCAGCCTGTCCGTCAAATCCAGGCTCTCACTCTCAAGGCTACAGACATTGAATTCTATCCTTCTCTATTTCTGTGTTCTCTTTTTTCACAGTGTCATCTTCAACTGTAATCTGTCTGTTTAATGGGTTAAGGTTAGGGTCATCTCTCACTCCTTCACCTTCCGTTCCTGCTCATCCTCCTTGTCCCTTGAGTTTGCAGTCTCTGGCTAACCTCAGCCCACACCCTGGTTCTTGATAACTCAGCTCTCCTCGGCCGACCCACAGGCTCCTCATACAAAGTGCCTCAAGAGCTGATAAGCAGTTGGAAAGACTAACTCTGTCTAGAATTGCTGTTTCTCTCTCTGCTGATTTCTATTGCTGTTCTTCATCAGATGTTCCATGTTAGCGGTTATCATTACTGCAATGAAATATATATATACTAGCCAGGCACTCCTCAAGTTTCTGCTACACATTTGATGCAGTTCCAGCTGTGCACAATTAAAATGTTTTATTTCGAGGTGTTGATGAGGGCTTTTATTTGTCACCTTTAGATCTTGACTTTGTTGTTGTTATTACTCAGGTGTTCAGTGGAAAGAGACCAGAAGGAGACTTTAATCCCCAACCAGCCAGTACTTTCCGAAAACCCTCCCCCACACCTCCACCAGTGGACGCCCAACAACAGACCCTCACCTGTCTCATAAGCGAGAAAGACCTTGCCCTTTTTGAGAAACTGGGCGATGGCTCCTTCGGCGTGGTCAAGCGTGGAGAGTGGTTCACGCCAAATGGAAAAGTGGTAAGTAGAAGAGGGGAGAAAGGATAAAAGTGTGTTTGGAAAAACAGAGGGAGCTTTGTTGAAAATACCAGATTTGCAGAAGTCAGGCACCAGCTCACTCATGCACTGGGGCGTACTCAAGATTAGTGGTAATTTTGTCAGCTATTTTTACATTTAATCTTAGTCTTATTCCTGTGTCAAATGTACTTTTTTATTTTTATTAATTTTTTATTACATTTAGGCAATCTTGTCCTGTTTGTTTAGTCAACTAAATGTCTAGGCATTTTAGTCTATGTTTAGTCAATGAAAACGTTGTCAAATTTTCATTATGTTGCATAATGGTTAAACTGATAATAACTTAATCAGTATCATTAAAAATAAGTAACTCAAAATTATAATTGCATTGATTCTTGTCATTTGAGAATTCCCCCCCCCCCATTGTTTCACAGACTAAATAATGAATAAAATGCCTGTTTGAGCTGTTTTAACTGAACACAACTTGCACTGACATATCTATAAATATGTCGGGCCATTTTAAAATTGTGAAAAAATAAATTATAATCATATTCTCTCCTCTGAGAGAGTTTGTTAAAGTGTTTTTTTTTTATGTATTTTTGTATTACATTTTAGCCTCACCTTATTTTTTGTCAAATATATTGCATGTTGTTATTGTCACAATCGGGGTTTGAAATTAACTTTTTCACTCACCAGCCAGTTTGGTTAGTAAATTAAGTTACCAGCCATTCAGAACCTCTACTAGTCAAAAAGAGAGAGAAAGAAACCAGATTAATCATTATTTATATACATTATAAGATTTGGATTTCATATATTTCTTATTTAAACAAAATCCTGTCATCCAGCCCTTCTTCTTTCATTCTCATCCTTTTCAGCAAAAATGTATTTTAGGTGGACAGATCAATACAGTACAAAGAACCTCATACACCATGCTGAACAAAACAAATGCCACATTATTATAATTTTTTTTAATCTTCACTATTGTTTCAATGCAAATAAACAAGCATGCCATTATTATGTGTATTTTCAAGTAAGCAAGATATGTGGAAATTCTGCGCAATATTTGAGTTGTGTATTTCCGCTAAATCAGTGCAGATTTGGCTTACACAAACTTCCCCAGCAAAGTGAGTAAACATAATAAGTATCCCGCCAAATTGGCTAGTGATTTGACAGCATAACCGTTGATCTGTATGGCGGATTGGCGGGTATTCAAAACCTTGCTCACAGTTATCGTATAGTTTTTCGAATATTTTC
Source organism: Pseudorasbora parva (assembly GCF_024679245.1). Lineage (NCBI taxonomy): Eukaryota > Metazoa > Chordata > Actinopteri > Cypriniformes > Gobionidae > Pseudorasbora > Pseudorasbora parva. The sequence goes on along the minus strand of NC_090180.1, from coordinate 23,322,637 downwards.
AGTCATAGTTTTTGTTAATGAAATTAGCACTACTCTAAATAAGGATTCAGGTTGTGCTGTTGATTCTTGAGATATGTTTATCTAATTTTGTTTTTAATCTCCATCACAAGCAACACCATTACAAACTAATGACTAGCACATTTTTGGCAGGAACGTTGTTTGTCGCAATCAGAAAATGAGATCAACTCAAGATTAGCTTTCAGACACTTGTGGTCCCACCTTTCCCTTCAAGTGTTCCAAGCCTCCATGTGAACATCCTGTTTCAGTGCTGATCTCTATGTGTCATTGTAGCAGCTGTGTTCTCTAGAGTAGGCTTGTGGGAGAGATGGGCCTCTAATGACCTGATGAGGGGTCAGATGTCATGTGAACTGAGCCGGAGGCTGTAGTGATAGTGTGTGTTGCACACCAAAGGGTTCTTCCACATGGGACTTGAGTGGGAACATCTTTCCTGTGGCCATCTGTGCTGATCAAGCACTGGTCCATTACAATGAAAGGGCAGAGCTGAGATTTATATCAACTGCTGTTTTCATGCAAGGTACACTGAGATACTTTCATCCAAATTCTTGGTTATAACCTTTTATGCAAGCATCACTATTACTGTTTTTCAGATTTTGAGATGAGGATTTGAACAAACTCCTGACCCTCGGTGCAATACTTGTCCATATTGTGCTCTAGACATGCAAGATACTTCAAAACTTTTGATTTGAGGAAAGAGCTATAATTATTTACTCTGACTTGATGAGTCTTCATTAGACAGTTTTCACTTGCCAGACTATTAAATGGGTCGAAAATTAATTGTCTTTCATACCAGAAGCAAAAGGTGAACAGCATCAGTGTCAAAACTTTTCTATCAATGTTCGCACACTGCAGAAACTCAGTTTTACATAAAATTTCTAGTTATTAAGGGACACACTTAATAAAAGATAGTCTATAGCAGTGGCTCTCAACCAGGGGGCTGTCCCAAATGGTACACTTCCTGTACACATAAATAATTAACATAAATAAAATTAAATATGTCGAGTAACCTAATTTAAAGTAATAGGTTGTTATTAATATATTTAAATACTTGTTATCTACATTAATATGCTAAATTAACTAAATCAGTAATTATTGGTTTTATTGAAGAACATATAGTTCTTCAAACTTCTGGAATCACAAAATGGGTCATGATTAATCTATCGATATTCCAAGTTTGTTAATAAAAAAAGTTTGAAAATAAACAACTGAACTGTCATAATTACAGCAGAAAAACCAACATATCCTATATATAATATTGCGTTGGACAAGGAAGGGTGCCTTTGAGTCAAAAAGGTTAAGGACCACTGGTCTATAGACAGTTTAATAAGCTATGTTGTCTTTTTTTGTTTGACAGTTGGTTTTGGCTAAATAAAACCGTAGCCCATAGAGAAATTGCACAAACTGAAATGAGAGAGAATCATTTTCAGTGACTAGACATTAGACTCTGTTTTGGACTGACATCTACTTTGAACTTCAGGTGTACGATTTGTGTCATTTACAATTCCTTCTGGTTAATGTAAAGATCTATTTAACATGAACTCATGAACCAGTGCAGATGGGCCTAGTCATAATTTAGGCAGTGTGAATTATTCCAGATGTGACTTCTTTCCATAAGGTGCACAGGGAATAATGTTGCTCTGTGATTATGCTCTGAACTTCAGTGATGACCAGCAACAGTGTAGACGCAGGTCTCAGAGGTGGTCATTACCGTTTTTGTGGGATTAATGTGTGTACTGGCTAGCAACAGTTCAGCTGCTGTGGGTTCTCCCCAGCAAAGACAGATGTGTTGGCCCTCAACGTTGTTTTTTCAACATGTCCCCCTCAGCTTAATGTGGCAGTGAAGTGTCTGAAGACAGACGTGCTCAACCAGCCAGATGCTCTGGACGACTTCATCTGTGAGGTCAATGCCATGCACTCCCTCGACCACCAGAACCTCATCCGTCTCTATGGAGTCGTCCTCACACACCCCATGAAGATGGTGAGTGAGTGTGTGTTCACATAACAAATCAAATTGGTGGCCAAGACAGGGTGCTAAAGTATCAAGGTCTTGAGAAGGGAGGGGTGGGCTAAAATAAGGCCTGACATTTGCATGCTCTCTCAGACTCATTATTTGCTGACACTGACTTCTGGAGTTATTCCTGATTGGCAGTGTTCATTGTCTCAGGTGGCAATATGCTTCTTGTCAGAATACCTTTTCAGTCGTTATGAAATGAAACGTAATATTGTCCCCTCTTCTCCCCCTGCCTCTCCTCCCTGAATGACCCACTTTCTTTTTCTAAGGTGACTGAGCTTGCGCCTCTCGGTTCCATGCTGGATCGTTTGCGAAAGACCCTGGGCCATTTCCTCATTTCCACCTTGTGTCAGTACACCATCCAGATATCCAATGGCATGGCTTACCTAGAGTCCAAACGCTTCATTCACAGAGACCTGGCCGCCAGAAACATCCTGCTGGCTTCCAGTGAGCAGATCAAAATCGGTGACTTCGGACTGATGAGGGCACTGCCTAAAAACGATGACCATTACGTCATGCAAGAGCATCGCAAAGTCCCTTTTGCATGGTGAGGGAAAGGGTTAGAGAGGCTGTAATATTCAGGAAGAGTTTATGTTTGCATGTGGTTTGAATCTATTGAGAAGGGATAGGGAGAGCTATAAATTATTTGGTTGATTTTGTTTATATGCAGTGACATGCCAGAGCTCAGGATTTAGATTGAATTTAAATGAGGTCATTGTTTGTGGCCCTTATTTTGATTAAATGAACTGTGCATGATCCTCATTTTTTTTTCCCTTGGTGGATTGTTTATTTAAAGGCATTTGATTATACTGAACAAATGTCTATGCATGGTGTGTTTTTTCCCCCCCATAGGTGTGCCCCAGAAAGCCTGAAGACACGCACATTTTCTCATGCCACAGACACATGGATGTTTGGTGTGACACTGTGGGAAATGTTTACCTACGGTCAAGAGCCCTGGCTGGGCCTAAATGGTAGTCAGGTACCCCCACCTCATACAATCTGTACTTTCAGTTAGTCATAATAAACATCTATCTTTCAGACGGATATGTACTAATAACCCCAAATAGGGCTGCTTGATTATGGCAAAAAAAACATAATTATTAATTGATTATTAAAAACATAATAATCAACTGTTTAAGTTCACTTAAAGGGTTAGCTCACCCAAAAAAGAAAATTCTGTCATTAATTACTCACCCTCTTGCCGTTCCAGACCGGTAAGACCTCCGTTCATCTTCGGAACACAAATGAAGGTATTTTTGTTAAAATCCGATGGCTCATAAAGGCCTCCATTGGCGACAATGTAATTTCCTCTCAAGACCCATAAAAGGTATTTAAAGGTGCACTATGTAGTTTTTTTGTAGTAAAATATCCAAAAACCACTAGGCCAGTGTTATATATTTTGTTCAGTTGAGTACTTACAATATCCCAAAGTTTCCAACTATTCATAAATTGTGAGGAAATTGCTATTTTAACTTAGGACCGGGACGTGTCAGCATAGCGTTTGAGCGAGTCGCCTGTCAATCGCGTCATATCTGCGTTACCCTCGGTTTTATTCTGCAGAAGCGCTTTTCTCTTAGAAGTGTGAACATGTCACAGCAGCGCCGAGCGAACACACATAATTTTCAATTTTAAACACACTTAAATGTATCTGATATGATAAACAGAGCTGCTTTACCTGACCGGAAAAAGCGGAAGTGCGAGCGCCCGGCGACTGTCTCGTCCCGTCATAATAAAAGTACAGGTACTATTTCTAAACGGCTCGTGTGTTTGTATAACAATCGTTCCAGCGGCCTTGCTCAGCCCCACAACACTCGGTCCTGCTCTGCTTTAAACTACAGTAACGTTAATAACCGCATCCATGAACATGATTTCTGCCCGAGTCCTATTTTTCACCGGCTGTGAGGTGAAGACCACATGTCCCAGGATGCCTTTGTTTAGAACAGGCGCCGTTCAGTCAGCCGGAAAGTTGCATAGTGCACCTTTAAGACTTCGATAAAAAGCCCATCTCACTACAATAATTTTATGAAGCGACAAGATTAGTTTTTGTCTGCAAAAAAAACCCAAAATCTAAATAATGACCTGTATAATGATTGCCTGTTTCAAAACACTGCTTCCTGAAGCTTCAGAGCTTAAAGGGATAGTTCACTTTAAATTGAAAATTCTGTCATCCTTTACTCAACCTCTAGTTGTTTCAAACCTGTATGAATTTCTTTCTTCAGCCGAACACAAGGGAAGATATTTTGAAGAATGTCAGTAACCAATCAGTTTACTGGATCCATTGACTTCCATAGTATATTTTTTCCTACTATGGAAGTCAATGGTTCCAGTTAACTGATTGGTTACAGACATTCTTCAAAACATCTTCCCTTGTGTTCAGATGAAGAAATAAATTCATACAGGTTTGAAACAACTTGAGGGTGAGTAAAGGATGACAGAATTTATATTTTAAAGTGAACTATCCCTGTAATGAATCAGCGTATCGGTTCATGATTCAGATCACATGGCAAACTGCTGAAAACACGTGTCTCTGAAATGCTGATTCATAATGCTCAGAAACTTTAGCAAGCAGTGTTTTAAAATCGGCAATCACTATCTAAGTCGTTAATTAGGGGGGGTTTTGCATACAAAAACTATTCTAGTCGCTTCATAAAATGATTGTGGAACCACTGTAGTGAGATGGACTTTGTTACGACATCTTTAGTGGCTTATTTTGGTCTTGAGAGAGGAAAGACATTGGATCTTAATTTGTGTTCCAAAGATGAATGGAGATCTTACAGGTGTCAAACGACATGAGGGTAAGTAGTTAATGACAGAATTTTCATTTTTAGGTGAACTAACCCTTTAAGAAATAACTGTCTGAGTTTAAGTGAATATTTGCCAAGCCTGACATTTTGACATATTTTTGTGTGTATTTGACTGTTTAGGCGTCTACCCAAAGCTCAAAGTTCACTTTGACTGTTTTTGTTCTGTTCCATCGAGCACAGAAAGAAGCCCGAGAAACAGTGCAAGTTCGCTTTTGCGCTTTTAATAAATCTTTTTAGTATTGAGCATGTCCCATTTTGTGAAAGTCACGTTACATGAATTAACTGATTTACGTGTTAAATTTGGCCTTTTATGGAGGAGTGTAAGCACACCGCTGGAAAGAGACAGATTGGGGCACAATAATAGTTTTATCTTGATTATCGTATTTCCATAAAATAAGTCTCAATTTCAATTAATCTCACAGCCCTAACCCCAAAAAGCAGATATTTAGAGAGCCTAATATTGGATTAACTTCTTAATACAGTAACCCTACCAGTATTGCATTTAATTTATTAGGTCATTCACAAACAAACAAACAAAAAAAATCTAATGTGTGTTTTTGACAGATCCTACACAAAATAGATAAGGAGGGTGAAAGGCTGCCTAAACCAGAGGACTGTCCTCAGGACATCTATAATGTCATGATGCAGTGTTGGGCACAAAAGCCAGATGACAGGCCCACCTTTTTGGCTCTAAGGGAATTTCTAGTGGAAACCATGCCTACAGACATGAGGGCCCTGCAGGACTTTGATGAACCTGACAAGCTTCAAATCCAGATGAATGATGTCATTACCATCATAGAGGGCAGGTGAGCTCTTATACCATATAATGTATATAAAATATCTTATATTAATGCTTGCTTAATGCATTTTAAAATAAGAGGCCCAATTGGAAGTGTAGACCACTAGTCTACACCAAAGGATGGGAATTGTAATACATTTAACTCTCTAAGGCCGGTGGCTTCACCTCGTTGTTTTCTCAAAATACTCAAAATACCTTTTTTTCTTTCTCAAAAGACTCAAAATACTCAAATAACCTTCATATGTTGATTTGGTGCAGGTCCATGTTAATATTAATACATGTTAATACTGTCTATCTAAATACAGTTTTCTATTCTAGGGCACCTTTAAATTAAAAAAATAAATGTAATCAATATATTGTTTTATGTGAATGCGTAGACACAATGATTCAGTTTGAAGCAACAACTCTAGGCATCATCATCCATTAGTCAAAAGTCTGGTGGACACATTAACTGTGCGCTTTAAGGCCCTAAGTGACTTTTTATTTTATTTTGTTATTTATTTTTTATTTTTTACAAAGACATGCATCAATGTTATTCTTTCAAAAATACAAGCATGCACATACATGTTGCTCGCATATTATGGTAGCCCAGTTTGTGATGAATACAGTGCAATGACACTTTTGGCATTTAATGTTTATAAGCTACTGAAAAAAAGCACAAATTCAAAACTTCTAAAGGGCCTTAAAACTGTGCAGACCTGGAGGAGTTAAAGGTTCTGGTTAAAGGGGTCATGAATTGAGAAATCAACTTTCCCTTGAGCTTTTGATATAAAAGCTCATGGTAATATAAGAATAACCTTAAGTTCTAGAGCTGAAAACTTCCTTGTTAGTCAAAGAAAAGTTTTTATAGAAACCAGGCCCAGCAAGCGATCGATTTCAGAATGTGGCTCATCCTGACGTTATTGTGCAGTGAAACACTGCCTTAACCCGAATAATAAGCATGTCTAATTTAGGAGCCTGCCCACCGACTCATGGAGCTATTCGCTATTCGGATAGTCAGCAGCAATGCACATGCCGAAGAAGATGGCAAGATATTACGCTATTCCAGGTTGTGGAAGAACACAGTCGCTGCATAAGATTCCTTCGGATCCTAATATTAGTTGAAATTTATTTCTAATGAAGTTCCAGCTCATGTGGGGAAGACACTGTATATGAGTTTGCTTCATTTCACTGGGGAATTGTCTTAGGTTGACACTGGATTTGCAGACATATTGAGATTAAAACACAATGCTGTTCCTTCTATATTGGATCCAACAGGAATGGTGCAACACACTTATGTGAGTAAAACATGTCTTACACGAGCCCTCTGATCGAGAAAATCATTCCGGTTGCCGCTTTCAAAACAATCCCTCCCTCATGTGAACTGACAGGGGAGCTGAAGCTCATTAAATATGCAAATATTATCAATTCCTAGCCATGGGTGTTTACTTCCAAGTCTCCAGTGCGGCACGCCCATCAAAACCCAGCGTTCAGGAGCGAGCCTCAAAACCAGTGCAGAAAACGTATTTATTATGATTTTTTTGAATATAAAAAACACTTCAACGTCATTAGTTGACCTCAGACAACAGTATATAAAAAAGCCAGTTCATGCACTGCAAAACATGCTTTTCTTACTTAGTATTTTTGTCTTGTTTCTAGTCCAAACAGAAAAATTATTAAAACAAGAAGTATTTACTAGACAAGCAAAAGTAATTGTCAGTGGGGTAAGCAAAATAATCTTAGCTTACCCCACTGGCAGATTATTTTGCTTATTTTAAGCAAAAACTCTCTTAATTTTGATTATTTTTTTCCCAAAACAAGGCAATATTTTTTTCTTGTCTAGTAAATGTTTTTTAATGTAAGAATGTTTGGAAATTTTGACTAGAAACAAAACAAAAATACTAAGTAAGAAAAGCATTTTTTGCAGTGTGAAACGTTTAAGTAACTTCTCAGTCAGACTGATTCATAAATGCTTATAGGATTCACTCTTTTAGGAATCAGACTTTACTTTTTGCATCACCAGTTAGTTCTAATATTTTAAAATAAACTTGAAATAGTTAAGAACTGGTTCTCAGTTCCCAAGTCTATCTGCCCTTCTTTAATAAAGCAGCCAAATATGAGAGCTTTCCAGTTCTTATAAAAAATGTTATCTGTGTCCTGCAGGGCAGAAAACTACTGGTGGAGAGGTCAGAACAAACGTACCCTAAAGGTTGGTCAATTTCCCAGGAACACTGTCACGTCAGTTGCAGGTCTCTCTGCCCATGACATAAGCCGTCCACTGAAGAACAGCTTCATTCACACAGGCCATGGAGACACCAATCCTCACCGCTGCTGGGGCTTTCCTGACAGGATTGATGAGTGAGTCTCTTAAATGTAACTTCACACATGCACCCTTTATTTTCTCAATTCTGTTTTCTCTTAAATGGTTTTAAGTTAAGTTTTAATTGGTGATTCTCATGTTTTCCCTGGAAGCAAGGCTAAGGGGAGAAGTGAACATTTGTGAGCAGCAGTATGGTTTCATGCCAAGAAAGAGCACTACGGATGCATTATTTGCCATGAGAATGTTGATGGAGAAGTACAGAGAAGGTCAGAAAGAGCTCCATTGTGTCTTCTTTGTAGATTTAGAGAAAGCATATGAAAGAGTGCCAAGAGAGGAGCTGTGGTATTGTATGAGGAGGTCTGGAGTGGCAGAGAAGTATGTTAGAGTGGTCCAGGATATGTATGAGAGCAGTAGGACAGTGGAAAGGTGCGCCGTAGGTGAGACAGAGGACTTCATGGTGAAGTTGGGACTGCATCAAGGATCGGCTTTGAGCCCCTACCTGTTTGCGGTGGTGATGGACAGGCTGACAGATGAGGTCAGACAGGAATCTCCATGGACTATGATGTTTGCAGATGACATAATGATCTGTAGTGAGAGCAGGGAGCAGGTGGAGGAAAGTCTAGAGAGGTGGAGGTTTGCTCTGGAGAGAAGAGGAATGAAGGTTAGTCGCAGCAAGACAGAATACATGTGTGTGAATGAGAGGGAACCAAGTGCAACAGTGAGGTTACAGGGAGAAGAGGTAAATAAGGTGCAGGATTTTAAGTACTTAGGGTCAACAGTCAAGAGAAATGGGGAGTGTGGAAAAGAGGTGAAGAAGCGTGTGCAGGCAGGTTGGAATAGTTGGAGAAAAGTGTCAGGTCTGTTGTGTGATAAAAGAGTACCAGTAAGAATGAAAGGAAGGGTGTACAGGACAGTAGTGAGACCAGCTATGTTGTATGGTTTGGAGACAGTTGCACTGAGGAAAAGACAGGAGGAAGAGCTAGAGGTAACAGAGCTGAAGATGTTGAGGTTCTCTTTGGGAGTGACGAGGATGGATAGGATCAGGAATGAGTACATCATAGGGGACAGCACATGTGAGATGTTTTGGAGACAAAGTTAGAGAGGCCAGGTTGAGATGGTTTGGACATGTTCAGAGGAGGGTGAGTGAATATATTGGTAAAAGGATGCTGAGGTTAGAGCTGCCAGGCAGGAGGTCAAGAGGAAGACCAAAGAGGAGGTTTATGGATGTAGTGAAGGAGGACATGAAGGTAGTCGGACTGAGAGAAGAGGATACAGAGGATAGGAATAGATGGAGGTAGATGATTCGCTGTGGCGACCCCTGAAGGGAACAGCCGAATGAAGAAGAAGAAAGCTCTTATCCTAGGATGTATGTACATTTTGAAGAGCTCATCTATTATTTGGCCACACAGATATGGTTATCGGCTTAACATCATTTGATTAATTGTCTTGACCAATGTATTGGTCTGTCTCTAGTGTAAATGTTGGTCTGTATCTCAGTGACTGTTTATTTATGTATTTTTATTCGGTGTTCTCACAAAATATGTTGCTAATCCCCACAGAATCATGCTATCATTCTATTTTCATTACTGTAGTTGTTCACATAACCACATCACATTTTAATGAATGCCACATTAATATAGATCAGTCAGGCTTTGAAGTGAACGAGGAAATAATACTTATTAGATTTTAGTGGCCATGAGTGTAAACTCTCAGGTTGCAGAGATGAAACCTTGCAGATCACATGCTGGATAACAGATGCTTCTGTCATGGTCAATAAGTAAAGTGTCACATTCACTTAGATGGAGCCACTGCTCAAGTTTTTACACATGACAGCATATAAGCACTTTGCTGCTTCAGCACAAGGTGGCAGTAGAAGACAGAACACCGTCTCTAACATAAACTTGGCTGTATTAACTGATATAGCAGCTGTAAATACCGCCATAAAACATCCAGTGAAATATAAGGGTGGCTGTTAAAATCGGAAATGTCTTTACAACTTTAGTTATACTGTGTCATTAAATCTTCTTTTGGCAGGGTTCCAGAGTCTGGTTTTATTGTGAACTTACATTTAAGAAATGGTCTTGTATATACACTGATGGGCTGCTAAATGCTTGTCATTCCATTGCTCTTGCAGTCTTTATCTCGGGAATCCCATGGATCCTCCAGATGTGCTAGGACTAGATTTGAACTCTGCCAGACCAACTCAACTCCCTGGACGTACTAAGAGTAAGCAAATGACTATTTATTAGACATGCTTAAATATTAATATACATGGTTCCCACAGTCAGGACATTTTAAAAATGTTTCCAGGACTAAATTGAACATTAGTTAGTCAAGTCACCTTCATTTATGTACCGCTTTTCACAATGTATGTTTTCACAATATATGATAATAGGAATTTAATGAAAGAGAGATTGTTTTGGCTGTACATCAGCTCTAGAAAAAAGTTATTGTCCAGCTAGTTTTTACAAGTTTTTGATTGATTCATTTCCATTGTAAATAATAATTACTTATTTACTTTGGGGCCACTTACTCAACACCGTTTTCAACCAAAATAGCACAGAAACAGCGCCCAGCACCTAGAGAATGCAATCCCCAAAACAGGTTTTGCAATAGTTTTGAAACGGTACTATTCTTATCTTCATGTAAAAAAAAAGAAGAAAAAAAAGTGAATCTGTGAGAACGGTGTAGGGCTGGGTATTGTTAAAAATCTTTCGATCTGGTGCCAATTTCGATACCGGTTCCTAACAATACTTTTCCCGATACCATATGCAACCGACTAGCAGCACAAGCTAACATACATAAAGTGGTAGTCAATGTTTATGGGGATGCATTCGGTTTAAGTAGTGAAAGTACACTTATCTGTCAAGTATTTCCCCGGAGCATGATTGTCCCCCCTCCCTTCTCCCTCGCTAGCCTGCACTCACACTTGCACTTAATGTACTGGGCTGCACACTTGTGTCATTCATGATGCAACTTTTTGTTTTAAAGAAGAACAGAAGAAGCTTTCACTAAAAAACTGCCTAATAGATTTATCATTTATGCCGCGCAGCGATTTTCACTTGCCTGCACTGCGCGTATCAGAAGATTATCATGGAGGCAGCTGACTTTGATGGAGGAAATTACAGCTTTAGTCGCTGTTTTACTGATGTCTTTCCACCATTGAAACACTGATTGGGACCAGGAAGAGAATAGATGATCGCATTCACTCGTGCACTGTGCTGCCGTTTGAACTCACTCGCTTATACAGTGATCTGACACATCACATTAAAGACCGTCAAAATGAAATTTTTCGTTTGTATTTTGTGACAAAATGGACAAAATACTTAATGGAAACACGGATTTGAAGTATGTTTCGCGTGTAAGTAAAGCCTAGCTGCTGTTAACTGTTAAGATTGCATTCAGAACCGGAACTCAATTCTCAAACTCGCAAACAAAACATTATTGCTTTTTTCAGTTAACTTCTTTTAATACTTGTCCTCTCACGTCCTGAACATTCTCACTTCTGTTATGTTACGCTTTCTATCTTTCGCTTGCTTGCTCTACAGAGGAGCCTCCTCTTCGGCCCCCTCAGCCATCTTTGCTGATTAAGAGTAAGTGTGGACCCTCAGTTTACTTTAAGCACTGCTCATGCCCTCTCTGTTCACTTCTAGCACCCCTTCTCAAAGGTACAGCACATCTGTTTTGTATGCATTTTTGGTTGTTCTTTTTCTCCCTCTGCTTCTATCCAAATTGCTCCATCTTTTTAGTTCTTATCTGTTCGCTGTGTATTTGCTGTGGTCTCATGTTTATATGACTTTTGGGTAACATCTGATCCCATTATACCTATTTTTCACCAAAATAATGCTGGTTACAGAGCTAGTGCTCAAGAGGGGATTTGCAAATCTCTCTTGAAATGATCGAAATTAAAATCAAGAATTGTGAAATTTCTCTGGTATCTAAATTGTTGGTATCATAAATCAAGTGTATCGTTAGTTCTGGCAAGTAACATTAGTCAAGCTTGCATTAGCTGACTGTCAGCTGATCTCGTCTACCTATAGGAATAAGATGCCTATCACAGCATATATAAGCTCCTTCAGTATTGTCAGCTGCTATTGCTTTCTCCAGAGCTAATTACCCTCCTCCTTCCCCGGCTCCTCCACTCAACAGCCAGGATTTGGCATTCTGATTCCCCCTGAATCAGACTAAATTCCCAAATTAGGTTGTGCATTTTAATACTGACATTAATACTATCTGCAATACATTGTTGGTTCTGTTCTGTTTACCTTAAGGGGATTTTATCACTGATCTTCCTGCTCTTATCAATGCATAGATGCAAAGGTAGTTCTTGCCCAGAACAGAACCATACCGCCATTGAACCATACCGCTAAACTGAAGTGTCTATCATCTTTGACGATTGTAGTTCTGACCTAACCTTATTTATTAGAATACAAGGGTTACATGGCTCATAACCAACAATTTTATTTTATTTATTACTTTTATGTGGTGTAAATATTTACAGTTTTAGAGTGGCATAAAAATGGCACAAAAATGCTGTAATTCCATCACAAGCTTTGCTGTAATAGCCGTTTGTCATTTTAAATATAATAAAATTAAATTAAAAACAACCTGAGTTCATATACAGTAGTAGTAAACAGAAGAAATTGTAAATTGAACAAAAAAATTACATATTTTTTTATTTTTTTATTTTTATTTTTTTGTCATGTGACCAGAACCCTGCTATGATGCTGTTGCTGAGGATGAGGACCAAACTTCAACAGGTCTGCGGCTACTCTCTTTGAAGAAGAAGGGCCTTAAGTTCAAACCAGCCGCCTGGGTCTCTGCTGCCAAATTAGGTGATCGTTCCACATATGGTGTGCGGACTCCAGGGGGCAGCACTCCCACAGAAGTCTCTCTCATAGACTTTGGAGAAGAGTTTCCATCGGTCACACCTTCACCCTCTCCTGTGATGGAAATCCAAATCCCAACCCTTGCTAAATTGGCACTTGAAGCAGAGAACATTTTGGATAAAACTCCACCTCAGAGCCCCTCACGCTCACTACCCCGTCCCCTTCACCCGACCCCAGTGGTGGACTGGGACGCTCGACCTCTTCCTCCACCCCCAGCATATGATGATGTAGCACAAGATGAGGATGACTTTGAAGTGAGCTCTATCAACAGTGCAGAACAAGGAGCTGATGAACCATGTTCTCCACGTATACCCTGCACTCCTACCGGAGAGTGCAAACCTCATGTAGAAGACAATTTATTTTTGCCCTGCAGGCAGAATAATGCTTGCACCTTCTCACAGTCTGCTGAGATCTTTCAAGAGCTGCAGCAGGAGTGTATGAGGCATCTCAATGTACCTGTGAACTCTACCAGCCCTAGTCTGGAGCCACACCGCCAGATTGTCCTAACATTTTCTGAAGACAAACCCCAGATACCACCACGCATCCCCATACCACCCCGTCCAGTTAAACGTGCAGGTGGTGAATATGCCCGCTGGTCTGGTGAGCTGTCCCCAGTCTCAGGAATTGAGGATAAGGAGCGTCCACCCCAGATTCCACCGCGAGACCCCCTCTCTCAGCCAGACTCACGCACACCAAGTCCACACGTGGGCTCCCCTCAGACTCGCAGCAGCCTCTGCTCAGCCGCCTCGATCTACGGCCCATCCTACCTCTCCACCTCACCTGCTAAACTCATGCCAACCACTCAGAGCTTTGCCTCCGATCCTAAATATGCTGCTCCGAAGGTTATCCAGGCACAGGGCAAAGATAAGGAGCAAGCCAAAGGGCCCTGCATTCTGCCTATTGTACGTGACGGCAAGAAGGTCAGCAATACACACTACTACCTCCTGCCTGAGAGGCCTCCGTATCTGGACCGCTACGATAAGTTCTTCAAAGAGGCACAGAGTGGCGAGGAGAAGAAGCAGATAAACACGGCCACTGTTAAGCCCATGGTTCATCAACAAGGGGAGCTCAAGTCCAATTTCTCCTCAAATAACAATAGCAGTCTGACAGGCTCTGGATTTAGAGGGGGCCTGAAGAACTCTCTCAGCTTGTGCAGAGTAAGCACTGATGGCTCATTTAACAGGGCCGACAGCACCAGCAACCACGACAGAGTCAGACTGGTGAGAGATTTGGAGATATTAAACGCATCCTTTTTTTATTACTAGTGGTTTTCTTTCAGAACTTTCAGAAAAGGTTGTGCGCTTCCAACATAAGCAGTCATGTTCTTTTTATGTCTGAATAGTGATTCATGAGTCACTTGGGCTGTCTGTGTAATTGTGGGAACTTGATTTTTGACCAGAGTAATTCATCTCTTATTATAGTGCTGCATGCAGATGGCCTATATTTCTTTTCCGAAACCTAGTGAGTTTTCTACATGGATAACTTCATTATGGGGGAAAAAAAAACTTTCCATCATGAAGGCTTATTTAGGCCGAAATCTAAAGTATCAATCCAAGACAATCCTAGAATGTTTAGCAGTGAGCTCCATGAGAAAATGTCTTTCAAGACAGCAGAAGAAAATGTCAATTATATGTAGGGAGAGGCTGTATGCGTGTATGTATTGATACGTGCAGATTCATTGGCAAAGGCTATTTGCACAAACTCTGCTCACCATTGTCTGGTTAGGACAGATAAAATAACAAAGAAACCAGTTTGACCACTGCTAGAGTGGTGTGGAGATTAAAGACTGTGTATTTAGCTTTTGCCTCGAGTTAGAATCTGCGCGTATAAGCACTGAACGCATACCCTGTAAAAAAAAAATGTGTTGGTTTTTGTTGGTTTAAGTAACCTGGTTGCCTAGAGTTTATTGAAATTAAAAATTTGAGTTGATACAATGAAGGAACTTTGTTTAATAAATAGAAACTCAAAATATTATTGTATCTGAACCACATAAAAAAAAATGATAAATCATGACAATAGCACTATTTGGCATGTTTTACTGCGTTATCAGAAATAAAGCACACAATTACCCAATATGCTTACAAATTTTTAAAATAATATTTTAATAAAGGTTGTCAAATCTCAAAAAATTTCATTGTATTAACTCAAAATTTTAATTTAAATGAACTCAAAATTTTAAGGCAACCAGGTAACTTTTTTTTCTAAATATTTTTTTACAGTCTACAGCCATTCCCTAAATATAATTGCCATTTTCTTCTGTCTTGAATACAATTTCTCATGGAGCTCACTGCTATACATTCTGGGATGGCAAGCTATTTTCATTTAGTGTAAATAACACCCTACTTTATATATTTAATTCAATACCCGCTATTGATGTAAGTAACTTTATTTAAATGACAATTGTTTTTATTTTGATGTGTAGCCATGCATTAAATGTTAAATGTTATTGCAGTCAGTTATCCTTGAGTTGAGTCTCCTGTGCTTGTATCAATTTGTTTTAAATATTTGATTCAGTTACTTCATATTTTATTAAAAAGGTTTGGCGGGAGCAAGTTTAGATAATCTACCCAATCAGCATGAGAGGAGGCATATATATAGAGCCGACTTACCTCAAGAGTTTTTTCTAGCATCCCTCCTCCACCCCACACTCTCGATTATTCCTATCCCAGTCAGTGTGGGGAGACAGTGCTCTGGGTTGGAGACAAATTCTGAGCTCAGAGCCCTCTCCTTAGTCCTGACAAGCCAGACCCAAGCCAGACCCACACAATTGACAGGGCTCAATCCGAGGAGCGGGATAAACGGTTGTCTTTCAAACTCCCTCTGCACGCAACTGGATAGCGCTACAACCAACCAAAGCAACGAAGTTGAATCGGAGCTCGTTGACAGATTAAAGTTTCGACGTATCCAGTCGGCAAAACTCCGAACACATCTTCCTTTCTTAAAAATTACTTCAGTTCTGTTCTGTTATTTTCTCAGAGAAAAGCTTAACTCCAAGTCGCGGTCAAAGCTGATTCGAAAGACCCCCGTTCGCCAGTTTCTGTGTTTACTAGAAGCACGCGCAACATGGCCATCATTATATTAAGCCCCGCCCACCGACTTTATACACGATGTGATTGGCACGACCAGAGTTTAGCGTTTACAGCTCAGAAGTAAATTGTGAGTTGCTAGACGACACTCGCGGCAAATTAGATTTGCTGCCGCTAGGGTGCGTCTAGATTTCTAGGCTCCCCTTCTTGGACAGCATGCCAAATACACATATTTTAAACTGTATCTGATTATATGCAAATGTGAACTCATGAAAAGCAGTTCAAAGTTGTTTTTTTTAAACAATTATACTAAGTAGAATTAGGTCCACATTATTCATCTATGGATTTATAGTCATAGATTGGATTTGCCCTGTTTAGGTGCAAGAGGCTGTCCATGGAGTAACAATTGAAGAATGTCAGGCGGCTTTACAGAATCACAGCTGGAATGTGCAGAAGGCTGTACACTACTTGAAGGTAACAGCCATCACAGCTGCCTTGATTCACTGGCTGTTAGTTGTAATCTAATTGTAATCGGAAAAAAAAAAAATTAATCAGGCACAAGAAGACACTCCTCCTCTGTCTTTGTCATGTTTATTATACAGAGCTAGGAAGTATATCCATGATGGTCATTTAGAACGTAATGACTTAAATGACTCTTTTCTATTTTTCCCTTTTTGGTGCCCAGGTGGAGCAGCTGTTCTGTCTGGGGCTGAAGACGAGGGTGGAGTGTCATAAGATTCTAGAAATGTATGACTGGAATCTGGAGTTAGCTAGCACACAACTGTTGGACTCGTATGGCTCAGTCAAGCTGAGGTAGGGCAGATGTTCTCTTTTATTGTCCTGTGTCGCCCCCTACTGGTAATTTACTACTGTTAAAGCTGATAGCTGATATGTCCACACTACCCAATTTCAAGCTCCTCCATTTCCATTGAGCAAATGACCAAAATGAATTTGCCATACACTGATTATATTTTCCTGATGGGCCAGGCCTATTCTTTTTAACTTACCTCACAACAGCTCATTCTGTTTCATCAAACAGTTTGTGATGCTTTCCAACAACATGTCACATGCTGCTTAAAAACATTCATGGAACTAATGTGCCGTTAAGTTACAACATTTGAGCGTGTTGTGCTCAGACTACGATCAAATCAACCCCGTCAATCAGGATAGGGACATGAGCCTTCGAGCAGTTTTCTGATACCCGTACAGAGATGTTTTATTAACTCTAAATTAATTTCAGTCAATAACCTTAAATGTTGCAGTTATGCCCCAGGGAATGCTCATCCTAGTTTTAATCAATTTCACTACCTGTCCTCAATTTCCATCTGTTCTGGACATTTCTGCTGTAAAAAAAAAAAAAAAAAAAAAAAAAAAACTGTTGTGTGTGTGTGTGCGTTCGTTCGTTCGTTCGTACGTGTGTGTGTGTTATTCCAGAGTCAGCACATTTTGTTTTATTGCTGCCTGTAAAAAGAAAAAGTTTAGACCCTCACTACTTCACTACACTACTGCAGGACTGCTTTTCAAGTTGCTTTCCCGGCTTTTTTTTTGTGTAGTTTTTAATTATGTCTATTTTTCTATCTAATTTTGATTATTTCACATTGACGTCCTGTATTGTTCTTGGCTGTGATTTAGTTTTGTTACCCATTTAACTTTTTGTATAAAATTCTTTGCATCAATTCTTAATTTATTTGTCTTTGTTTGCAGACGATGATGCATTGGAAAAGCCTCATGCTCTAAAAGACTGTTGAGAGCACAGAGGGAACACTGAGGGCCAACCAGGACTCACATTTTTACCTCTCGATCTGACTGTGCGCGTGTTTGTGTGTGTGTGTGTGTGCCTCCAGAAATCTCACTAGGGTGCAATACTTCACAGGTCAAAATTTAAAGAACCCGCTTTTTATTTTCCAGTTGATGGCAACAGATGGAAAACAAGGTGCTGCTTGTAATTTTTCATAAATTTGTATGAGAGACTTATGAAAGTTTGTATGTATATATTGTCAGATGTTTTGGTTATATGTGCATCTGATTCAAGTTGTTATTTCTCTTACATTTGCTTTTTTAATTTAATGTGTTTTGTGTGGGTCACTTGTTTATGAGAGTGAGAGTTCTTGAAACCTGACCCATTTCAAATGTTGTATGTACAGTATGTTGAATTGATGTGTTATATGTTAAAGCCCTTCATGTTGAACTATCATCCTCTGTCCCCCATGCTGACAGACTTCCTTCTGCCTTTTTTTAGTGTTATTATTTTTGTATGAATCACTAATTTTAAGCCAATTGATTTTGCTGGGGTCATCAGTGAAGTCACAAAACTGTTTTTGTTGATTTTGCACAATACTTCCAATCTCAAAGTAAAAGACAAAATGCTTGAAAACGCATCAGGAGACCTCCAAAGCACAATTAAGTGACTGAACCTTTTCTTGGTCATTTTTTACAAAGCACAACTGTTCACATGTTGGTTTCAATGTGGTTGACAAAGCACTAGACTTGATTAGTGATGTTGTGGCATTTTCTGCATCATGACACTCAGATGCAAAAGATCTTACGTCTGTGGTAAGGCGTTTTAAACTGCTTGTCTACATAAATAGATCAGCTTGAACAGTGACCAACGAATATAACAAAACCAGCAAATGAGTCCACAGCAATGTTAAAAGTGTAAGACAGCCTTTTTTCCTGTACAACTGAATGGCAGTCTAACTGTGTTGTGTGTTGGCTGTAGCACCCTTACTTTGTGAATGCTCTGTATTGTATGTTTTGGGTTTCACGTAGATGCTGCTTCTGTGTTCATCATGGAACGCTGTCCACCGTTCTCTCCTGTGTCCTGGCAATCTGAGAACAGGACTTATAGTTTTTGTTACCCTGGAAAATGTTGTGTTGTGCATGATGGAACACCATTCTGTACCCTGCTGCTGATCATCTGAAGATTCAGTCAAGAGTGGAAGCTAGTCCTAGTCTTACATTTATGCTGTTGTAATTTTAGGAAGACTGAAGTAAGTTACCCGATAACCCTGTGTTCCCATTCAAATGTTCATTAGTTCCATTTTTCCAAATAGCTTTACAAATTAGAACCTTGGTATCCTAATTGTGTAAAAAGCATAATGATGCAAAATTTATAGTATATAATATAAATATATAAATGTATTTTTTATTAAAGTGATTATTTTTTATCTTTTTCTATGGAAGTGTCTTCATATGTTCTTTCTTTCGTTCTCTTGAACACATTTCAAAGATTGTAATGCAAACGAATACCAGAATATTAAGGCAGCAATGCTTATACTTTGACAGCCTTATTTTGGATTTTTCATGGACCAACCAAATCTAGTTTGAAACCCCCTGCACTAGAAAGTATGTCAATCCATCACCATGACTGTGTATTCACTGTCATGTCTGGGCAGCTGTCTATATAAATATTCTATCGAAAGTAAAACATATTTGTAATTTGATCCATACATTTGCACTTGCAGTTATACATATACCATTTCATGTGTGTGTTAATTTAAGTTAGATTTATTTTTATTTTTAATTCTTTCAGATCCCAGAGATCAAGTGTAGTGTTAGTTCTGACAGGTAACATCAGTCAAGCTCACATCAGCTGGCTCAGCTGATCAAACTCTGCCTATTGGAATATGACGCCTATCACAGCATTCATATATAGGTCCATCAGTATTAGCAGCTGCAACTTATCCTCCATCCCCAGCTCCTTCTCTCATCCACAGTCAGGACATGGCCTACTGATGTTCCTCCTTTTCTTGAATTATGTTTTACATTAAATTATTAAACATTAAAGGTGCCCTAGAATGAGTTGAAACAATATTTTAAATTGTTAAATTATTTTAAATCTACATAGAGGGTATGTGACTTATTTAAGGGTTAAAATGGTCCAGGTACACTTTTACAGGTCCATTTACAACCCTAGAAATTGTCCCTAGAATAAAATGGTCTGTATTTGCCTTGTTTGGAAGGGTCATGAATATTAATGTTAAGCTCTGCTCTGATTGGCTGCTTTATTAAGGGGGTCACAAATGGGCAATCAGAATTTGTGATTAAATGGGTTCTCAACATCTGTGAAGGAGAGCACTTATTTACATACAGGAGGCATCCTGAATTATAGATCTGTGGGAGGTCACCTTTTTAATGGCATACAATTTTTACTCAACTAATAGAACTTGGAGGTTTGTATTTTGGCAGGGAGAATGAAACGACTTTACCAGACACACTGAGACATTACAAATGATACTAAAACAAAGAGCCCATACTTTTGTATGGGTTATACTGGAGGGGAAAAGAGTCAAGTACAAGGGGTAGTATGCTGAGAGTGAAGGTGAGGTGTGAGTGTATCGGTATGGTGTAGCAGGAGAGTGTTCAAATGTTAATCCTTAGGAAAGTTCTTTCTTTCTTTCTTTCTTCTTCCTTACAATGACAATGGAGATGTTATGCATCCAACCTTATGTGTGTGAGCCTGTTTCTGAACGAAGATACAAATGTTGAGGAATAACCAATTGTTTGATATTGGAAATGGACGCTTCTGAGTGGTACGTTTAGTTTTTATTTTCAGTATAGCTTCAGCATACATGTGAACTAGCACATTTACTATACATTTAACTTCAGCAGTCACAACTTTGTTTTTAGAATTGTCAAAATATTTAAATCATTGCAATGGGTCACCATATGATTTTACAATGAAAGTTTATTCGCTTTGAATCACAAACTCGTAAATATGTTGCTTGTACAGTAAAAAAGAAAGAAAGAAAGAAGTCTAATGAAGTTTTTAAAAGTTAGATGCCTTGTCAAATGGCTATTGTTTCAACTTAAGTGGTGGAGAAGGTGACGTTATATAAAAGAATTGAGTGAGCTAGGCCTATCTGTCAAACACTAAACAACCGTAGCTCCTGAGTTGTGTTGATGAAATATAGGCTAAATTATAATTCTATCTGATAAAAAGGGATTGCCATACTATCTACTGTTGTATTTTGTAGATTTATTTGACAACACTGGCAGAAAATAATATTAACATTTGACATATGTCATACTGTTATGCTACTTGGAGATTCCTATTGTTACTGTACTAGCATCTTGCGTCGGATCTAACAAAGGGGATATTAGTGTTAATGTTGTCTTACTAAAAACATTTGATTTAATCAGAAATTGACAGACAATAAGTTAATAAAATCACTACTTACTGCTTGCGGGGATATAGTTTGAAATGGCTGATTCTCCAGAATCAGACGCTGAGTGAAGCCTGTTTGATATTGTCCCAATCAAGGTGAGAAAAACTGCCTGTGGTGAAATGGGCCGAGCAAACAAACATTAGTCATGCCTGTTGACAGTTTTGTTCTGTGGGAAAGTAATACAGTCCTCCCATCCCCTGCACAGCCTGGAAAATAACATTTATTTCCATGATCTGATCATTTTCGCTATGCTCGCGTGGCACTTCTTTTTTCACAATACTTGCAGAAATGATTTGGTTCACCTGGCCTTGAAGATGTGCTGGCATATGTAAATGTTGGGGGCGTACATATTAATGATCCCAACTGTTGCTCCTATTTTTCTGTGGGTTTTTTTTTTTTTACAAACAAGATTTAAATATGAAGGAGGAAGCAATGGTGTTTGAGACTCATGGATGTGATGTCCTTGTACCGAACTCTTGTTATTCAACTATGCCAAGGTTAATAACATTTTCACAATCGATCAGTGATTCGGATTGCCAGTGTCACGTGATTTTAGCAGTTTTGCATGCGATCCGAATCATTGATCGACTCACTGATTCACAACCGTTGGAATCTTTATTTGAGGTTTGAACACAAACAAGGAAGAGAAGACAATGCTGAATAAAGTTGTAGTTTTAGTTATTTTTGGACCAAAATGTATTTTCGATGCTTCAAGAGATTCTAATTAACCAACCGATGTCACATATGGACTACTTTGACGATGTTTTTATTCACTCTCTGGACATGGAGAGTATAGTGTGTATACACTTGGATATGCTCTCGGACTAAAATATCTTAAACTGTGTTGCGAGTGTGTTAACTGTGTCTTACGGGTGTGGAACAACATTAGGGTGAGTCATTGATGACACCAATTAAATTTTTGGGTGAACTAACACTTTAATGATATCTGCAATCCTTTTGTTTCTGTTTACCCTAAGGTTGCTGCTCTTATCCATGTTAGGATGCATGAATGGGCAGGGAGTTCTTGCCCAGAACAGAACCATATCCCCAATCCAAACTGTATGCTAATCGTCAATCGTCTTTGAAGATAGTGTTCCTAGTACTTCCACCTCTGTTGTTTGCCTTTAAAATAAATTCTGAAGATTTGTATTTTCTTCTCCAAAATCAAGCGGTCCAGACAGGATGGTAGTGCTTCCATCTCTGTTATTTGCCTTTAAAATCCATTCTAAATATTTTTTTTCTTTCCAAAATCAAGTGGTCCAGACAGAACTGTAATACTTTCATCTCTGTTATTTGCCTTTACCATCCATTCTAAAGATTTTTTTCTCCAAAAACCTGGCAGATACTACCTGGACCTACTAACTAAATATAATTGGAGTTGTTTAGGCAGAAACGTTTTGTTACTCACTTGAGACACATAGATATGTGCTAACATTATAATTAGCCAAGAGGTTATATCTAAGATAATTCAGTACCCTGTAAAACATAACTATCTACAAATCCATATTAGAAGAATTAATGCATTTTTAAATACATTTAAATATTGACACTTGTACTAAATACAATATCCCCTCTCTCTATTTGTCATCTTCACTGAGCTCATCTCAGTGCATCTCAACATTGTCAGATTCTGGGCTGTCCCAGATGAAAGATTACCAATCATTGTGATTTCTGTGGTTGTGGCTCCTAAATGATGGTGCTACATCATACAGTGAAAAAGGTTTAAAGGTTCAAGAAAACACACATTAAACCTAGCATCACAATGTTCAATTACTTTTTTCGGCACATCTACATAGTGCTAGAAGTGTGATCGCTGACAAATCATGGCTCAACTAGAATTCACAATAAATTGTTTATTTACATATACAAGATATTACCAACAGTTTTGGGACTCTCCTGCCTTTACATGCACATGAATTTTAATGACATCCCATTCTTGATCCGTAGGGTTCAATAAGAAGTTGGCCCACCCTTTGCAGCTATAACAGCTTCAACTCTTTTGGGAAGGCTTTCCACAAGGTTTAGGAGTGTGTTTATGGGAATTTCTGACCATTCTTCTATAAGTGCATTTTTGAGGTCAGGCACTGATGTTGGAAGAGAAGACCTGCTCTACACTCTACTTCATCCCAAAGGCATTCTATTGGTTTGAGGTCAGGACTCTGTCATGTTCCTCCACAAAAAAAAAAAAGAGGTCCTTTTTGGACCTTGCTTTGTGCAATTGTGCGCAGTCATGTTGGAACAGGAAGAGACTGCAGAAAGGGGCCAAGCCAAAACCCTGAAAAACAACCCCACACCATAATCCCCCTCCACCAAACTTTACACTTGACACAATGCAGTACGGCAAGTACTGTTCTCCTGGCAACCGCCAAACCCAGACTTGTCCATCAGATTGCCAGACAGAGAAGCGTTATTCATCACTCCCGAGAACACATCTCCACTGCTCTAGAGTCCAGTGGCAGCGTGCTTTACACCCCTGCATCCGATACTTTGCATCTGCAGCTTTGGCTCGCCATGGAAACCCATTCCATGAAGCTCTCTGTACGCACTTTGAGCTAATCTAAATGCCACATGAAGTTTGGGGGTCTGAAGCTATTGACTCTACAGAAAGTTGGCAACTTCTGTGCAACTGTGTGCCTCAGCATGTGCTGACCCCGATCTGTGATTTTTACATGGAGTTGTTGTTCCCAAATTTGTTATAATACCACTAACAGTTGACCGTGTAACCTTAGTGAAGTCTGAAGGACGATTAGCTGTGGGTATACCATTGTTTTGCTAGCATGTTTTACAAAATACCAAGGTACTTCAACAAAAACCTTTATTTTGTCAAAAACACTGTGATCAAAACTAGAGAACAATAACCAGTGCAGCACAAAAAACAAACAAAAAAACATAAAAAATAAAATGTGATGCTTACAGCAGTCAAAAAATTGTAGGAAGTATAGAGGCCCTTGCTTTGAATGAGCTCAGTTCATCTGCGGCCACAGGACATCACTAGATACTCACACTGCTCCGGTGGGATCTTGGTCCACTCTTCTTCCAGTCTCTTCCACAGTTCGGTAACTGTAGTGGGTTTCTTAGCCATAACTTTGTCGCCAATGATTTTTACATAGATTTTCAATGGGGTTTAGATCAGTCTCTGGGCTGGCCATTTCATTATTTCAATGTTCTCACTTTCAAGGAACTGCTTTACCCATTTTGCAGTGTGATAGGGGGCATTGTCTTGCATAAAAATTGCGGGCTGATTGGGAGATGCTCGCAGTGAAGGAACCACATGTTGCCAAAGGAGGTTCTGATAAACAGGTTCTGAGGTTCTGCCATGTAGCTGTATAATAGGCCCAACTCCTGCTGCAGAAACATCCCCAAAACCATGCCACTTCCTCCTCCATCTTTCACTGACTTCTTTAGGCACTTTGGGTTCAATCTTGCCCCAGTTTGATGCCGTATATAATGTTTTCCATCAGACACAAATAAATTAAACTTGCATTCATCACTAAAATGAACTTTGGACCAGTTCTCTGTTCACACAACATGCTCCACAGCAAAGGTTAGTCTAGCCTTTTAATTCTTTCTGCTGATGAGAGAATTGGTCACTGCAGAGTGAGCATTCAGTCTGAATTCTCTTAAATGACAAGATACTGTATGGTGAGACAGATCCTTACACTGTGTTCAGCTCTGAACTGGCGAGTAATTTCAGCTGCAGTGTTGAACCGATTCCACATTGAAAGTCTGGTATCTGAAAGTGTTCTCTAATTTTGACCAGCGTTATTTTTCAATTGTCTTATTTAAGTTGTATATACTGTACTTCAGAATTTATTTAACTTGTGAAATATGCTTAAAAACTGCCTTTCTGATCACACATTTAGCAAGTATAAATATATAAGTATAAATGGGGTATAAATAGGACATGAATTCTCTTACCCATTTGTCAACATGGCAAAGACAAGAGAACACACCATTCAAGTAAGGCAGATGTGTGTCGACCTTCATAACTCATGCAATAGCTACAAGAAAATAGCCAGTCGCCTTAACTTGCCCGTATCTACAGTCAGAGGAATCATTAAGAAGTTTAAAACAACTAAACAGTGACAAACAAGGCTGGAAGAGATCCCAAGTTTATCTTGCCACAACGCACAGTGAGGAGGATGGTAAAAGAAGTAAAAAAAAATGTCCTAAGCTCACTGTCACAGAATTGCATCAACGATTGCCATCTTGGGGTCATAAAGTCTCCAAAACAACCATCAGATGCTCTACATGCCAACAAGCTGTTTGGGAGGCATGCAAGGAAAAAGGTTTTTTCTTACTAACACTCACAAACGTAAACGTCTGGAGTTTGCTAAGCGGTACTGGGACTTCAACTGGGATCATGTGCTTTGATCAGATGAGACTAAGATTGGCAACAAACACTCTAAGTGGGTCTGGCCTAAAACAAAAGATTAGTATGCCGAAAAGCACCTCATGCCCACCGTGAAGTATATTGGAGGATCTGTGATGTTGTGGGCCTGTTTCTCTTCCAAAGCCCTATAAACCTTGTTAGGGTGCATGGCATTACGAATGCTTTGAGCTACCAGGACATTTTAAATAAAAACCTGATGGTCTATATAGTTTTCCTATAGCTCAAACAGTAGAGCATGGCGCTAGCAACGCCAAGGTCATGGGTTCGATTCCCAGGGAAAGCAATAATTGACAAACATGTAAAATGTGTACCTTAAATGCAATGTAAGTCGCTTTGGATAAAATCGTCTGACAAATTCAAAAATGTAAAATGTAAATGGCCTCTGCCAGAATGTCCTCCCATGGCCATCTCAGTCCCCAGACCTCAACCCATTGAAAACCTGTGGGGCGAGCTAAAGAAGAGAGCGCATAAGAGGACCCAGGACACTGGATGATCTAGAAAGATTGTGCAAAGAAGAATAGTCAAAGATCCCTCTCTCTCTGTTCTCCAATTTTGTAAAATGTTATAGGAGGAGATTAAGTGCTCCTTTATTGTTGGCAAAAGGAGGTGGAACAAAATATTAACATCAGGGGTGCCAATAATTGTGGGACACATGATTTAAAGTGATTTTTTTTTGTTTTTGTTTTTCTAAATCTGTGATTTTTTTTTTTACCATCAAAGTGATGTACTTAAAGCAGCATTTGGCAACTTTTGCTCTAGGGGTCCCCCGACAGTTGGGAAAAAATAATGTCCTCAACTACTGTCGTAAGCTGTCATCCTACAAAAGGGGATGCCATCGCACGTGGATTTGTTGACATGACAACCCTGATAGCCCTGAACTAGTAATGCGCGGGTTGTCTCATAACCCGCGGACCCTGTATGTCTATTTAATGGTCGTGGGTGCGGTGCGGGGCGGCCCAAATAACTTCATAAAAGCGTCCCCGCGGGTTGGTGCAGCACTAACAGCTACCCTGAACACTGCAGGAGAAGTTCACATGCAGGTGTTCTTCTGGTGTCGCGTGTGAAATGTCTTCATCCCAGGTACAGTCAGTGGCATATGTTTCAGAATGTCAAATGAATATAATTTCATGGGTTTTATTTTTTTTCAAACGCCAAATAATCGCGATGCTCACATTTACAAGCCAGCGTCATTATAGTAGTCTATTGGTTACCGTTTTACAGAATCTATATGATACTTCAGTTAAATGTTTGAGTGGTAGCTCACCGTAACAAGCATGACAGCTTCGGTCGGGCACTCCTCCTTCAGCTCACGCCAACGAGCAAACGCTGGTCCAATGTTGATCCTCGTCCTGCCTTTAATCCCATCACTTTTTCGTTTACTCTTATTGCTTTCCTCCAACAAAACCTTTTCTTTCTTATTTGTCTGTGCTGCTTCGGACATGACTATATTATCCGACGAACAAAGTTGGGCTCGCACGTCCGAATTTAAGGAAGT
Organism: Pseudorasbora parva; assembly: GCF_024679245.1. NCBI lineage: Eukaryota > Metazoa > Chordata > Actinopteri > Cypriniformes > Gobionidae > Pseudorasbora > Pseudorasbora parva. The sequence continues at coordinate 23,295,735 of NC_090180.1, read as the reverse complement.
GTGGGTGTTGGTGGAAGTGACGTATATGCCGTAAAGCAGTCGAATTTTGTAGTTCTTTTTGTTCTCGGGTTACTACCCGAAACCCGAAGTTTAAAAGTACGATTAAAAACGATACAGACCCCATCAAGCTATGGCAGACGTGTCATTCAACCTATTGTAAGTCGGTGTATCATCACAAGAGTCTTGAAAATATATTATGAAGGTTGAAAAGTTACCTAGTGCTGATTTAAATAAAAGGTTGTATTTTTCTCTTTTTTTACATTTGGGTTCTATGTTTTTTTTAAATAAATGACAATTTTTAGAAGTCCACAGCCACATCTTAAACAGGGGTGCCAATCATTGTGGAGGTATACAACTGTATGTATGTATTATATATATATATATATATATATATATATATATATATATATATATATATATATATATATATATATATATATATATATATATAAATAATTTTTCATTGTTCTCATGCCATTCCATACCTGTATGAATTTATTTCTTCTGTGCAACACACAGGGAACTATTTTTATATATTAAATATTATCCTTTTGTGTTTTTCACCTTTACATTATGCCTTTAAAACAAATAACCATTGATCACTGGAGTAAAGAACATGCTATATGAAGCGTACCATTTTACTATTGTGGCATTTATCTTAAATTCCTGCTCCTATTCTCTGGGGAAAAACTGGTATTTATGAAAAATATTGTGGTATTAGAAATCAATACTTTTATGATTGACTTACTGTACATAACAGAAGAACTCACACAAAGTATGATACGGCCTTTAAAATGCATCTGTAGCAGACAGCCTGTGCTCTTTGCTTCTGTTCATACTCTGCTCTGGCTGCTCTTGACCTAACTCTCAGAGCCTTGAACCATTCATCTTTGTGTTCTGGGGTATTGTTCAATGTCCCAACACCTCAGCAAATTACTAATACCTGTCATCTTGATTATTACAGCATGCACAAACCATCTTATTGCAGAACTTGAATTGCCCGGCAGAACCCCTGAGAAATACATTTTTGCTGTGCTGCATTTTTTGGAGAGTGGTAACAAACTTGTGCAATCTCACTTCCCCTCTGTCAGTCAATTCTAATAGCAAGCTCAGTAATTGGCAATTCAAATGTAGCTATTCAATTACCTTTAATTTTTTTTTTATGAAAAACTTACTTAATATGTTTTATTGTTATTATATTAAATATTATTGTTTTTAATTACTGGGCTGAATCATTTTTTTTTCTTTTAGATTATATCTTTCACAGTGGACATGTACCAGGGTGTTCAAATACTTATTTTCCTCACTGTATAGTATATAGCATTCCATAATAAAAACAATATGTTCCATATTGTAATCTGTGGCTTTATGTCCCTTTTTACACATTAGTTACATTCCACATATGTGGAAAGTTAAATATTTGTTAAATAAAACTAAATTTTGTAAAAATGAAAATGGATTTCAATTTTAGCATCATATTAAAGGGGGGATGAAACACTCAGTTTCAGTCAATCTCACGTCAATCTTGAGTACCTATAGAGTAGTATTGCATCCTTCAAATCTCCGAAAAGTTAAAAAGTTAAGTTAAAAGTTTAGTTGTATTATATTTAAAAAAAAAAAAAGAAATATAGGCTGTACTGAGTCTTTCCGGATAAAACCGAGCGCCTGGAGGCATATCGTGTGGGCGGAGCTAAAGAATGATGAGTGAGAACAAAGCGGTGACGTCCTCAAGCGTGGAGAAACCCATGGCTATCGATCAGATTCAGCTAATACAGATATGATCCAGAATCAGATCCGGAGGCTGAAATAAATTGAACAGGAGAAACAGAAAAAGCAGTACGTCCGTCTCTGTGGTATGTACTGTATTTAGTGACCCGTGTGTCAACATTTGTGTGTGTTTACTCGCAGTTTATGAGGACATGATTCGGTTTATGGACTATTGTATGCGACTAAACCTTATCAGTAGCAAGCAAAACGGTTTTGCACATCAGACTAGTGTAACGTTATACATAGAACAACAATGGAGTAACCGTTAACGCATTTGAATGACGAAGCATGCGATCGTGTCGTTTACTGATGTTTACTCACGCGACGAGGCCAACAGCATAGACATTTGAAGCAGTTTTACTCACCGGCTGCTTCCAAAGCAGGACCGAACCTTTATCGCTGCCGCTCCATGAAAAACACACTTCTTTGGTATGATTTGGTGAAGTCCTGTGACAGAAGTGACCGTGGAGATCCACTTTGCGACGCGACTGAAGCGATGTTGTGAAACTTCCCGTCATTTCTGCATTCAGATCGGTTTAAATGCAGTGCTGGCTTCTGCAGCTGAGCAAGTGTTTATCTATCTATCTATCTAATTCATGCATGAAAGGGTTAAAAATTCATAACACTTGAGAATAATGTTCTGTCATTAATACACAGTGCAAGAAGTAATGCAGGATGAATGAGTAGTACTACATTAAAGGGATAGTTCACTTTGAAATTCAATTTTGAAATGTTTTATCTTACCTCATGGGCATCCGAGATGTAGGAGTATTTGTTTCCCCAGTAGTTTCAATTTTGATCATTTTAGGTCAAACCGTTCTTGTCTGTGCCTCACATAATGCAGGTCTATGGTCACCACCTCAAAGAGCATACACAGAGAAGTCCAAATTAAAAAAAAATCCCCCATCATAAGTACACACTGATGGCCTAAGACACGAAACGAGCAGTTTGTGTGAGAAAACGAACAGTATTTATATCGTTTTTACCTCTTGTACACCACTATGTCCGACTGATCCTAGGGCGCGCATGTGTGTTTCCTGTTGTGACATTTGCGCATTCTGGCTTTAGTCTGCGCAAGCGCGGAAAGCGCCGGAAGTGGATCTCTCAGGCTTGTACGTCTCTCATTGTTTACACAGAAATTTGGGAAGTGTTACCTTCGACTGTGAAGATCGAAACATATTTAGACGTACAGGACATCACAATGGAAGAAGATTTGGATATACAGTCCCTGACAAAAGTCTTGTCGCTTGTGTACAAATTGACCTAAAGTGCCGCTGAAATATATTTCTAATCAAGATTTTTTTTCTAGATGTTTCAGTGAAAAACTAAACTTTCAAAAAGTATTCTAATATTCACAGCTTGGTAAAGCCCATTGAGTCAATTTTTGCAAAGACATAAGTGTTGTCACCTTGTCATATGAGCTTCACCTGTGACTAATAATGGATCAATTAGGTCTCAAATGTGTATAAAAAGAACCCCAGTACGCTAGACCTTCACATCAACTGCAACTAGACCTCTGCAAACATGCCTAAGATTCACCCTAAGACTAAAGTTTTGATTATCATGAGGCTGAAGACCAGATCCACTGCTGATGTGGCAGACACCTTCAATGTGTCTCAGCGTCAAGTACAGAGGATAAAAAAAAAGATTTGAAGAGACTGGAGAGGTTTTTGACAAGCCCAGGTCAGGCAGACCCCGCAAGACATCTGCTCGAGAGGACCGTTTGTTGGCTCGAAAATCCAAGGCCAGCCCATTTTCCACTGCAGCAGAGCTCCACGAGACCTGGTCACCTGAAGTCCCTGGGTCAACCAGAACAGTTTGTAGGATTCTGTCTCGAAATGGCCTCCATGGTCGAATCAGTGCCCAGAAGCCAGCACTAAACAAAAGACAATTGAAAAACCGTGTGGCATTTGCCAAGGCCCACAGCCTTCTAAAAGGATGGACGCTGGAAAAGGGGCAGAAGGTGGATTTTTCAGATGAATCTTCTGTTGAATTACACCACAGTCGCCGCAAATATTGCAGGAGACCTACTGGAGCCAGAATGGATCCGAGATTCACCCAGAAAACAGTGAAGTTTGGTGGCGGAAAAATCATGGTCTGGGGTTACATCCAGTATGGGGGTGTGTGAGAGATCTGCAGGATGGAAGGAAACATCAATAGTCTAAAATACCAAGAAATCTTAGCTACCTCTTATTCCCAACCATAAAAGAGGCCAAATTCTGCAGCAGGACGGTGCTCCATCACATTTTTCCATCTCCACATCAAAGTTCCTCAAGGCGAAGAAGATCAAGATGCTCCAGGATTGGCCAGCCCAGTCACCAGACATGAACATCATTGAGCATATGTGGGGTAGGATGAAAGAAGACGCATGGAAGACGAAAACCAAAGAATATTGATGAACTCTGGGAGGCATGCAAGACTGCTTTCTTAGCTATTCCTGATGACTTCATCAATAAATTGTATGAATCCTTGCCAAACCTCATGGATGCAGTCCTTCAAGCTCATGGAGAATATTCCATGAATATCTTCATGGAAGTCATACAAGATATTAAATTTGGACCTCACAGCACCACAACTTAATTTGCTGACATATTTTTGTATTTGCAGTAAATTTGTTCAATTTCTGTATAGGCGACACAACTTTTGTCTTGCCAAAATTTGACCTTTCTGTCTTGATTAAATGATTTTTTCTATGAAAATTATTTATTTCAGTGCATTAAACATCATTTGGGAGGGTTTTACCTTTTCATATGAGCTATTTCTAACACCAATTAATTAATTAAAAGTCAGGTTAATATCAGGTCTTTCTAGAAAATACAATGAACCTTCACACAAGTTCCAGAGCACACTGGAGCAGTTTTTTTTTCATTATTATTATTTTTTTTTAATCAAGGATGTCTCTGTAAATTGCTGCATTTATCTTTTCCTCAATCCTGACTAGTTTTGCAGTTCCTGCCACTGAAAAACATCCCCACTGCATGATGCTGCCACCACCATGCTTCACTGTAGCGATTATATTGGCCAGGTGATGAGTGGTTCTTGGTCCTCCAGACATGACGCTTACCATTCAGGCCAAAGAGTTTGTTTCATGAGACAAGATAATTTTGTTTCTCATTGTCTGAGAGTCCTTCAGGGTCCTTTTGGCAAACTCCAGGTGGGCTGTCATGTGCCTTTTACTGAGGAGTGGCTTCCGTCTGGCCACTCTCTCAAGCAGGCCGGATTGGTGGAGAGCTGCAGAGATGGTTGTTCCTTTGGAAGGTTCTCCTCTCTCCACAGAGAAATGCTGGAGCTATCAAAGTGATCATCAGGTTTTTGGTCATTTCCCTGACTAAGGCCCTTCTCCCCTGATCGCTCAGTTTGGCCATGCAGCCAGCTTTAGGAAGAGTCCTGGTGGTTCCAAACTTATTACATGTATGGGTGATGCAGGCCACTGTGCTCACTGGGACCTTCAATGTTGCAGAAATTGTTCTGTACCCTTCCCCAGATCTGTGCCTCGATACAATCATGTCTCGGAGGTTTACAAACAATTCCTTGGACTTCATGGCTTGGTTTGTGGTCTGACATGCACTGTTAACTTTTTGTGTTCTTCCCCACCTCCAGACAAGCGGCTTACATTATAGCTAAAGTTTAACTTGTTCAGTTAGTTCGGTTCTGGTTCTCAAAAACCCAATAGCTTAGCTTGTTCCCATCTTTAATAGATGAGACATGCAGATAACTACATTGCCTAAATTATTCAATTTTCATTGAATTTTATATAATAAATTAAATAAATTAACTCTTCAACAGTTCTGAGTTAGTCTATAAGGACTATTTCTAAACCTCGCAACCAAAAAAGTAAAGACTGAAAGTTTAACGTTCTATTAGTTGCCATAATAAATAATTGCAACAGTTATGTCAAAAATTAAACTCAGTGAAGGAAAATGTGTTCTCTATTGAATCCCTATATGCAATAATATGAATTTATTTAAATTAAATAATAAGGCCAGAAGTCAACATTTTATTTTATGCATTTAAATATTATCCATTGTTGTTTGTATACTTTACAGGTTTAAGCAAAAATAGCGCCTATCTTTCAGTATAAATGCACAGTGCTCCCATTTATTTGTGCATTAAAAATAGCCTACATATCAGCTTGAGCCATTTATTGCTATATTACATGACATAATATTTTCGCACCAATTTGATGCAACTTTAAACACATTTTGTTTTATTGTTTTATGCTTTATAGATTACAGAAATATGATTTTGCATGTTCATCGTAGTTTCTTTTGCGCCTTATTTGACATGATATACAGCGCGAGTGTCATTCAGTGCGCGCGTCGTGAGCACAGTATAACTGCCGACACTAAGGACAGGAAATTTAGTTTTTCTAAGTTTTACTGACATATAGACTGATAACATCTCATCTGACTGCAGATAATGAATCAGGACAACACGATTCACACATATATATATATTTTTTTTTTTGACAGGATTTCTTGATTTCAGCCTCTGTGCACGCGCTGGGTGAAGATGTCGGCAGAAGTAGACTGCACATTTGCAAGATGGGCGTATGCGCATTACTTCAATTTTGTTGATTTTGACAAGAAGAACGTAATTGTTAAATGCAACCTTTGTCTTAACCCGAGAGAACTCTCAACGTCACGAAATAGTACTAGTAATTTAAAAAAAACATCTTGAACGTTGCCATGCGACCACTCCACTTACTGAGAAGAGAAAAAAAAACAGAGGATGAGAGTGATAAATCAAAGCAGCAGAAATTATGTTTCTCTCGGTCTGCCGTCATGCCACTTGAACCTCGAGAAGTCAGAAGACTTGTGGCAGAGTATGTCGTCGAATAAATGATACCATGGTCAATGGTGGAATCTCCTGCTTTCAAGAAGCTAATTAGGAAGATCCCTGTGACCAACAATGACAAGGTAAGCTAACGTTTCCATGGTGACTAGCTAGAATTTTATATAATCTAGTTCATATAAGGCGTTTCTCAATGTCAAGGAAGGATCCTCGGAAGCCAGAATTCCGAGGATGCCACGTCATCAACACTCGTCGAAGGACTGTTCCAATGTCGAGGATCCTCGAATTTCAACCAAGGACTGAGTCCTTCGTTCGAAAAATATGCCATATACAGGAAAGGATGCATATAGGTGTTTCTCAATGTCAAGGATGCTTCCTTGGAAGGACGAATCCTTCCAAGTCACTTCCTTCAGAGGCTAGGCGAGGCTCCTCTTTAGCATTCGGAGAACACGTAAATGGAACAGGCTAGCAAGTGCACGTCATTGCGTCATTACGTCAGTGAAAAGGTCCGTTGGCCATCAATAACATTATGTGTAACGTTATTTGTATATATTTTTATATCAATACAGTAGTAATTTGTACCGGCATTTAAACGTTAAACTTTACGTATATTTACTACGGTAATAACAAATGTTTGGTAGCGTAAATAAAAGTATTGTGGCAATCAGCGAGGTGAGGGACCATGAGAGCGGGCCGGTGGAGTGATAATGAGCGGCAGCTGATCGCCGCCACACCGGTCTCGGCTCACGGCAGAGTGATTGGAGTATAATGGTGGAGTATGGAAGACGAGAGAGGACTAGGCCTGGAGTTTATGTTATGGTTTGTTTATGGTTTATTATGTGTGTGCGGGCAGTCGCCCGTGAGGGTTTTCCCCGTGTTACTTTCGTTTTGTTTATTATTTATTATAAAGTTGTTGAACGTTCACCGGTTCCCGCCTCCTTCCTTCCCATCTCCAAACTCCGATACAAGCATATTTGCACCGTTCACGCTCCGACTCCGGGAACGTCAGAAGATAGCGAAGCTGCGCGCATCGGATTGTGGATGATTTGAGAACGCGAAGTGCGTGAAGGCTGATTGCCACAATGCTTTTATTTACGTTACCAAACATTTGTTATAACCTTAGTAAATATACGTAAAGTTTAACGTTTAATGTTATTGATGGCCAACGGACCTTTTCACTGACGTAATGACGCAATGACGTGCACTTGCTTGCCTGTTCCATTTACGTGTTCTCCGAATGCTAAAGAGGAGCCTCGCCTAGCCTCTGAAGGAAGTGACTTGGAAGGATCCGTCCTTCCAAGGAAGCATCCTTGACATTGAGAAACACCTATAGATTCTAGGTGACTGGGTCAAAATGTAGTCAAAATGTTATAGCCATCAACCGAACTAAACTGAAAAAAAGAAGAAGTTGCCAACCCCTACCAGGGTTGTTATGGCCCATAGAGTATTTTGTGAATATCTGAGTATGCAATATATCAAGAAAGAGCAGACCCTTTGCTTTAAAAAAAGTTTTATTTTAGCTTCATGCATTCCTTCTTATCAACATTTGAATATGGGTACGTTTTTACTTGAGAAACCCCTAATGATTGCACAGTCCTGATTCTCGTTCTGGGTCGACATTTCATTCAGTAGCATAGATAGTTTTGATTTATATGATGTTTAATGTTGATGATCATGTTATTTTACAGATGCATCTGTTTGTTGGCTTATTCTTCATCTGTTTTGATCAGGACTCAAACTGAGACTGAGTCCATGATTCTAAGCTCATTCAGAAGATGCGTAATAGCGGAGCATGCATCTAACAGTGAAAACACAGAAAATGCCGCATTTGGCAGAAGTGTATTATCATAAATAATGTAAAATTCTATGTTTGGTGGGGAAATAGATTAAAAAAACTGCTAAATTTGTTTATTTAAATGTAGCTCAAATAAATTCATTGCAACCACTTACCTTAAAAAAAAGTAAATTCAATGAAACTTTTTTTTTTAATACAGAAGCATAATGTGAATGTGTTATGTATGTAATGTGCATCCAAGTGGAACAGACAATGAATTTGCAAACGGTTGATTTAGCATATAGCATTATCATGAATTGGAGTTTTAATATCTGTGTACTTTACTTATTTTTCAGCATGTACTGCCATGCAGAACAACGTTCGCCAAAGAACTGGATAGGACCTATAGTGTCATGGGAAAAGAGCTAAAGAAAACAATTGATGAGCAGCAGTATGTGTCAACAACTGGAGATATATGGACTGCCTACAGAAGGAGCTTTTTGGGGGTGACGGTCCATTGGATCAATCCAGAGATGTTGCAATGGAAGAAGGCTGCGATCGCTTGTCAAAGGTTCAGAGGTAGACACACTTATGATGCAACTGCATCTGAGCTTGAGGATATTTTTAAAATATTTTTTCCTAGTATGGATTAACTACTGAAAAAGTGACTTCATGTGTGACGGACAATAGCAGCAACTTTGTTAAAGTTTTTAAGGAATACCAACAAGTTGAATCTGAGGATGAAGAAGAGGTGGTGGAGGAAGATGATGGGAAAGTGGCCTTCATCGACCTCCACAGTGTTCTCACTGGAGGAGATGACGAGGATGCACAGCAAGGGCTGTGTGTGCTGCCTGTACATTATAGATGTGCAGCTCACATGCTCAACCTCATTGCCAACAATGAGATTTATAATTGGTTGGCATCAAACCCAGAATCCAGGGGAGTTTACCGCAGTTCCACAGCTAAGTGTTCAGCACTATGGACCAAAGCTAGCCGGTCCACAGTTGCATCCGAGTGCCTAGAAGAAATCAGTGAAAGGAAGTTGATTGTGCCCTTAGTAAACCCGGTGGAACTCATTTTATGATGCCTATGTTCGAATCATAGAAATGCCACTAACTGACATTAACAATTTATGCACACAGATTCAGATCAACTGTATGAATGACAGGGAATACCAGTTTCTGAAGGAATATTGCTCCATTATGAAGCCTTTCAGTGTGGCACTGGACATCCGACAGGGTGAGGAAACTTGTTCTTATGGGACCCTTCAACCAACACTTGAAGTTCTAATGGCTAAAACTTTAGCAATGCAAACTGGCCCTTTACAAATGATCACTGGGTTGCCTGAAATAATTGTTGGAGCAATTAAAACTTGCTTTGCCACAACAATTGACTCCAAGGATGGCCTACTGGCTGCCAAAGTTTAAACTGCGCTGGGTAAAAGAGGAAACCAGAAGAGATCACATCAAATACCTTCTCACCACTGAGTGCCGTGCCCTAACAGTAGAAGAGCCTGCCACCCCAATGAGTGATGCTCCTCAACCTTCTGCAGTCACCTCCCGTGAGGATGACTTCTTTTAATTTGATGAAAAGCCCAATGCCATGGCAGATGCGCCTATGTCAGTAGAAACAGAGGTAACCTCTTATTTCAATTCTGATCCAGTGATAGAAAGCATGCATCAGTTTCCTAGAATTAAAAAAAATTGCACTACACTATAATGCACCAACACCATCCAGTGCACCAGTTGAAAGACTATTCAGTCTTGCGTGTCTGGTACTGACCCCAAAACGCAAACGTCTTGGTGATGAACGCTTTCAGCGCCTTATTCTGATGCGCTTCAACAGATATCTCAGTCAAGTGGGTATAATAAAAAGGCTAGCCCCCACCATAGCCACAAGCAAAGCTTCAATTTCCATTTACTTTCATTTTTCCATGTTCAGCTGCATGCTACTATTTAGCAGCGAACAGAACTTTTTTTAATCCAATTTTACTGTTGGCAATGTCTGACCATTACTGAAGTGTCTGATTTGTAACCATATTTGCTGTGAGGCCTTGTGGGCCTAAACACCTTAATTTCAGTTTTGTATTTCTAAAAGTTTTTATTTCCATTTTTTTCATGGTTCATACACCTTTCGAAAGATCAAATTCAAGCACTTTTCAAGCACTTTCAAGGTCCATTTTAAAGATTTTTCCAGCACCTAACACCGCTGTAAATTACATACCAATACATTGTCAAAATTATTATTTAGTGTTATCATCACATTAAAAAGATAATAATGCTATAAACAGCCAAGTTTTTTTTTCTTTTAAATGTATCACTGTCTACGTAGACTTTGTTTTTACAATTACTCCAAAGGCAGGTTAGATAGAAAGCAATTACCCTAAACAAAATCACTTGACGGGTTCACTTTAACTTTCAATTCATTTACTGAAAATTAAAAAAATGCAAACATTCTTCTTTGAGGTAGACAGTCAATAAGATTCAGCTCATTGACCTTTACAATTTTTTATGAATTTCTTTTTTGTGTGTGTATGTCTATTATGTCTTGTAAGTCTAGGCAATCAAATATTTATTCTGAAGAGATCACTTTATATGATAAAGCTTAAGCTTTTTTTCATAAACATCTCACAAATATGCTTACAGTGCATGTTCTACAATGGGGTAATTGTGTTGCAGTAGCTTACATAAGCCCTGTTTCCACCAAAATTACCCGGAACAATTTGTACCAGGAACTTTTTTACAGGAACTTTTCTCCCCCCTAGACCTGCAGCTGTCTGCGTTTCCACCGCGATAAAGTTCCGTGAAGATTAGGCAAATTAGTCCGGTGATATAGGACTGCGCGCGACTGTTCCTACAAGTCAGTGATGGACATTAATCATTTTTGTGTGTACCGATTGAAAGATTTAGTGGACGGTTTACATGAGACGTTATCCAAACAGATCTGGTGTTTACATGTGATGACTTTCAATCGCAATCATTTTGTCACATGCAGTTTGTCTACCGCATGAAAAATGTCAACGCTGTTTTCTCCAGTAGCTGGAATGTGTTAACATGGCAACTCTTAACGGCCACCAGGACTAAGTATTATATAAGCTATTATATAAGTATTATATGTTTCGGGGGGGTGGGGGTGGGGTGGGGGGGGTGGGGGGGGGGGGAGTGAAATGCTGTTTCATGCATACTGATCTTTTTACACTGTTAAAGATTTGGAATCCCATACATCCCATAAACATGGACAAAGTTTCAAAAGTTAAGGTGGACGTTTGATGGAAGTATTTCTTTGTCAAAAATACTACTTCCGGTTAGTCATAAGTTTCGGCAAGTTTTTTGAGATCACCTAATGCTGAATGATGGAGCAGTCCCAACGATAAAGGTCCCAACGTTAGAACCGCAGGCGGTGAGTAAGACTGCTTCAAATGTCTGTGTTATTGCCAATGCTCATCAAGTAGCCCAAACATGATCACGTATAGTTAATTGATCAATGGAGCATGCGATGTGTAGTGCATGTACATTTGTTCAGCTGGCCACTATATGTGTAACTTTATCAATCAATCAACTTTATTTATATAGCGCTTTTACAATCACGATTGTGTCCAAGCAGTTTCACAGTGTCAAACAGGATAATATTGCGACAAAATTAGATTTGGCTGTACAGTCGTACTGGAGAAATATCATCATATAGCGACAATGGTGGCAGATCAGTATTATAGTTTATAGAATTAAATAAGACCTAATTCATACATTTTATTTGTATAATAAGTTGAATAACTTTAATCATATTTTTAGTGTCCCGTATGTTATGTTTGTGTATTGTAAAAGCACTCCAAACAACAATACACAAAGAGTGGGGAAAAATGATATACTAAATAAGCGCGCTTCTTCATTCAAATGTGCTACTATTCCGGGTCTTTCTATGTAAACACTAGCCTGCCGTGCAAAACCAGTCCGCTTACTACAATTGTCTACACAAACCACGCGTAAACACACACACACATACACACGTGCACAACTGCACTTCCCACATGTACAACTTCAAAGAAAAAAAATATGACGATATAATTCAAGTATAAATATGTAAATAACACAAGCCGCTAAGCATATTATATAGTTAGTGTATAACTTGTACCACATAGAGACGTCCTGCTCTAGTTGTTTTTGCTGCTGCTCCTGTTCAACTGCAGCCTCTGGGTCTGATTCCGGATCATAGATGTATGGCTGTATCTGATTAAAAGCCATTTTTTTATTTTGAATAAAGTTTTTTCCCGCTGTTAGGGATGACACAGCTTTACGATGCACTCAGCACAATAACAGCGGCGCGCACTCGTCATCCGCTCACACGATACGCCCCCACCCGCTCGGCTTTTTCCGGAAAGACTCGGAACAGCGCATCTTTCTTATATAATTATTAAATAAATAAAGACTTTTCGGAGATATGCAGGATGCAATGCTACTCTATAGGTACTCAAGATTGACATGACACTGACTGAAACTGAGTGTTTCACCCCCCTTTTTAATGGTGAAAAATAGACTGTAAAAAAAAATGAATAACGAGTATGGAAGAGATTCAAGCTGTGCTGCTTTTGCTGGTTATGTATAGGTTTACTAAAGAGGTAATTAACAACGAAAAAGAAAAGAGCACTAATATGCAGATTCAGCAGCATGCAGCATATTCAGAAAGCTTGTAAAGCTAGATTTAAAATGACAATGTATATTATTATCAGCTATTACGGACATTGAACATGAGATGGCTGAGATGAACGCGCGCCATCAGACAGAGAGCAAGACTGATATTTACTGAACACAGAACGAACCTCACAAAAGACTTTTAAAATGCCGGTTGAAATAAAATGCTGCATGAGCTAAACCAATCAGCATGTTCAGCGCCCAAGTCCCGCCCTCGAAAGTTCCTGAACTTTGAAAAAGTACTACCTCGCGAGCAGGGCCGTTTGCAGGGGGAAATATTTACCCGGAACTTCATTTAGACCCTGGTTCCTGCGGTCTAAACACACGAAGTACCACCCAAAGTTCCTGGCTCCTGGGTAAAGTTCCTGTGGTGGAAACGGGGCTATAGAGCACAAGAGAGCTTGACTTCAAACGGTAAAAGAAGAGAAAACAGTAATAAAATAAGAACACATAAGCAAAAACAATAGCACAAATAAATCAGGTAGGCTTAGGGCTAACTGTATTCAGGTGAGACACTGAATTAAAAAAATAAACAAGTTATCAAATTTAAAATAACATTGGATTTTCATTGTAAACATTAAATATTAATCTGTTAAAGTTACACAATTTAATCAGTAAAGAGCAGCAAGTGATCTTTTGTCTTTTTGTAGTTTGAATGACTGCTGCCCCTTTAAGACCTGACGCAAGTGTGGACTCAAAACACTGTTCCTGTTACTTATTCTTCCTGAACTGTTTACGACTGTATTTACATTAATACACACCCAGAAGAACATTATGACACTTTTGTGTGTATTTAACCATTAACCAATAAGCTGGGAAAAGGAGCTATTTTTTTATTTACTTGTATGTCAGTGGTCGGCTTTATAACGGTATGTGTGCACTTCAAATATGAGCGCGAAATCCAGACCGATCACACACTAACACACTGTCATAAAGAAAAATCCAGCAGAACGCGTCGGCACGGTAGTGTTCAGAGAGTTAACCTGTCGGCCGGAGAGGAGAGCAACAGGTGTAAAGAGGACAGGTATCGTTTCGGATATTTCATTATCGATGTATTTTTGACAGCACTTATTTAACGTTACTTGTATGACCACCTGACACTATTTTTATGCACTGAGCTAACGTTTGTAGATAGGTTCTAATTTGCGGATTTGTGGCTACGTTCACTGCCTTTTCCACAAATGAATATGCCATAACAGACATGCTAATCTTACATTATCACATTATACATATATGTACTCTGTCACTAATGCGAAGTCCTAGCTAGCAGTTCATTGAAACGACAATATGGGGGGCGGAGTCACACATGGAAATAGACAGGCAGATTTCATTTTAGGCTCTCCGAAATTTTATTTCTACATTTAATAAAAAACTATTTAGTCAGATAGGTATTTGTTGTAAAATAAATAGTTACAATTTCAAGCATTAAGCACTTTATCCAAAATTCAAGCACTTTTCAAACCTTGAAAACACAACATCAAAATTCAAGCACTTTCAAGCACCCGTACGAACCCTGCATTTTTTCCCCCCATAAGACTTCCCTTATAACTGAACTTTTTTTTTGAGTTCGACTTAAAATGACTGAGCCCTATTTCCTGTTAGTTTCCTGGTAGGCGCAAGCACTTTAATTTTCATTTTTGTACTCTCGAAAACAGTGGCGGCTACTGGTCTGTCAGAGGGAAGCTCATTTTCGGCCTACATCATAGAATTGTCTATTTATTTAAAGGGGGGGTGAAACACTCAGTTTCAGTCAGTGTCATGTCAATCTTGAGTACCTATAGAGTAGCATTGCATCCTGCATATCTCCGAAAAGTCTTTATTTTTTTTATAATTATATAAGAAAGATGCGCTGTTCCGAGTCTTTCCGAAAAAAGCCGAGCGGGTGGGGCCGTGTCATGTGAGCGGAGCTAAATAATGACGTGTGCAGCAGCGCGCTGCAGTGAGGAAAGTGATTCGCTCTGTGAGGAAAGTGATTCGCTCAGTGAGGAAAGTGATTCGCCCGCCGCGTGAGGAAAGTGATACCCCTGTGAGGAAAGTGATTCGCTCAGTGAGGAAAGTGATTCGCCCGCCGCGTGAGGAAAGTGAGTCGCTCTGTGAGGAAAGTGATTCGCTCTGTGAGGAAAGTGAGTCGCTCTGTGAGGAAAGTGAGTCGCTCTGTGAGGAAAGTGAGTCGCCCGCCGCGTGAGGAAAGTGAGTCGCTCTGTGAGGAAAGTGATTCGCCTGCCGCGTGAGGAAAGTGAGTCGCTCTGTGAGGAAAGTGATTCGCTCTGTGAGGAAAGTGAGTCGCTCTGTGAGGAAAGTGAGTCGCCCGCCGCGTGAGGAAAGTGAGTCGCTCTGTGAGGAAAGTGATTCGCCTGCCGCGTGAGGAAAGTGAGTCGCTCTGTGAGGAAAGTGATTCGCCCGTCGCGTGAGGAAAGTGCTAATACAGATCGACCGCCGGCCTATCAGTGGGTAAGTCAGTAGCTACTGGTTATATCACCTGTCCAGCATCCTACAAGCCAGCGCTTTGATGGGCGTAGCCTGTTGCTTTCGCTCTCTCCCTCGCTCTCTCTCACGCGCTTCCGGTAGAATTGTCCGTAAGGCCCATACAAGGAAATTCCGCCCCCGTTAACGTCAAAGGGGATGCATGATCTCAAAAAACTTGCCGAAACTTATGACTAACCAGAAGTAGTATTTTTGACAAAGAAATACTCCCATCAAACGTCCACCTTAACTTTTGAAACTTTGTCTATGTTTAGTATGGGATTCCAAGTCTTTAACAGTGTAAAAAGATCAGTATGCATGAAACAGCATTTCACCCCCCCTTTAAAAGTAAATTCTGCCCTGTGTTTCTTTTCAAGAAAATGGTCTGTGACCCTGTCGTACCAACTAGGAGTCTTTTCAAGTGACTTGACCAGTGTCAATGGCCAGCAGAGCTATAAAAAAAATTAAACTCTGTAAAACTGAAACAAGGAATGTGGTGTATAATTGTGTGAAATGTATGATGAAAATCAAGCAATTTCGCCAAGCAAATATCAACGAAATAGGTTGCAGCAGTTTTATTTCGACTGAACTCGAGAAATCCGCGATGGGACTCAACGTGAATAGCTTCAGTGATTCCTTATAGTACAGAATCGCTGTCAGTCAAAAGGAGATGCAGACCCTCCAATCATCACGCAGAATCTCGGAGTCCGGGCCAGCCCACTCCCCATTCACTCCCAGAGACGCTGAGCGTCCGTGGGCGGGACATAATCGCAGCGTTTATCCAATGACCGTCTAGTTTCGAAGCGCTGAAAAAAAACGTTCAAAGCAGCCCCATTGAAGTCAATGGACACTGGGCTTCAATAGGGAATGCACTGTGACGCTGCGGGAATGTATGAGAAGGAAATCGAGTCAGCCGACCTGCTAACTGTAACTGATTCTGAACTAACTCGTCTTTGAGATGATTACTAGAATGATTTCTTTTGTTTTCTGACGCATTTTTAGTCAATAAAATGTTAATACAATAGTACACATTTGACTATTAATTTTGTGACATTATAAGGGAAGCTGAGCTTCCCTTGCAGTCTTAAAGAAATCGCCACTGCTCGAAAAGTGTCTAATCCTATAGTTCCAACAATTTGCAATTGCAATCTTGTAAAAGGTCTTATTGTAGCCTAATTTGATTTATTTTAACCTGCCTTTTTCTGGTAGCCTGTTTTGTTTTCGTCATTTTAGAGGCATATAGGCCTAAGGGTCTCGATTTGTTCTGTGTTTTCTTTAAGCAATTATTATGTTTAAAGATAATAATGTTTAGCCTAAATATGTTAATTTCTATGAACTAAAATGACTGAGGCTGAGAGTTGGTCCTCCAAATGCACTTTATACTTCCCGAGAAAGAAGAAGCAATGTTTATCATGCACACTTTGTCCGTGACAGTTTTGTGTTGTGAACCTCTTGAATTCAAAAGAGAATAAAATGCAACAATACGAAAAGAACAAAAGTGCATTTTGTCGTGGCATTGGATTTTACCAGGAACCAGAGTTTTTCAGTTTTTTTCCTAAAAAAAACATTTTTTTTAGGAACCAGACTTAAATGTTCCCCTTTCCCTTTAACCAAGTAGTATAAGAATTAGAAACATTTCAACACAACAAATAAGACAAGAGCGGCATACTCACGGATGATGTCAAACACCGAACGCACAGCTGTATGGTTACTCACTACCGGTGTCACAACTCGATCTAACGACCAGCATTCACACACACCTGCCCTCGTTGCTGTTACTGCAAGAGAACTCTGCCACAACTTGCCACAATTCAAAACGCCACCAGCTCCGCTCTAAACTAAGCTATAAATAGCGCATATTAGCCTCATGATATGCATCATTACACAAACTAAATGTCTACATACCTGAATGGGAAATGGACCGGAAACGCCAAGGAGAGGGAGCAAGAGAAGCACCCCAAGTCACACCCATACCTACCTGTCAAAATAAGGGTCCTTAAATAGTGCAGTTACTATCACCCAATTGGTTCACCAACTACACTCCAACCATCCAATAAGATGACACAACTCACCCAATTGGTCCACCAACTACACTCCAACCAACCGATAAGATGACCTGACTCATCCTGAGTTTGTTTCCTTTGTTTTCCTTTTCTTTGGGTTTTTCTTAAGCGTGTCTTTTTTAAAATCCATGTAAACAATGAAAAAACGCATTGGGATTGGCATTTAAAGACATTCTTAACTCTATTGGAGTTAGACAACATGTATCAGGACCCGCTCTTAGCCATAATCATACTTAAGATCTAATAATGTCCCATGGAATAAATGTTGTTACAGTTGAAATTCTGCAACAGAGCGATAACATCTCAGATCATTACCTAATATCATGTATACTTAATTTAGCTAAGGCTGCAAAGCCGTCCCTTTGCTTCAAATATGCCAGGACTATCACTGCTGCGACTAAAGATTGCTTTATAAATAATCTTCCTCATCAGTTCCATCTCCTCAGCATCCCAGATAGCCTAGAATTCAATGTTGCAACAGAAACGTTTGACTCTCTCTTTTCCAGCACTTTAGACACAGCTGCACCCGACGCTTAAAGATGATTAAAGAAAATAGTCCAATGTTGTGGTACAACAAGCACATCCTGGGCCTTAAAACATCAGCCAGAAAAAAGTAGTTCAGCTGGAAGAAAACATGGTTTTTCGCAATTTGTGGAAAGAAAGCATGATTGCATACAGAAAGGCCATAAAAACTGCTAGATCTGTTTATTTCTCGACTCTCTTAGAAGAAAACAAACACAAACCAAGGTATTTATTCGATACAGTGGCTAAATTAACCAAAAATAAAGCTTCAACTTCTGATGTTTGTAAACAGCACAGCATAATAACTTTATTAAACTTCTTTACTAGCAAGATTGATAATATTAGGAATAAAATTATAACCGTGCAGGTGTCTACTACAATATCACATCAGACAGAGCTGTCACTTAGAAAAATGACACTTATTCACTGCTATAGGAGGAGAAGAATTGGCTAAACTTGTTAAATCATCAAAATCAACAAAATCAATGTATGCTTGATCCTATACCGACTAGGCTATTAAAAGAGGTTCTTCCAGAGGTCATAGATTCTCTTCTTAATATCATTAATTAATCTTTGTTATTAGGATATGCACCATTTTTTTTAAAAGTTGTCTATAGACGGTTGCATCGAACGCACGCGCGTTGCTACGGTTACGCGCCTGGCCCGAAGTTAACTTCCGGTCTGTGTCTGTTTATCGGTCTGGTTAGTGGATAGAGTATGGCGCACTACTCAGTAGAAATACATTTTGACGTACTATTCTTGGTTAACATGATATAAATATTAAAAATCAAGCAGAGAGCACATGACACAAGTTTCCCAACATTAATCTTATATTATGAAACAAAGAAACATGTTATGCCGACGCATTGCATAATTGAAAGGCGAGTGCGCATGCATTTGTATAGGCTACTGTTCAAATCCAGCTCAGACATGACATAAATCTGTAGCTTACTATACTTGTTGTAGCCATTAAACAATTTTTTTTTTCTTCATATCTTCATATTTATGTTTAAATATTATAATATTATTTTTAGATTTCATCTGATTATGATAGGCTATAAGTGCAAAGATGCAAGTGGGTCAGAAATGATTTTGGTGGTTATATTTAGTTTAATATTAAGTTTTGTTTTGTAAAAAGCTTTCTTTCGTTTTGTACAAATTGTCTCTTAATTTTAATAAAGGTTTCTTCGGTTAATTGCATGTATTTAATAAATAAGAAATAAATAAGTAGACTAGGTCGCGGAAGCCATCGCTTTCATTGCTCATGAACTGAAGCGCGTCTCAAATAAACTGAAACTCGGCAGGCTTGCCTCACAGACATGAGGAATATGTAGCCTAATATGTGTAGAAACGAAAAGATTTAAATAAGCACATGGTGCAGTGTTCAGAACTCACACGGTAAACAACCAGTTTGATACAGATGATCACGGCAATGGGCAGGAGCGGGATGTTAAAGTTTAAGGGATTTTTTTTTTTACCTTCTACTGAATATGATCGGGTGCAAGCACATTTTAAACAGGTAGCACTTATTCACACACGTAATTTTGTGAATAAGTAATTTTGTCGTTTTCGCTAATGATTTCAAAAACATCTTGTAGTGCTTACCTGCTTACAGTTATCAGTATACTGTTATATTCTATTATATGATTTTGTCATTTCACACGGTGGCCAATTTAAATGTTACCAACTAAATGAGACATACTGAGTTTATAATTAAATGTATTAATTGCGTTTAATTATTGCATCTAAACACAATAGTGTTGTGCCAAGATTTGTCATGTGAATAAAGGCAAATAGATTTGCACACTTTGCTTAATCATGGTCTAGTCTGTTAAACTTGTCAGAAGTTCTCGTTTCTAATATGCCCTCGTAGCCTATTTTTTCTCTCATCAAAACCGAATACCATCAGTGGTTGTACATCAAGAGCAGGAACAGTTTTTGTGCATTTTGTCTCGCGATCTACAAACAGAACAACAAACAGAAAGTCTCTGCAACGGCGTTAAGCGTTAGATTAAAGCGCTCATCTGTGTGAAGACTGCAGGAGCCGCGAGAGAAATCTGCTCCACTGATAACAGCGGCAACGCCTCTTATTGAACAAACGATTGAAATGATACTCTTCTAGTTAACCAGAGATGTTTTCTTTGTATTAGTTAGGTTAATCCGTGAAGCAAGATGTTTTAAAAAAGTGGTGGGGACATGTCCCACCCGTAAATTACGCCTATGAGTTAAAAAATTGGTTGATTGACGCCATCGGACGTTCATTTTTTTTTTCCGTCTATTTGAAAGTTCGGCTAATAAACATGTTGCATATACGGCCTGATTATGTCATTTTTTTAAAGTTACATGAACTGCTTTCAGGAGTTTTTGACCGGCATATCATCAAAATGTCCGGAAAACGAAACCTCTGCCGGTCACTTTGATCGGCACCATTTTTTTCTAGCAGAAACTCTGGGATCAACGTGACGGTGAGTAATGAATGACAGGATTTTCAGTTTTGCCCACCCTTTAAGTGGGGCGTTTTCCCACTCTATATTAAAGACATAAATGGGAGATTATTTATAATAAACATGCTGAAACAAAAAAAAAAAAATCTATACATTAAGATAATGGTGCACAATCAAAATTAAAGATGCTAACGCATAAGAAGGATAACGCATCCTCTGGTGTTATCGGGTGTTATTGATGTCTACCGGAAGTTAAGTTTGGGCCACAAAAGCGCGCATGCGCAGTAGTGTTTGTTTATGTTGCTGCCGTTGAAACCGTCTATAATTAAACTACTTATTAAAAAACGCAATTTGATTCTACAGAACTAGTCAATTACAGGCCAATCTCAATTTTACCGCTTCTGTCAAAAATACTAGAAAATGCAGTGTGTTCACAATTATGTTCCTTTTTAGAAAGAAATGGTATCCTTGAGTAATTCCAGTCAGGATTTAGACTGTATCATAGTACTGAGAGTGCTCTAATCAGAGTTACAATATATTTACTCTTATCATCTGATCGTGGTTGTCTCACTATTAGTGTTACTTGATATTAGCGCTGCATTCGATACTATCGTCCACAACATTCTTTTGAATAGATTCAAAAATTATGTTGACGTTAGTGGAATTGCATTGGCATGGTTTAAATTATACTTATCTGACCGTTTTCAGTTTGTAGCAGTAAATGAAGAGATGTCACAGTGATCACAAGTTCAGTATGGGGTACCGCAAGGCTCAGTGTTAGGACCGTTGCTTTTCACCCTGTATATGCTACCACTGGGAGATATAATTAGGAAGCATGTTATTAGTTTTCATTGTTGTACTGACGATACTCAGCTCTATATTTCCTTATGCCCAAGCAAAACTTATCAATTCACAAGATTAATGGAATGCATAGCTGATATAAAAAATTGGATAAATAGTAATTTCCTGCAACTTAATAATAAAAAAAGTTGTTTTTTTTATTATTGGACAAAAAAAAAAAAAACTCCACAAGTAGAAACCTAGAATACTGTCTAACACTCGATGACTGTTCTATTAAAACCCTCATCATCAGTGAGGAACCTGAGGTGTGCTCTTTGATACCAATCTTTCATTTGAAAGCCACATTTCTATCATATGTAAAACTGCATTCTACCATCTTAAAAATATATCTAAATGATGGCACATGCTTTCAATGCAAAATGCTGAACAGTTAGTTCATGCGTTCATGAGCTCAAGGCTAGTAGATTATTGTAATGCTGTACTGGGTGGTTGCCCTGCTCGCTTAATAAATAAACTGCAGCTGGTCCAAAACGTAGTAGCTCGAGTTCTGATCATATTAGCCCAGTTCTGTCAACACTGCACTGGCTCCCTATTAAACATTGCATACATTTTAAAATCTTACTTATTACTTACAAAGCACTAAATGGTTTAGCTCCCCAGTACTTAAGCAAGCTCTTAAAACATTACACTACATCACGTCGATTGCAGTCTCACAATTCTGGCCAGTTGATAATACCTAAAATATCAAAATCAACTGAAGGCAGACGATCTGTTTCCTATTTAGAACCTAAACTCTGGAACAGTTTTCCTAGCATTGTTCGGGAAGCAGACACTGTCAGAGTTCTGTCACTTCAGTCTAGCTTTCTCTTGGTTTTGTGACAGAGCCCTGACACTCCTGTATTGTTTGTCTTGTCTGGTGTCAGCTCGCAGCTTTAAGCATGTGCAAGCTGCGTGCTCTTCTGTCCTTGTGAGTTTTCTGTGTGGGGCATGGTGTTCGGATCCCAGCACATCCATCTAGTTGGGTTTTGGTTTTGTGTTGGGATTCGGACATACATGCTTCTCGTGTTTTTTCTTCAAACTCAGCAGGCTACTTGCCTCACAGATATATCATGTGTAGGCTATAGAAAGCTTGAAATGTACACTTTTAAACGAAACCATTCAAAATAAAAATAAATAAGCAAGCAAAGCGTCTGCACCGTTCACGCGAGCAGCTCATGATACTCAGAGCGGTTCTGTTCAGAATGCTGCGCTCCATCACTGCATGTGCTGAGAGTTTAACCTGCATTTTCAGACTAACCCTTAGCGTGACCACCTGCCCCACTTTGGGTGTAACAGGCTACAGCATTTTCACCCCTTGTCCCGCACGTTGCATATTGAGAAAATGTCCCACGTTTCTATCAGTCTGTTAGTTTTTAATTACCATATTAATAAAGGCATCTGTTCAGAAAACTACTGGATAATTCGGTAAATTGGTTATATTGTTAATATATAATATACATGAATATACAAAACTGTCAATGAACTAATTCAATGTTGATTTATATTTTATTTGTTCATTATTTATTTTGTTGGGTTTTAGTTGAACTTGATCTGCATGATGCCTGCTGCCTTTGGGCTCAGTGAAGTTGAATTGAAATGACATGTAAAATAAAGACATTGTGATGTAATGGTGTTTTCTGGTAGGGACTAAAGAACAAAATATTTTTATCAGCTGAAAGGCAGAATACTAATGTTTTTATTAACTTAGACATTAAATAACAGTATCAGGTTATGTTTTAGTGTCGATAACATTTCTCACATTGTCCCACACAAACTTAGTAATCGTCCCACATTTGGTTTGTTTGATGGTGGTAAACCTAATCCTGACTCCTGAATATTTAATTTAAGTTGCATAGATTTTATTCTTGCACTGATGTTAAATGTTTAGCCATGTTGCACTTTGTGCAAAGCTGATGAATATAATCGAATATAGCCGATATCTCAAAATGACTGTAGTTTGAGATTTAGGCTATATTCGATTATTGTGTTTATTGTATCAATTATTCAAATGATTCTGACAGTTTTTGCCTTTAAAATGACTGGGGAAAAAGTTTCCCAATCAACCTGAATTCACACTATACTCTTTGAAATCAATTACAGTGCATTATATTGCTTGAAACCCCAAATAGTATAACATTATTCATGAATTATTCAAAGTTATTTGTCATTGTAAAAAAAAAAAAAAAAAAAAGCTACTTTTTGATCGTAACTTGCTAGCTAACTACTTTTTCAAAATTGTAGCTTGAATGTAACTTAACTACTTTAACTTCAGAGTAGCTACCCCAACACTGGTTTTCGCTTCGGTGAGTAATGTAGCCAATCACAGACATGTTTGTAGACTTCTACAACACAGTTGGCCAATCACAGGTGTTGAATTTGGACTTACTTTTTGAGTGTTTGTCCAGGTGCTGAGTTCAGTTAACACACATGTCAGTCTTCTGTAAGTGCAGAAATTGTGAAAATAAGAGATTCATTGTATACCAACTTTCAATAAATTGTGTTTATTGAATGAGTGGCAGCTTTTAGTGAATATAAAGTATATTACCACTACTACAAGCTTCAAAACACTGACCCATCTGCATATGCGGGGTTCACTCGAAAAATGTGATGAATGACATTTATAAACATTCATGTTGAAATCAGGCTCATAAAAATGTCAGGAAAACACGATTCCTGGCTGCATGTCATTATCCATGGATCACTGAATCTTTGGTAGGTTGTAAGGATTGTTTGCTCTACTCATGTTTTCCTCTATTAAATCCAGTGAGGCAGCCGCTCTTCTGCCACTCAAGTGACGTCGATGCATTCCCTCTATTGTCTAACTCTGCCCTCCTTGTTTACTGATTATTGGTTAATTTGCCCCACCTGTCTTCTCTCGGTACTCTCTTTTGTTTGCTCCCTATTTAGTCTCCTTGTGTCTGCAGTCTTGGGCTGGATGGCTGTTGAACATACCTCATGTTTCCCTGCTCGTCGTTATCGTTGTTAATGAAACTAATGGGGCTATCAAATGTGTGTAAAATCAATTATTTAGACATAGGCTGGAGAGGCAATATTATTATTACTATAAAACTGGAAATTGGCAAGGTTTAACTGGGCAGAGGGCAACCATAAAATGCAAGTAGTCAACCATGGTTGACAACCATAAAATGCAAGTAGGCTTATGTTCACGCCCCGTTTATTACGGGTTTACCGAGGCGATCAAAGCTGAAACAGTGTTAGTGCTGTGAGACGCATTTATGTAGGAGCATTTTACAGATACTGATGAATTTCATGTGTTCACCTTGATAATAAAACATTACCATGATGTGTGTGTGTAATTATTTCTTTAGACAAGGACAGAAGATCAGACCAGCTTTAAAAAGTTTTTTTTTTTTTTTCCGATCCGATACTTCTATAATACATAAAAAAAGAATAAAGAACAGTGAAAAAACGAACCAGGATGTTCTTTATTTTTTTATTTTATTCACCTTATTTTAACATTCAACAACTCTAACAAACAGAGCACTTCTGTGAGGTAGCTTGAACAATCAAGTAATAAATAACATAAATTCTTCACTTTTGGATTTTAGTGCAACAGCAAATATAAAAAAGTCCGGGACCGGAGTTGAGCAGAGCAGAAAGTACAATGGTGATATCAAAAGCACTCCCATACTCTCACAGATGCAGAACAATTAATTATGTTGGTGTGAAATAAACAGTTATGGCAATTAAATTAAATTAAATTAAATAATCTACTCCCAAAAAAAGTCTGTTAGTGCCTCAGTGACAACTTCACTCAGAGAAGACGTCGATCTCAGCTGTCAATCATGACATCACACAGCTGTTTTTATAGCATCAAATAACTAACTAAAACTTTTTAAAAAAACAAAGACTTGAAATGAAATCATTGTGACGATAACTGCCTACAATGACATAAACTAACTTTGGGGAAAAAATATTTGAAGTGTGTGGCGGAGGGGGCGTGGTTTCGCGAGGTCTGTAGCGGGAGAGAAGGTATGGGACAGAGCGGGGAGTAAGTAGGTCAAGTGCAAATGATTAACTCCTGTGTCTAATTGCAGTAATTGGCATGGAGAGACAGCACAAAAGCCGCTGCGTGAGGAGAGAGAGGGAGAGAGAGCCTGGACTGGGACTAGACACAGCCTGAGCCTGAGCCTGAGCCTGAACGAGGAAATAATTTCTGAGCTGTGAGAGTTTTGAGAGGAGTTTTACGCCCTCGTGCGTGTTTATGTTTACCAGTTGCATTGTGAAAATAAAAGTTTCTAGTCCCAGTCATACCGACCCCGCCTTCTTCCTTCCCCACAAGAAAGATAAGAGCCACAAACCTCATTACACTGGTGCCGAAACCCAGGAGGGAAGAAGAACGGCACCGCCGTTATGGAGACCCCGTCAAGAACCCCACTTGCGGACCTGGTACAATCGCTCGCCGGTCTTCATCAGGAAACGCATCAAGATCTGCGGGCCGTAAGGGAGGAGCAGAACAAGAGGTTCGAGGTGCTCCTCCAGGCCCAGCATGAAGACCGCGAGCTGTTCCGGAGCTGGATGGACCGGGAGATTCGGGCCATCCCCTCCCGCACCACCGACTCGGCGGCCGCCGTACCACTGAGCAAAATGGGGCCTCAAGATGATCCGGAGGCCTTCGTGGATCTCTTTGAGCGGACCGCCGAGCTCCGGGGATGGCCAGTCCAGAATCTCCTGGACTATAAAGACCTGAGGCGGGCGATTCTCCAGCGGGTCGGCCGGACCCCGGAACAACATCGCCAGCGGTTCCGGACCCTGGCCCTCGAAGAGTCCGGTCGGCCCTTCGTCTTCGCCCAACAGCTCCGGGACTCATGCCGCAAGTGGCTGATGGCCGGCAACAGCGACGTCGCGGAAGTCATCGATCGAGTGGTACTGGAGCAGTTCGTCGCGCGGCTTCCCCGGGAGACCGCGCAGTGGGTCCAGTGCCACCGCCCGGCGTCGCTGGATCAGGCCATCCAATTGGCGGAGGACCAGATGGTGGCGTGCGGCGGGGTCGGCGAGCCCTTACCAGCGGCATCTCTCTCTCTCTCTTCTCTATCTCTCTCTTCCCCTGTCTCTACCCCGCCCCTCTCTAAACCTGTCCCCCTTCCTAGGTCCAGAGGTGGGCTGTCGCCCCGGCCAGCGCCACGCTGGAGGACGGGGGGCGCGGCCGAGACTCCAGCCACTCCCAGGCCAGCGCCTAGGGGCGGGGCCACCGACCACCTCCCCGCTTCCGCATCCCAGCCTCTCTCTCCACGCCAATTGTCTGACCTACTTCCAGCCACTAGGGTGGCGGGGAAGTCTGGGCCGGCTTGTTGGCGCTGCCAAGGGCATTTCATTGACCGGTGTCCCGTTATGGAGGTGGGGACGCTGATCCGGGTCCCCGATGCGCCACAAGCCGCCCCCGATCAAGCTGGCCTGTACCAGATACCAGTGAGTATCAAGGGGGGTACGTATCAGGCTTTGGTGGATTCAGGTTGCAACCAGACCTCGATACATCAAAGCCTGATCCATCCTAGGGCATTGGGTAATAGCCGCATGGTTAAGGTGAGGTGTGTGCATGGGGAAGTGGTGAACTATCCGTTGGTGCCCGTGGATATTCAATTTCGGGGACAAACGCATAGTGTGGAGGTAGCAGTTAACCCGCACCTCCGGCATCCGGTAATTTTGGGAACGAATTGGCCTGCATTTAATAAATTATTGGAACACTTGTGTACGGATGCCTCTTGGGGGAAGGGGGGAGGGAAGGTGACGACGGTGCAGGTGGGGGGGGGGGGGATTCGGGACCTCCGGGAAACCTTCAGGGGGAACAGAGTGGTCTGAGTGGTCCCATTCTCTCGGACCATAATGACTTTCCCCTGGAGCAGTCCCGGGACGAGACGCTCAAAAACGCGTTCAATCAGGTCCGGTCCATCGACGGCCACCTCCTCCATCCAGACCGGCCGCTCACCTATCCACATTTTTCAGTGATAAGAGACCGGTTGTATCGGGTGACCCAAGACGCCCAGTCAAAGCAGGATACAACCCAGTTGTTAGTACCAAAAAGCCGCCGGGAAATGCTTTTCCAGGCGGCTCATGTGAATCCAATGTGCGGGCACTTAGGACAAACGGCAACATTAAACCGTCTAATGGCCCGTTTTTTTTGGCCGGGCATTCACGAGACTGTACGCAGGTGGTGTGCGTCGTGTCGGGAATGTCAGTTGGTGAACCCACCGGCCACCCCAAAAGCACCATTGTGCCCCCTTCCGCTGATGGAGGTCCCCTTTGCGGGAATTGGGATGGACCTCATCGGGCCATTAGAGCGGTCAGCACGGGGACATCGCTTTGCATTAGTCCTGGTGGACTATGCAACGCGATATCCCGAGGCAGTTCCGCTCCGCACTATTTCGGCGAAAAGTGTAGCGGGTGCGCTGTTCTCTTTAATCTCCCGGGTGGGAATTCCGAAAGAAATTCTCACCGATCAAGGCACGGCGTTTATGTCACGGACAATCCGCGAACTCTACGAATTGTTGGGCATTAAATCGATTCGCACCAGCGTCTATCACCCACAAACAGACGGGCTGGTGGAACGCTTTAATCGCACGTTGAAAGCCATGATTCGTAAGTTTGTGCACGAGGATGGCTCCCCGGCCTGAGTCGGGCGGTGGGGGTATGTGGCGGAGGGGGCGTGGTTTCGCGAGGTCTGTAGCGGGAGAGAAGGTATGGGACAGAGCGGGGAGTAAGTAGGTCAAGTGCAAATGATTAACTCCTGTGTCTAATTGCAGTAATCGGCGTGGAGAGACAGCACAAAAGCCGCTGCGTGAGGAGAGAGAGGGAGAGAGAGCCTGGACTGGGACTAGACACAGCCTGAGCCTGAGCCTGAGCCTGAACGAGGAAATAATTTCTGAGCTGTGAGAGTTTTGAGAGACGGAGTTTTACGCCCTCGTGCGTGTTTATGTTTACCAGTTGCATTGTGAAAATAAAAGTTTCTAGTCCCAGTCATACCGACCCCGCCTTCTTCCTTCCCCACAAGAAAGATAAGAGCCACAAACCTCATTACAAAGTGTAATTTGATTGAAGTGTAATTAATAGGGGTGTCCCCGACTAAGGATTTACACATTCGAATCAGAATTTTTGAATCTCTCTATGGTCGACCGAATCATCTATGTGTGTGTAAACCATAGACCGGAAAAAATAAACGCGGTTGGGAAGGGCAGGACACTAGTCAGCAGGAGGCTAAGACTATTTTTATTATACTTTACACACGACACACAGCCACCACTTTTAATAAAGTGATCAAAACTAGGCTACACTACACATTTGTAAATTAACCGTTCTCTCATAACATTTAAAAGCCGCAATCGAAACACAGAACATCACAAATATATAAAAGAAGATTTTGATAAATAAACCTAAAAAAAATACCTGCCTAGAGAAGAAAAGAACACTTTGAGTGCGTTTATATGCACGTTCTTAAGCCGATTGTGCCTAAAGGGGGTCGCACACCAGATTGAAGCTTGGCGCCGTGTCTCGGGTATCTCACACCAGGCAGACGTGGACATTATATAGGCTACGCGCGAGCTCAATTTTGAATCGACTTCTGACAGAAGAGCTGCACGATGAGTGTATCGTGTAGCACAGGGTGAAATCAGTATGTACATTCACGATTTGAGGGAAATATACATTTAATCGCCGTGGACAGGCGTCGAATGCCGCCGTCGGTGTGTGTTCAAATTTTAAAGGCGTGGCGCATTAAAGGGGCAATCGCTCAACAAAGCAAAAGGTCTTTATAACACTAATATTGAGCACCCCCATATTGCCAAAAAACACCCGCGAAGAGGGGTCACCCCTAGTAATTAACAATGCTTTTCAGGTTTTTAAAGGTCTTGACATTAGTTTTTAGGTAGAGAAATTCAATAAAGTAGGCTAATCAAATGTAAAATAGCTGCATATTTAACTGTTTAAATTAAAGACTAATCCTTACAAAAGCGATTCAATCAAGAGCAGTGAGTGATTCCTTATTTTTTGTTTGACATTAAACAGAAAGCAGTAAAGGCGACTGCCCCTTTAAGACCTAATGGAAGGCTCTGCGTCGTCTTTCTCGACTGTATAAAGTCCTCTTAAGGCATAATCAGACTATGTCTGCTTGGATACTCATCAAGATGGACATGTTGACATACTCTTTGTGTGAGTTGGTCCGTTTAAGCTCAAGACTTGAAAGAGAAATCAATATTTGCATGCTGTGAGGCGAGTGCGCGCTTTCGGATGATGCAGAGACGCGCGTTCTCATTCACTTCTTCTGGCGAATATACCCGGGTGATGACTGTGAAAATGACTGCTCATATTCAACAATACGGCAGCACTCGTATGAATTGAACACAGTTTACACAGATAGACCGTTTTGCCCATGTTTTCCTTTTATTAGTGCTGTTGTAATGTATCACTGAGGAGCCAGCACGTGTATCCATCTACAGAAACATACATAAAGCATTATTTTCAAGCTACAACCCATATTATTGATGCGTCATCAGATGTGAGATGAACCGCGGTGCCAGTGCGCACCTTTTACATGGCACCCCTGCTCACCTCACCCCAGAATATACATATATATCCGAGTCCTGATCGGGATGTAACGTCCGATTCCGATAGAGTCTGAAATCACGTGATCGGGCCCGATTTCCGGTCATGTGATTTGATCGGGACATCCCTAGCAAAATCCTTTCTGAACCAGTCAGGCTGAAGCATCAGACATCATCAGTGACGTCATTGGTCTAAACAATACAAGCCTCGATACACGCTTCACTGAAAGCTTGCAGGATCTCTTGACACACACTTCAAAGTCTCTGCAGAGAATGTAACATCACTAGTTGTCGTTGTCAAGATTAAATCTTGTTTTCCCCCTTGAGGTAGTTTTTGTTTATCTTGTTTTATTTGATTAAATAAAGCCCATTCCTCTCTCCTTTTCCTTCAACAAACCCTGACAGATATACTCTGTCAGTTTAAATCTATACTAAAAACCCATCTCTTTACTATGGCACACACATAGAACATTTTTAACTTGTCAGCCGGAACCGGGAACACTTCCCATAACACCTGATGTACTTGTTACATAAAAAGAGTGACATCTACGCTAATGTTAGTCTCTCTGTTTATCCTGAGGTTTACTGCAGTCGGCCGGATCCAAGCCATATCCAGATCAAAGGGTAGGCTTGCGCCCAGACATGACCAACGAATCCCTGGAGTATCTGCTGAGACCGTGTCAATTAGTGTCTTCTCTGACTTTGCCTCGCCTACATGTCATCCAGATCTTTCGAATATTCCTATTTAATAATTGTTAACTCGACACATCATCCTAAATAAACTAGTAGATCTAAGTAACTAAATATCCAAATAAAATTAATTACTAAATTAACTGTATCAACTATATTACTGATCTGCACACATATTGCCACTATAAATATGACACATTGAAAAGAGATAACACAGTTTTCTCCAGAACGACTGAACAGCCGAATGGAATTTTGTTGCAATATTTTCCTGTTTAACACTGTGAAGCTGCTTTGAAACAATCGGCATTGTAAAAGCGCTATATAAATAAAGGTGACTTGACTTGACTAATATTTGTTGTCTCAATACTTTGGAGTTGTTTGTTTGTGTTCATCATATTTCTTTACTTGTTCTGAAGATAATTGGTGTGTTTTATTGTTATGATACATCATTCGTGTTATGGTTAGTTTAATAGTTGTTGTATTTTGATTTTCATGTGTGCCCGTTCTGTTGAATTTAAAAGGGGGGTTGTAACACGTGCCATATTGTCGACCCCTCTGTGGTTTTATCTACGCTTTCTCCTCCTAATCAGTTCTCATCACTAGATACTAACAGTTCTACAGATGCTTTTTTGTTCTACTCTAACAGCTTGTTTAGACAACTTTTGCACCATTTTGTCCAGGCCAGCCCAATCACCCCCTTTTATCTGATGTTCTCCGCAAGCACTGTTCTAAACTCTAAGAGGAAGTGACACAAATCAAAAGATCTTCTCTTTTTATCAGTCACTCCTCTCTTAATTCTCTGCAAATCTCTCCGCTGCTAAATTTACATACTACCACAACAAAATAAACAATACTTTTGACTTAAAAATAAAATAAAAAATCAAATCATTTTCCTCTTCTTCTTTGTTCTCCTCCTCCCCTTCTTCCTCAACTTCAACAACTGAAGACTTTGCCACAGTCTTCATAAATAAAATAACAAACTTCACACCAGAAACTGACAAACACATCATAACAGAAAACACACAAACTCTCCTCTCTCTGCTCTCAGAGGCAGAATCTTTCAAAATCACCCTATAATCCTATCCTCACTCGTCTACTTCAAGCCATTTCTTCTTCACTTGTACCTTCTTGTACCTGCACTCACTCACATCATCAACACCTCTCTTCACACCGGTACCTTTCCCACAGCATTCAAGCAGGCTCTGATTACCCCACTGCTTAAGAAATTCACTCCAAATAGAAAATTCTCATTTCTAGAAAATTACAGGCCGGTATCCCTTCTTCCATTTATTGCTAAAACACTCGAACGAGTCATTTTCAATCAAGTGTCTTCCTTTCTTGACTTCCTTTCAGAACAACCCTGTGGACAACAACCAGTCTGGTTTCAAAAGCGGCCCTGCTGAGACTGCCCTTCTCTCGGTTGCTGAAGCTCTGAGACTGGCAAGAGCAGCTTTCAAATCCTCAGTACTCATCTTGCTGTATCTGTCTGATGCATTTGACACAGCTAAGGGGATAGTTCACAAAAATAAATGCTTATCTGCTTACCCCCAGTGCATCCAAGATATAGGTAACTTAGTTTCTTCAGTAGAACACAAATCAAGATTTTTAACCTTTGCAGTGTGGCAGTCGTATAATGCATGTGAATGGTAGCAAAATCTATGACAGTAAAAACATAATTAAGTCATTAATTCAGAAAAACAGAGCAAAAACCTTTTATTCATAAAAAATGATCTCATAATTCTGAGATAATTAACTTGTTAATTCAGAAAAAAAGAGTCGATTTTTTTCTCTCAAGTGAATGCAATAAGCTTCCGTACTAATGTGAATGACTGATGTAACATTAAAGTTTGCAAAAAAAAAAAAAAATAATAATAATAATAATAATAAAATAATAATAATAATAATAATTATATATATATATATATATATATATATATATATATATATATATATATATATATATATATATATATATATATATATATATATATATATATATATATATATATTTTTTTTTTTTTTTTTTTTTTTCTCCATCCTTTATCTTTACTCAAAGTAGTAAGAATGACTGGACTCTATTATGAGTTAGTTGGTTAATCAGATACCTACAAAATATGAAACACAATAAACACTTAGTAGAGCACAGCGTCTTCTTGACATGATACCATCCAGAATCGGATACGGCTTGGTTTTTAATTATTAATTTTTTTTTTTTAAAGGATTTGTTTAATTGACTTATTGACTCTTACTTTTGATATACAGTGCACTTTCAGATTTAAAACATTGCAGGATGTTTTCTTTTAGTTGCAAATATGTTACACACAGTCATAAATGATCATTTTCAAAAATCCATAATAGGGGCAGTCTTACAAGCCAAAAAGAGTGCACATCACACCTAAAAAACTTGCACCGATTGCCAATTGCCGCTCAGTCTGTAGCTATTTTCAAGAAACTGCTGAAGATGTATCTTTTTCAGCAACACTTGATCCATTAATACTGACACTATTCTCTATCTATTTATGAAATAACAAATACAATATGTGTACTGTGGTAGACCACTTTGTACTAAACAACCAGTTCAGGGAAAAGTCCTGTTTGTTCCAAACGTTCCATAACTTTTTTGTAGCCTTTCTCAGATCTGTCCCTTGACACAACCCATATAGAAATGTTATGTGTATATGAAATATCAATATATGCGATAAAGCAAAGCAAAACATATATGAAATCTATTAGAAACTTGAACAATTCCATATATTGACATATAAATTTATCCCTATATGTTTATGTATGTATAATACATACTTTTGACATATATGTCTCATATATGAAATATCCTAATATGCTCATATACAGTAAAAAAATAAATGCCCAGCTATAATAAAAATTAAATAAATGCACATAAGCACATCTAAGAAATTCCATATATTGACATAGCTCTATATTCCACATATTATGTATGTTTAAATTATATAGGTGACAAATCACTATCACTGTCAAATGTCGTAGAGTCTTAGTATAGATTTTTTGTATAAAACAAAATAAAACATAAAGGATTCAGAGGTTAAAGGGATAGTTCACCCAAAAATGCAAATTGTCATCATTTACTCACCCTCATGTTGTTCCAGACCTGTATGAGTTTCTTTCTTCTGCTGAACACAAAATAAGATATTTGGAAGAATGTTTATAACCAAGCAGAAAGAACAACCATTGTATTTTTTACCCTACTAGTGAATGGTTGTTCTATTGGCTTTGTTACAAAACTTCTTCTTTCGGCTGTTCCCTTCAGGGGTCACCACAGCAAATCATCTGCCTCCATCCAGTCCTATCCTCTGTATTCTCTTCTCTCAGACCGACTACCTTTATGTCCTCCTTCACTACATCCATAAACCTCCTCTTTGGTCTTCCTCTTGACCTCCTGCCTGGCAGCTCTAACCTCAGCATCCTTTTACCAATATATTCCCTCTCCCTCCTCTGAACATGTCCAAACCATCTCAACCTGGCCTCTCTAACTTCGTCTCCAAAACATCTCACATGTGCTGTCCCTCTGATGTACTCATTCCTGATCCTATCCATCCTCGTCACTCCCAAAGAGAACCTCAACATCTTCAGCAACGCTACCTCTAGCTCTTCCTCCTGTCTTTTCCTCAGTGCAACTGTCTCCAAACCATACATAATTTTCATAACATAGCTGGTCTCACTACTGTTGTGTACACCTTTCCTTTCATTCTTGCTGGTACTCTTTTATCACACAACAGACACTTTTCTTCACCCATTCCAACCTGCCTGCACACGCTTCTTCACCTCTTTTCCACACTCCCCATTGCTCTGGACTGTTGACCCTAAGTACTTAAAATCCTGCACCTTCTTTACCTCTTCTCCCTGTAACCTCACTGTTCCACTTGGTTCTCTCTCATTCACACACATGTATTCTGTCTTGCTGCAACTAACCTTCATTTCTCTCCTCTCCAGAGCAAACCTCCACCTCTCTAGACTTTCCTCCACCTGCTCCCTGCTCTCACTACAGATCACAATGTCATCCGCATCCGGATGACATGGACAAACATCATAGTCCATGGAGATTCCTGTCTGACCTCATCTGTCAGCCTGTCCATCACCACTGCAAACAAGAAAGGGCTCAGAGCCAATCCTTGATGCAGTCCCACACTCTCAGAAAAAAAAGGTACAGTACTGTCACTGGGGAGAAATCCTAAGGTACAAAAGGTCCATCTTTGTACCTTACTCACCCCTAAATGGTACATATCAGTCCCTTAAAAGGTACATATCAGTACTTTAAGAGTGTGTATTAGTATTTTAAAGGTATATAGTAGTACCTTAAAGGTACATATTAGTACCTTTTCGGTTTTGTACCTTAGGGTACCGCCCAGCAATGTACCTTTTTTCCTGACAGTGCACCTTCACCGTGAAGTCCTCTGTTTCACCCACGGCCAGGGCCGGCTCTAGCTCTTTGGTTGCCCTAGGTGAGATGGAGTTTTATCATCTCTAATTCAGCACGTCTACACAGCAAAAAACATGTTGGGAGATTTATCACCACGGGTGTTAAAATGATCACTTTCCGGGTGAACATACAGGTCCATCTATGCTAGTGTTAAAACAACACTGACGAAAGTGTTCGTTATACAAACACTATGTTAGTGTTTCTTTTTAGTCACTCAAGGTGTTGAGAAATGTATTACTCATAAGTACCCAAAAATTTACACATTTATTTGAATATTTATTGCAATTGTAATATATCAATTCCATTACATTTATGTATTTGGCAGACACTTTTATCCAATGCGACTTACACTGCATTCAATACCATTTTTAATAAAAAAAAAAACATTTTTGTCAGTTCTTGCTTTCGCCGGGAATCGCTACAGTAAAGCCATTGTTGTCACACATACAATTGAATAAAACAATTTATTGTTATACTCCAATGCTATAATATCTTACCATGATAAATCTCTACTGCGTTTCAAACAAGATTAAACAAAGAAACATTCCTCAAGTAATGTTTTAATTGAAAAAATACAAAAATTCAACATTGTATATCTTAAATCAACCTTAATGTTAAAAAACTGTCTGGTTTGTAATTCATTCTGATAAAAAATACTATTCCTTTATAAATTAATACATTTACATTTGGCAGATGATTTTATCCAAAGCGACTTACATAGCATTCAATGTACGCATTTTTACATTTTGTCAGTTCTTGCTTTCCCAATTAATCGATCCCACGATCTTGGCGTTGATAGCGCTCCTCAAAATGATCCAAACACATAGTATCGGTCCTGTTAAAGAGACAAATTTGGTTAAAACAAACACATTAAAAAAATCTAAGATATAAAGTTTCAAACATCTTCAATCAACAAGCAGAGATACTTACATAGCCTGTCTTCCTTTCAGGATCGTTTAGGTTTGTAGAGTAAAAATGCCAAGGGCATACATAGATTGTGGCCTTAAGTGGTTTCCTTCTGCAATAATAAACAATATTCCATGAAACAAAAATCCTCCAAAGCAGAAAGCAAACTAAAAGACTCAAAATAATCAGGTCACTTTGTGTTTTACTTCAGGTTATTTTTATACCAACACATAGCAAGAAAACGTTATATTCAAAACATAAGCACTACTGTTACAGATTTACAATGCTACAACTAGAAAAGGCTAGAACTAAGTTGTACAGAAAAAATCGCGCATGGAAGGGCACTAATGCATGTCTGCTCAACTAATACAAAATAAGACGAAAAATGTCAAATAGTACGAGTGTGCAATGTCGTGGAATGTATACGCCAAAACTCATTTCGGCGGGCATATGATATGCACTTTATGGCGTATATATGACACGCTCTCTTGGGTAGGTTTAGGGTAGTGGGGTGGGGGGGTTCGTATGTATAATACGCTATAAATTGCGTATTATATGCACGCAAAAAACAGCGTATCATATGCAGGCCAAAATGAGTTTTGGCGTATACATTCCACGACATTGCACACTCGTACTCGATCTTGAGTTTCTATATATTGACTGAAGCAGTTCATGAAGAAAAGCGTGTCCTACGATGTTTTCGACATTTTGGAGCGCTGTACAGAATGGTCGGCGTATGTTATCAAAGTACCACGAGAAGATTGCTAGAACACACAGCATTTCACTCGCAAAATGTTGCAGGCCGATCAGTATGCTCTGGACCGTGCTATCCGTGGGTGCTCGGCCAGGGATCGAGCCCCGGCGTCACACAAGAAAAAAAAATTAAGAGCAATTAATTCATTCGATTAACGTCTGCTTTCTCATTTGAATGACATTTCAAAACACCAGAATTAACTCGTAGTTACGGGGTGAAAGATATAAACGGTCTTATAAAGGTTGGAAGCCCTAAAGATACTTAACGTTATGCCAAATGAGAAGAAATAACTATCCAAGTCCAGTGAGTTAAAATGACACATAATGTTAATGCTGCTACATTATTACAAAATTAGTACAACGAAATTAAGTCACTTACGTAAATCTCGTCCTCCATTAACGAATTTAGTGTGTTAGTGGGGGTTAATCAGTTATGTTAAACTGAATGGCGGATCAAAAGCGCGCTAAATATAAACTGAGGTAAAAAAAAAAAAAAAAAAAACGCGAACAGAGTTAAGTCAACCACATCGGCTGCGTTACTCATTATACAAGCTCATTAATAAATCACAAGTTGATAAGATAATAATACTATACTATACCTTGTCCTTGTAACCGTTGTGTGTGCAGGGAAATCCATAAAGATGGAGAGACCTAAGGGTGAGCTGGGAAATTTAAAATGCTCTGCACATGCGCAGATGTTGATTGTTAACACCCAAAGGAAACACTGTGCTTTATCACCCAAAGGAAACACTGTGCTTTATCACTAAACAAGTGATAAAGCATATAATATTTGTAAATTAACACCAGATTTTATCACTAGATGCCCAACACCAGGTTTTTATCCCCCAGTAATTTGCTGTGTGTTTACCTAGGCCTACCCCTAACCGAGAAGCTCTTATTATTAAACACGTTAGACGCTTTATTTCATCTTTTCTAATATTTTCTCACTTTTTATTGAAAATAAGTCTTTCCGATCTGATATGTGATGGGAAAAGGAAATAGTGTTGCAAAAGGCGGATTCAAACCTCTGATCGATTTGCGTCAAAACTTGATGCCATGCGACTTACCCCTACACTACAGCCACTGTAGAGAATTTGGTGATTTCCATAATTTTGTCTGGCTCAATCAATCTTTAAGTAGCCTAAAACACAGCATATGCAAGGGATAATCCACGGCTTGCCATCCATTAAAGGATTTTAATGCACGGCGTAGAGGCGAAGAACCGCCCAACGCGAAGCGGAGGTTGGTTGCCTCTAGGTCGTGCATTAAAATCCTTTAATGCATGGCTAGCCGTGGATTATCCCGCTTATACCATGGTTATTTGCCAAGTCAAAAACAAGTCAAAGCTGTAACTGATGTTTTTTATGAGACGGGGTAAAAAGACGGTTGTTTTCTTAAGTTACGGCTCGTTAGTTCTAGCACACCGTCACTTTAAATAAAGTAGAGCCATCGAAATGTTTTGATATGAACACATTATCACATTTATTTAAATTCATTATTAAAAGAGAGAGACAGAGAACTGAAAGAGAAATATCAGAGAGAGAGAGAGAGAGAGAGAGAGAGAGAGAGAGAGAGAGAGAGAGAGAGAGAGAGAGAGAGAGAGAGAAGGCCCCTCGAAGAGACCGCCAGGGAAAAAGAGAGACCGAGCAAAAGTTGCAGTCTTCTTTTATCTATCCCTTGACCATGTGACTGAAACCCTGAGACATTCAAACTGACCAATCAGACCAAACTTCCCCCACTGTACTACAGGTGTGGCACCATTTGGCCTACAGGCCCTCAACATCTCTTTGTCTTTAGGAATCCCAAACGGCCCCACTGATTAGACAGACGGGGGTGGAAAACAATAAAACAAATGTCTTTGTTTAATTTCGAAGTCTGGAGAAGTCCATTGTGCTCTTGTTATGGAGAAGGCAAGGGTTGCACTGACGAAGCTAACAACAATCCCAAGGCTGGAACTCTCAGCTGCGGTCTTGACCACAAGGTCAAGTGTTCTGTTAAGGAGAGAAATGGAGATTGAAAATCTACAGGAATACTTTTGGACCGATTCCAAGGTCGTCCTTGGTTACATTAACAATGATGAAAAGAGATTTTATGTATTCGTAGCCAATCGGATCCAGCAGATCAAATCAAGCACAGAACCACGTCAGTGGCAATATGTTGCCTCAGAAAATAACCCAGCTGACCATGCCTCTCGTGGACTCATGGCAAAGGAGCTTGGAGAGTCTAACTGGTTCAAGGGACCTATTTTCTTGT
Source organism: Pseudorasbora parva (assembly GCF_024679245.1). Lineage (NCBI taxonomy): Eukaryota > Metazoa > Chordata > Actinopteri > Cypriniformes > Gobionidae > Pseudorasbora > Pseudorasbora parva. The sequence continues at coordinate 23,256,770 of NC_090180.1, read as the reverse complement.
GGCAAAGGGACCTCCCTAAGGAAGAAGAGTTTAAGGTGAGAGAACTTAATAAGGATGATCAAGAAATCAAAAGAGCACAAGTTCACACAATGAAAGCAAAAGAGGAAAGGTCCCTATCAGACCGACTTCACAAGTTTTCAGATTGGAAAAGAGTCGCAAGAGCCATAGCAAGACGTAAGCGTCTTGCAAAAGAGGTGAAAGGTCTTAAAACAAGATTCAATGAAGTTACGACGCTTGAAGAAAGGATGGAGGCTGAACAATTTATAATCCATGAAGTTCAAGAAGAAGCGTTCAGTGATGAAATCAGAGTTCTAAAACAAAAAAGGTACAAAAGAACAAGTCAACCAAACTGTACAAATTGAACTTTTTCATGGACAGCTAAGATATCATGAGGGTGGGAGGGAGATTGACACAAGCAACACTCCACCCTCATGTCAAACACCCAGCTATCCTCCCCAAAGGACATCATGTGTCTCGATTGTTGATAAAGCACTATCATGAGAAGGTGAAGCATCGAGGTCGTGGAATGACCATCAATGAACTACGCTCCAGTGGGATTTGGATCCTGGGGTGTAGTTGTGAGGTGTCATCATTTATTTTCAAGTGCATCAAATGCAGAAAGTTCAGAAAATGTAATCAAGAACAAAAAATGGCCGACCTCCCCCCAGAGAGGATGGAAGCTAACCCTTTATTTACCTATAGTGGAACGGACTTTTTCAGGCCATTTTATGTTAAAGATGGAAGGAAAGAACTGAAGAGGTATGGGCTTCTATTCACCTGCATGTGTTCACGTGCCATCCACATTGAGGTATTGGATGACCTTTCCTCTGATGCTTTCCTAAATGCGTCACACTGTTTTATTGCCATAAGATGCAATGCAAGTCAACTACGAAGTGATCTAGGCACAAACTTTGTTGGTGCACGGAATGAATTCCAAGAATTAATGAAAGGAATGGAGCAAGAATGCGTAAAAGAGTTGGGATGTAACTTTGTCATGAACCCACCTGTTTCCAGTCACATGGGCGGCGTCTGGCGTCTCCATTCTAGAGCAGTCTGTGGGAAGATTAGACAGCTCTTCATTAAGAACATTCTTATATGAAGTGATGGCTATAGTGAACAGTCGACCATTGACCACTGAATATCTCAATGATCCATTAGGACCTGAACCTCTAACTCCAAACCATATATTGATCGTCAATAAACGCACCACCGTCTAGTGAATTTGTAAGGGAAGATCTCTATCTTCAGAAAAGATGGAAAAGAGTATTTCTTGTCCAATGAATTTTGGACCAGGTGGAGAAAAGAGTATTTGCTGAACCTGCAGCAGAGGAGCAAATGGAACAAAGACAGGAGAAATGCTAAAGTGAATAACATTATTGTTATGCTGTTGCAAGATGATGGTGCACCAAGAAATCAGTAAAAGCTGGCGAAGGTAGTTGAAGTCTTCCAAGGAGCTGACGGAAGAGTCAGAAAACTCAAACTGCTCCTTAGTGACAACACTAGACAGTAAAGGCACACACTCAAATAGGCCAGTTTACTTAGAAAGGTCAATACACAAAACTGTACTATTGCTTGAGGCTGAATAAGTAGGTTAGCTCTTCAATGACATGGTATATTTGTGTTTTTGCATAAATGTTCTGTTAACAATGTTTTTTTTTTTTTTTTGTGAATCACACATTGTGTGATGGTGGGAGTGTAAATGCAGCCGTTTTGAGTTTTTTTTGAAATGCGTACATGCTTTTATTTTGACATGACGAAAACCAGAAGTAGCGTCGGTTAGCAAAGGTAAGTTCAGTAAACGAAACGCAGAGGCAAAAGCTCACATGTAGCAGTGATGTTATCTGCTATTTTTTGTTTCTTTATTATTACTCCATGCTTCGTAGTGTTTGCCTCAACTGTGTGTAAGCTGAAAAATCATATATTGTTGATTGTGAAGATTGCTTCTGGGAAATGAGTCTGCCGTTGGTTGAGAAGCAGGCTAAAGTGGTCAGTATTACTCTGTATTCTTTATTAGCATTAACAACAGTGCTAAGCCATGCTATTTATGTAATGTTTGTAGTATTTGATGCTGTCTTTTATTTTGTCTACCTGAACTTTTAGTTCTACGGTGTTAATAAACAGCTGTAAATGGAACCGGAGTCTCGCATTCAATCAATGGGCGGCACACTAAATATATAATGTTATGTTTATTAACTGAAAGGTAAACTTCTAAGAACCTGAGGCTTAAACGCGGGCTAGTTATTTTTATTTTGTATTATTAAACATTTACTTACAGAATACAAAAGAGAACGTGGGCTGGTGAGAGATTTCTTGTTTGTCACGATGACGTCTAAAGCCCTGGCCAAAGGATGTAGTCCCTTTTAGCAACTTGTTAGCAACCACCGTTTTTAAGACACAATAAAGTTTAAAAAAATCACAAGAAGGTTATAACTAGTCTGTTTTATGTCATATATCAAAACGTGAAAATATTTAGAGGCTTTGTTAACCACAGACCTTATTTCAGGCGATTTAGCAAAACCCATTCAAAAAACCCACAGACTTTAGAACGAGGGGACCGGAAGTGCTTAAATGCTAACCACTTCTGTGTTTTGGCCTACAAAGTGACGTCATAACTTTGGCACTCTGTTGTGTGCCTCTCATCTCTTCCCCCCTGATTTCCATTTTTTTTCATCAGAGAACATAACTTTGGACCACTCAGCAGTCCTTTTTGTCTTTAGCCAAGGCGAGACGCTTCTGATGCTGTCTGTTGTTCAAGAGTGGCTTGACACAGGAATGCGACAGCTATATGTATACGCATGTGCGTAGTGTAATATATTACACTGTGAGAGTGTTTTTTGAATATTTTATTACAAGAATCTTTCATATTGTGCCTTTAAGTGGTTTTAATGAGCTCAGCTTGTGACTAAAAGTTTGCCATAAACAGATGTTCCTGTCACCACTGGAGCTAACGCCCAGTTTCTCCAAGGCAATATGACTTTTGATTGACATTAATGAGGACAAGATCAGCAAATTGCTAAGGGTATGCAAAGACAGCTCAAGGCATTTCTGACACTTCAGTATAATCCTAAAATAATAAGGCTAAATTATTTTACACAAGCGGTGCACGTTAATTTTACAATGTGCCTGTAGACTTCATTTACGTGAACAAGTGTTTCTTCAAATTTACTCTACAAATAATAAGTAAATTCATGGATTCTAGTCTCACAGACCACATCATTGCTAGGCTCTTCAAAAGGTCTAAAGCCCGGGATACACTGCACAATTTTAGCAATCCTATAAGATAATTACAAATCACACTGTGTGACAGGATCTATTAAACTTGGGTACAACATGCATTTACAATGATGACACATATTGACTCGAAATCTATGATGCAAGTTTATATAGAAGAATAAAACGTCAACAGCATGTGCTAGTGGTGAACAAAAAGACCATGGAAGAATTACCCTTTGGAAGCTGTATTTTTTAAATGTGCTGAAAAAAGGACATGGTGAAAGACGAAGGGAAAAGGTAAGCATTTTTAAGTTTTAGCTCCATGGCATGTTGATGTAATGTCACACGTAGGCCGTAGCAGCAAACACTATGCGATGATCATGCTGAAATTCTGACACAGTCAGAAAATAATTGTAGGCTATCTTTGGTCTCAAGACTGGGACAACAGCCGTCTTTGAGCCTCTCTCATTGTATGACATAGGACCACCGATTAGGAGCTATGATTACAGAAATAGTCATGATTGTGTTTCAAGATGGCAAACTTTTATCTGAGACAGCCGAAAATCGTGCAGTGTATCCCGGGCTTAGGGAACAAGCGAAACTACCCTTATTAAGTTTTATGTTAGAATGTGGTCTCGTCCCGTTCTTCGCGATTCCATCTTTCAAAGCCTGTGTCGGTCTCTCTAGAGGTTTTTTGACTTTCCCTCATTCGGTTGGGGTTTTTGGGTGTAATGGCAAAATAAATGATATAGACATATTAGTTCAAAATCACATTCAGTTTTACTGATACCAATTAATACATTTTGTTCTGATCTTCACAACAGTTAATGACAAGCACCTCATGGTCTCAGCTGGCCTTCGAATGCCCCTTACTATCTTTCCCTTTAGGGTGCTTTCTGGCATTCAAACGGCTTTTGGGTGAGCGGTATAGAGGAACCTTTCTTTGTGGCAGACTGCTGTATCACTGTCTGGACTCTCTGCCCCTACAAAACACAGCTCCCCCCAACACAATTAGTCTGATTGCCTCACACAGACACCCGTTTAACTCTCATACACACCTCACATGAACCCCACCAACTTATTTTGGGCAGGGTCCGAGTGTCTACAATGAAAACCCTGGCTTAGGCTGTCCTGCGTCAGGCCACACAGGATCTTACCTGTCATTGGGTGATCACCTCGTGCCCACTCCCCGCTTGAGATCTTTGACCCTCAACAGGATCAGTGTTTTTGGAGCTTTGGGGAAAGTGCATTCAAGAGTCACTAGAGCCGTTTGGTCTGCTTACTATTGGTAAAACATGGAGACAGGTTAATTACAACACAACTTAATCACTAAAATCCATTATACTTCTTCAAACCTGCAACATAGCAGTGCTTAGAATTACACTCACTGCATCTAGCCATAACAATTTAAAGTTCTGTGACCAATTAAGGCCATCAGTTCTGTACATGGTGGTGGCTAAGAGTAGACACGGAAGTTACTGGTCATATAACACATTAGTCTCAAATTTCAGTTCATTTAAAAGTCTATATTTGAAAAACATTGCATTGTTTCATCATGAATATTTATCATTGCCCTCTCAATGGCAATTGTTTATTTTTAGCAAATCATTGTCTCTATGATTTTTTTAACTGCTGCCCTGTGCCTTTATCTTGTGACACTGGCCCAAATATCAGATTTGAGCTGATTTGGAATGAGAGAGACTCCGAGGCCTTCAGGGCTGGCAAAATGCATTCTCATAAACGTTTCACTCTTCACACTAGCTCAGTGTAAGATCTGGCTAGGAATTAAAATTGTTTTCAAATTAAGACTTCTTTTTCCTTCTTATTCTATCCTTAGACTAAAATCTCATTTTCAAATAATCATAATTTTATATTTGTATGAATCTATCAATTTCCACTCCATATTGAGTCTCTGTTCCTCAAGTTAGGCCACAGCACCAGTCAGAAATGAAATGGTGGGGGCAGATTCAGGTAAGCGAATTGTTTTATTAGCTCAGCACAAGCTTATCTTTTGAAACCAAAACTTCAAACTCAAAACTCTGGTTTCCAACATATTAACCTACCTACCTATAGTTATTTCCACAACAACCAGTATTCCAATAAGCATCATCAGAGTTTTGCAAATGTGAGAAGAGCAAGAACATATTTATTATCATTTTTTGTTTTGCTTGTCATTTAAACTCTCTACAAAATCATATTCTTACAACATGTTTTATCGTCTTTAATTTTACCTCATTATTAAAATTATCACAGCTCCTTCCTTCCCAAAAATAATTACATTTATTAACCTTATTGCTATTTCATATTTCATTTTCTTAGACAGAGTGTTAATCTCATCTCTGTTTCTTTCTCTTTACTGGGTTTCATTACAGAATTTAGTCTGGTGGCTTCATTTTCCACATTTTCAACACCTTATGGGTGCATGTACACAGTTACGTGTAAAATGGTCCTGCTGACCACAATTAAAACCCTCTCTGTATTTCAAGAACCTTGCATTTGTTTTGATGTTTTTTCCCCCAATCTGGTTTCCGGTCTTTAAGGCGGTGCCTAAAGCGGCAGAGCTCTGGTCCAATAAAACATACAATGCCTTGCAATTAATTGTATCTTGCATCTGCTTTTTCCAAAAACAAATATCACATTTGGTTTTCCAATTATATGATCCCTCAGTTACTGGGATTTTCCCTCCGGGGTTAAATGACACCCCAGCCATTTTAAAATCCATGAATAAGCTCTAACATTAGAATTGGAATTTCTCTTGTTCTCAATTCATTTATAGCCTGTTAAGTTGCTGTTTACTTTTCATAAACAGTATTAAAACATTGCTGCCCATTTCCTTAATAAGTTCTGCTTATTTCTTAAAAATTGTGGGCTTCAGAGCAGAGCTGCTTACAGCATTTGCTCTCTATAGTCTCAATCTTTTACCGGACTGATCACGTTACTGATCATGTCACTCAAATTGTTAGCTCTAAATTAGTTAACGCAAATTGTTATCCATAGGTTAATCAAAGTTCATACTCACCAGTGATCTTTAAACAGCGGTGGCTTCTATGTGACGAGACAATGCTTTCACTTTCCCTGTATCTGCTTCACATAGAACATTTTACGTTTCTCACACACATTTCCCACAACAGCTCTTTGATTTATCTCCCCTCTTCAACAGACTCTCAGTCTGGTTACACACAGCATTCCCTCTTCCGGGAATCATAATCAAATTATTTTTACTTCCCTATACCTTGTATGCATTTTTTTTTGCCAAATAATTTATCATTTGTCAAAATACCGGTGTATATTCTGCTAGCTTGCGTTGAGATTTCCCCATATTGATAGTCTGTCTCTGTGATCTTTCACTTGCACGCTATTAATCTGTAGAACATCTCTCACAGATCTGATCCTTCATCCAGGACAGACAGATCAGACGCTTTTTCAAGTGCCCTCTATGTGATCTCAATTTGTCCCGGATTTCTTAACCCCTTAGTTTCTTCCTCGGATATGAATTCCCCAAAACTCGTTCCAAGTTTAAATCCTCAAATATCAATCCTTCCCAACTAATGTAGTCTCAATCCTCCCAGAAATATCTTAATCACTGGCATGATTTCAATCCTCCCGAATTTCTTAACCACTTGCGTGGTCTCAATTCTCCCAAAACTTCTTGATCACGTTCCATGATCTCAGTTTTCCCAGAATATCTTAGTCATGATGATCACAGAGTCAGACTCTCACTATGGTTTTCTCTTTTACCATTAAGGTTTCCTTAAATCTTTTGACCCAAATTCTCAAACCAAGTTCTCAAATTAAACTCTCATTTAAACACTTTAAAATTCCCCTGAATTTTAAGTTTGTTTCTTACCAGGAGCGTCCTGTTGCCACCTCGGGTTTGTGTTCTCTGATTCCAGTGGTCGGAACCTCCGGAACCCCCTGAGCGGTTGGCCGTTCTCCCTCAATCATGTCGAGGTAAGGCTGTGACTCTAACGTCCAGGATGATCAGTCACCATCCGCTCATGGGGTCCAGACGGCACATCCAAGGAATCCCACTATCTGACACCAAACTGTAATGGCAAAATAATTAACTCCGTCGCTTCACTGAATAAGAGACAAACATTAGCCAATTATAATTATAAAGGTTTATTTAATAAAAAAGGTTTCTTGCAAGAAAGAGGCACGGTTGTTGCAACCACAAGGCCACACCAAGCGTGCACTGAAGTCATAACAGAAGTGATAATCTCTTATACTGTTGGCAGCATCCTCCCCCCTCAGTACATTTCCCTACAGGCCGTTGTTTAAGTCAGAATGTCACATAGGCCATATATCTGATCACACACACCCCATATACGTTACATACAGCACGTATCTTCCATGGTCAAACCCGTCAGTTTAAGATATAATCAGACAAGAGGAGTCTCCCTCCAACATCAGGCCAGATGGTCCAAGATCTTTGACCTCTGCATGACTAGGCATGACTGTGCATGCCGCTGCATAAACTCATGGTCGTATCAAGTTTTTCCCATAGCATGGGTCAGTCAGCACGCACAGCATTTTACATTGTGTTCCCATACGCAATTCGAGGAAGCTCTCGAAAGGGAACGTACTCGGTTACTTTCGTAACCTCGGTTCCCTGAGAGAGGGAACAAGTATTGCGTTCTGCGCCTTGTTCGTGCTTCTCAGGTATCACTTCAGTCGATTTTTAAAACCTGATACCTATGGCGAATCAGGGTCTTATATAGCCTCCTGTATGCTAATATAAGCCCCTTTTTCGGCGGTCTATCTGGAGCGCCCCCATTGGTTTGTTCCTCTCAGCCGCCTCACCATAGGTTCCTGCAGCTGCCGTGGCTGCTCGCGCCGGGCTATTGCCGTGCAACTGCACTGCGCTTAACATAGATACCTTTATTAATAAAGTTTTGCTTCATATTCTCGAGAAAAGGAGTTTTTTCCCATACACTATACTCGTTCCCTCTCTCAGGGAACCGAGGTTACGAAAGTAACCGAGTACGTTGTATTAGCCTGACGTGGTCATACTCAATTCTAGTCAGAATATGAGTCTGAAACTGATCCATTGGGCTGTGATTATGGGGTGTGTTTCAACCAAACCAGGAAAGACCTCAAATGGGGGACAGCAGTGTGTTACAGAGCTTGCGCCGCGCGGACATGTCATCTGTGCGGTTGACTCTTCAGCGCAGTGCGGACGTGTTTACTAGTGCTACCCAATGGGCAGCATGGCGCAAACCATAAATGCACTCAAATATACAATAAAGAAACCCCTCATTCCTTATAAACATTGGTTCTCTGCTGAAGTTTAATTGTTTTTCCCTACAGTAGACAAATGAAATCAGGATGAAATGCATTTTGTTTTGTTTATTATCTTGAAAAGTCAAGTCAACAGTGTTGTGCGTTGATACTGAATTGCACGCTATATGGAAATATCCTCCTGGTAATTATATTAGAGAGTTTATATGTTCAGGTAATTAATCTTATTAGCCTATTGTATGAAGTTTGCATTCAGCTATCATTGTAGACTGTAATACTTTAAGCTTTTTATATCTGAATTATATATTCAGATATAAAAATAAATTGATTTTTTTAATATATATATATATATATATATATATATATATATATATATATATATATATATATATATATATATATATATATATTGACATCAAAGTAATTGAAGTTTCTGCTTTGTGCAGCTCTTTCCTTATAGCCTATATACAGTTCAGTATATGCACAACAGTATTCACTTGTAACACTATTAAAGATAATTTAATTTGTATTCTAGGGAAAAAGTTAAAATTGTTTCTTCAATGTGCCTATAGCCATGTTACCTCACACATTTACATTAAATAGAGGTTGGGGCGGCAGTGGCTCAGTGGTTCATGTAGGTTGTCTACAAACCAGAAGTTGGTGGTTCAATCCCCGGTTTCACCTGACCAAGTGTCGAGGTGTCCATGAGCAAGACACCTAACCCCAGCTGCTCCCGACGAGCTGCGCCTTACATGGCTGACATCGCCGTCGGTGTATGAATGGGTGAATGTGAGGCAAAAATGTAAAGCGCTTTGGATAAAAGCGCTATATAAATGCAGTCCATAAATGCAGTCCATTTAGTTTATGGGTAAAATATAAATTAATAATAAATGTGAAATATAAATGCACCAAATAAACTTGTATCTGTTTAAATTGTTTAATGCAGCGCTGGTGAGGATTAGTTCCTTAGACAGTGAAAAAAATTTGATTAATTCGCGCCACGCTGCCCATTGGGTATTGCTATTAAACACGTCCTCGCTGCGCGGCTCGGCCTATTGAACAGTGTTGTCAGATTTGGGATCAGTTTGCCGGTTTTCAAAAAAAAAGATAGATTAAAGATGAGATCGGAGCTTTTCAGATGCACAGAACCAAATGTACAGCTGTCATTAAATCAGTTATTGCGCCATATTTTAGAGAACAACTTCGGCAGGACATTTGTGACTCACCATACTCCTTGTACTTGGACGAAAAAACCAACATTACTGTAAACAAGTTACTTTGCATATGTGTAAAATATCGTTCAAAGAAACTCAATCGGTTTGTGAGCACTTACCTGGGACTTGTCGAACTTTTGGACCCTGATGCTAATGAGATTGTGGATGCTATCATCGGCTTTCTGCAAGCTAACACACTGGATATAGCAAACATGGTTGGCATAGCAACAGACGGAGCAAGCGTAATGGTGGGGAGGCATCATTCCGTGTATACGCTGCTCAAATAGAAACAGCCTAATATACAATTAAAGGGTTAATTCAGCGATTAGCATATGGCCTTGTATCAGTAGAAACCCTGGAGTATATTCAAATGATTGTGCTTTCCCCCCTCATATCCCCCTGAGACATTTTATTTCTGGAAAAAATCCTCCTATGATGGAAATTGACGATATTTGCATCATAGGAGGAATGTTTGGAATAAGGCTAAAGACTGCAGCCAGCAGAGGGAGCCATTTCCGCATGTTTTGAAACCGCGCATGGGGGATGGAGATCACACTCAGAGCTCAGCTGGCAGCTACAGGCACTCATTTAAATGGAGCTATGGTGAGCAATGTAAGTCTTTTAACTTCTCAAATTAATTTTTATGAAAGTTAAGCTTGCAAAGGCATGAACTGAAACGCGGCAGAGTGAACTCGCGTTGTGAATGTATGCCGCGAGTGTAGTCACGATTACCTCAGCTCTCATCACGAGAGCTCATCAGCTCGTTTATCTCACTCTTGCAGTTAGTGCTCAGTGCTCTGATACTCGCGCGGTGACTCACTCATTATATTGAACAGACACGTTCAGTTTTTAATTGTAGTGTCTTCAACTCAGTCACAGTAATCCAGTAGATGGCTTTGGGAATGGCCTTACAGGGAAGCGAAGCATTCTGGGAATTGTAGTCTTCATCCCCATGAGACAAAAATACATTTTCTGTCTTTTCTCAGTCTAGAAGGCACCAAATTCAAAAATAATTTCACATTTCTACTGCATTGATGACCCAGTTTAAATACAGATTCATCTTCCCAGCGCTGAAGTACCCCTTTAATCAAATGTGTGTGCCATTCCCTGGACATTGTAGCTCACAAGGCAATGCAGCAGCTCCCTAGCAATATTGACTACAAGATCAGGGAGACTCACAACTAGTTTGCACAGTCATCCAAGCGCCAGAATGACTACCGAACTCTTTGAGACGGTTAACAGGTGAGGAAGTCCTTTGAAAATGCTTTCTCCAAGTTCCACCCACTGGTTAGTAACAGCAGATTGCATTGACAGAATCATTGATCATGAAGATGCATTTACTTTACATTTCAGTGTAGCAGCAAGCTCTGAACACTGCAATGCAGCACGGCTTCTGAGCGAAATGTACAAAGACAAGACCAACAGCCTTTATCTGCATTTTCTCCGTCCTTTACTGCTGGAAATCAAAGCTGTCAACAATTGTTTCAGTTAGAGACTGCTGATAGCCTTGCAGTTTTCTGTAACCTCAACCGGCTGTACATGTCGACACTGAGAGGTATAATCAAGACAAGCCATTTCCGTATGAATAACAAACAATAGCTCAGGGATTTAGACCTAAAATCCTCCAGTATATACCTCTCACCTAAAGATGCTGACCTGGGGACCACATTCAGTCAGAAGTTGGAGGCGGCCACTCTGTCACCTGAGAAAAAGCAGGTGGTCTTAACACGCTGTATGGACCTCTTAAAAGAACTCCTGGCCCAGTATCAAATGCGTTTGCCTACATCCTTGGAGTTGCTGTGGAAGCTGGAACTCCTGTGTCCCGCTTCTGTTGTGTCAAACAAATCATCCTTCCGAGAGCTGCCAAAGGAGTTCTTTTCAGGCTCACCAGATTTACTTGAGACTCAGTGGAGAAATTCTGCCTCAGCAGGATTCTCACCAGACTTAACCATTGATGCATTTTGGTTAGAGGTAGAATCTTTTCAAGATGCTGGAGGAAACCACTGCTTTCATTATTTAGCACTAGATGCAATTAAAATTCTCACTCTCCCCATATCCAACGCTCCGGTTGAAGGAGCATTTTCGCAGGTCACACTGCTCAAAGATGACACTAGGAATAGAATGGGATTGCCGCTCCTTTCGAGTTTAATGGATGTGCGCTCAGGGCTGGCACGGAATGGATGGACATCGGCTACATTCCGTCCTTCCTAACAGTTGTTGGGGAAATTTGACACATCCATGTACTAGACAGCGCAGCCAGACTGTAAATAGTTCTAAAAAAGTTGCATTCAGATCAGCTGTGTTCTTTAGCATCCTGTCAAGTTCCGACAGCCTGTTACTGTTCTGCATTTAAAGGTAAGATATCTCACTCTCTTTTTTTTCCACACACATAGGCTACACCTGTTTATCAGGATTAAAATGTATTAGTAGTACAAATAACAATAATTCAAATACGTAATATAATTTAAATACATATATAATGGATTATATTTAACAAATTAAACATGGAGTATTTTAATTATCGAATTTTAATAAAACGTTTTAAATCAACACCGTACAAGTGCATTGTGTGTGAAATTAATAGCACGATGCTGACAGACAAATCACTCGACTCAACTGAGTTTGTTTCAAACCATTATTGTCACCCCAAGAAGGCAGGCTTTATTATATAACTATGATACCCACATATTTATTACAGGTTTTGTTGTAATTTTTTTATTGTGGTTGACTGCTGCTGCATTTGTCGTTTGTAGTTATTGTACAGTAGTGGTAAATATTTATAAAATATTTTGGGCGGTTTTCTGTGCGTTTGGGCAGGTTTTGGACAGCTTTTGAGCTGGAAACAATCAGCTCTATCTGGCAACACTGCTATTGAACTGCACAGATGACATGTCCGCGCGGGGCGAGCTCTGTAACACCTCGTTGTCTTGTCTCCTCTTTGGATTGTTTGGCTTCCCATAGATTGCCTCCCAGCGGGACCGCGAAGTGTCAAGCTCCCAGTAAGATTTGCTAAAAGATTTGTAAACTGTTTGTTTCTGTTATCATGTCGTTGCCACAGCCTTAGTGTTAGGCAACGTACAGGTAATGTTAAGCCTAATTATGCTGTGTACGTGCAAAATTTAAACAATTACAAGTATTTAATGTGCAAAAACAACAAGTGAAAAATTATTATATTTATGTTAAAGTTATTAAACTATATGATTGGTCTCCTCATTTGTTAGTCCCTTTGAATAAAGAACCGCTGCTAAATGATCAAATGTAAAAAACGACTATACTTGTTGTTTAACTATGTTATTTGGTAACTAAGTTAAACCCTAAGCTCATGGTTTGCATAGATAACGTAATACAACAATTGTGTGTGACACCGTGAAAGCTGTGTGACACTGACAAAAAGCAAAAGTTAGAATAAATGTAATGTGATTTGTTTACTGGTATGTTCCTTTTGTGATCATTAATAGTCTTTTTTTTGCCAATTCACTTTAAAAGAGTTAATGTTTTAGTGAACTTGAGTTTGCAAATTGCTCTAATGTAGTTAAAATATAGCTAAAATATAAACTTCTATAATTTGCATTCATGTAACTGTAACATATAGGAATCTAAATGATGTACAATATTAAATTTTAGTAATAGAAAGTTACTGTATAAGAATAGAATTTTATACTGGAAAACATTATACTGAAACGTGTTTCTAATATTCATGTATGTAAATGAGGTGGTCAAGAAGATTTTCTTTTTCTTCCACAGAAAGATCTTTATGAAAACATTTGAAGACCACACAAGAAGAACAAAAATTCAGCCAAAGACTGTTTCAAAAATGTAAGTTCTTAAAATGACCCTCATGTCGTTCCAAACACATAAGACGTTCGTTCGTTTTCAGAACACAAAAAATAAAGCTTTAATATGTGTACTATAATTACTATGTGAAATAAGTACTAATAAACAGTTAATATAGTAATTTATATAGATACTGATATTGATATCCATATTTATAACTTTATTGACTAAAATAACCAGCTCATGGCAGACGACTTGCGACCAGAGAGTGACCTGAGGGAATGCGGAGCGTAAGCTTCGATGTCTCTCTGGGCAACAAAATCAAGCTCTTCTCTTATATCGAATCCTCTTTAAATTCAAATTCGTGAGTCGTGACCAGTGTTTTGTTTTCCTCTATTCTCTGCATATCCGCATTCATCAATAAATCATGCTTCAGGTCAGAGGTAACTCTTTTTGACATAAGTAGACTCGCACATTTGACTGCCGGAAGATAGATATTTTAGTCAAAAATATGGTTATTTTTCTAATTAAAAATGCATAGCTTCTCTTCAGAAGGCCTTTATTAAAAGATTTTTTTTAAAGTCCTGATAATTTACTCACCTCCATGTCATCCAAGATGTTCATGTCTTTCTTTCTTCAGTCGAAAAGAAATTATGTTTTTTGGAGAAAATATTCCAGGATTTTTAATCTTATAATGGTTTTCAGTGGCAACCAAAATACTGAAGGTCCAAATCAGTGCAGTACCGCCTCTGTGTTTACAAAGCGCTCATGTGGAGACTAATACAAATGCCCTTTAGCAAAAAAAAGAGAAAGAAGTAAAACAACGATTTTGGATGATTTTGAAGTTGAAAATTGAGTGTTTATGCTAAAGGGCGTTTGTATTAGAGCGCTTTGTAAACACAAGGGCGGGACTTCTGCTTATGTCTATGTGACCATTTACATGTGATTATATCATCCTTGGCAGAGCTGAGCAAGTTGAACACTTAAGGTTGAAAAGTATATTCATTTTTTAAAATGACTGATCGTTTGACTAGATAAGACCCTATTCCTTATCTGGAATCACGCAGAGGCAATGAAGCCCTTTGAAACTGCATTGATTTGGACCTTCAACATTTAGGTTGCAACTGAAAAGCATTATATGAGCAATCCTGGAATGTTTTCTTCAAGAAATCTAATTTCTATTCCACTGAATAAATAAAGACATGAACATCTTTGATGAATGAATAAATTATCAGTCAATTTTCATTTTGGTGTGAACTAATCTGTTAATTATCTTTGACTGATGGCCATTATACTGTGTTCAATGTATTTTGTTGTTGTTTTTTGGGTTTTGATTTTTTCCTGAGCAAAGTTCAGTTTGCTATCAAGTTGGAATTGTAAATTACTCATGTGGAGTATAATTTGAGTGTTTCATTTTATGTTGAAATAAGTGTTTCTATCACAAATTTGTGTATGTCAGTGATTTAAATCATATATGTTTAGTATATGCAGAGATGTTGTAATATTGACTGAAGTCATGTATGATTATTATATGTAGTTTATATTTATATTATATAAACTTGAAGAGCTAACACACCATTTCCCTATTAAAAAAATACGAAATCTGTATAAAAAGCATATAAACAAATGACACAAAATGTAAATAAATCCTATATGACTTTAATTTGACTAGCATATGATTCAGTCTAAGAACTTTATATGATTTGTATATGAATATCAGGTATTTTCTACTAATACTATATACCATTGCATACTGTTTAATTTCTACATTTCCATAACTGTTTATTTCACACCAACATAATTAATTGTTCTGCATCTGCGAGAGTGTGGGCAGGCTTTTGATATTGCAGCTGTACTTCCTGCTCTACTTCCTGTTCTCTACTGCGCAACTCCGGTCCCGAAATCGCTACTGCGCAGACTCAGTCCCAAGATGTCCGCGCCGTGCAAGGCCGCCTAAAAGCTTCAAATCTGCCAAGCGGAAACGGATGATGTCGAGTCGTCCATATTTTTTTACGGTCTATGAGTTCAGTACACTGAACTGAGGAAACAGTTCTGACTCTGACATGTCTTCAAAAAACAAATGAGCTACTGATGCGAGAATATGCGTGAACAAGCAGTTGACTTGAATGAGGGGCAAAATGAAAGGTTTTTGATGGTTTCTCATGGTTTATGTAAAATGTTTAGTTGATTAAGATATGCTTAATGCTATACATGCTTTAGAAATGTAGAACATATTCACATCATTATTAGGTGCTTTAATAATATAATTGCGTATGACAATTGTGTTATTATATAAACAAACCTGTTAATCTTTTTTTTTTTCATACACTGTATGGTTCATTAAAAATGTCCAAAAGAACCAATTACTTCACATCACTATTAACAGTTGCTGCCACAACGACAGCAATCACTTCACCCAAATGTGTTAATTTTTCTTTATCTACAGTCACACGCATTCTATCAATTCTAATCAACTAATCATCTCTTCCTTAATTTCAGTTATCTGAATATGTTTCTGCTTTTACTTTTTCATTTGCTCAGGATTATCTTCTCAGTATCCGTGTGTAAAGGTAACCTCAGGTGTTTAAGCTATGGTTTGATATTCAAGAAAATGAGCCTTGTTACCTTGAAGATTTAAGCTCAGAGTCTCATCCATGAATAATTTTGTTAGTTTTTACTGTTCATGTTGTGCAGTGCTAGAAGCTCATCAATTGTTGTTGTTGGTAATGCATTATTCCTGAGGGCTCAGGTGCAGTGCTTGCTGTTAACTGCCTTCTGGGGGAATGTTGTGTGCCTCATCTCCAACTGTGTATAAGCTCATCAGTTCTGTTCAACGTGTGTTTGTGTGTGTGTGTGTGTGTGTGTGTGTGTGTGTGTGTGTGTATGTGTGGGAACCTTTTGCCTTCTCTATATCCAGCAATGAAACAATTTGTTTAAAAAGTGTTATTGTTTTATATGAGGCGTGTGTGTGTGTGTGTGTGTATATATATATATATATATATATATATATATATATATATATATATATATATATATATATATATATATATATATATAGATATATATATAGATATATATAGATATATATATATATATATATATATAGATATATATATATATATATATATAGATAGATAGATAGATAGATAGATAGATAGATAGATAGATAGATAGATATAGATGCTTATGGGAGGCAAAGCCCATCTTGAGTCCTTGAGTCATCCCTTAACCCACCCATGACAATAAGCTAAAGCAAATTATTTTATTAATTTATTATTTGTGTAAACTTTTCATTCAGGTTTTGAATGAAAAGGTTTTGACTATGTTCAAATTGTATTGCAAACATTCTAAAGCTATCCTATATTTTATTCTACTACTTGGAGAGAAACTTCATCTGTTACTTAATCTATTAGCTACTGTAGGTAAATAACTAGAACAATAAAAAAGTGCAGTAAACCATAAAACATCTCGGTTACTTAGGTAACCCTTGTTCCCTGAAGGAGGGAATGTGATGTCCGATGTACGTCGATTGTGACCGACTGAAAGGGAACTATGTTTATAATTACAACAATACATTGAAATAATAAGGTAAGAAATACCAGTCTGTAATACCAAGCAGTATAATAAGCTGTTTTGTACAGCTAAAAATAACTGGAAGCGGATGACACTTTAAGCCAGACACATACAATTTACAAATTGCTGCGCCCACTCCATGGGCGTTGGTTTAGGGGGGGACGCTAGTTACTAGTCACAAACAATATTTTAAGATGGCAAAATTGTATGAAGGTATTTTGGTGCAAAACAACTGAACATGTGTGTGAGTGAAATTTGCATATTCACACGTGTATCAATAAATTTGAAGTCACAGAGAAAAATATTTTAGGAGATGTTAACTTGTAGATTTTTATTTTCTCCTACAAACACAACACAACAGTTACACCATAACACATTCTTCACTGCAGGTGCACAAATCCTATTCTATGAATCATACACGAAGAAACTCATATGCTCACATTTTTGCTACAGTTGCTACAGTGCATATTTTGCAAAACGCAGTCACACACCCGTATCAAAAATGTGGTCACGGACAAAATTGGCACATCCGCAAATTAACACATCCGCAAATTAACACTTAATTCATGCATTGAAAGTTGAACACTTGTAGAATATTTGGTCACAAATGCATTACTTTTATTGGATATTTTTCTAACACAATCACAAGTCCAATCTGCTGCTACGAGTCTCACGCACAGTTTTTCCACCTTCAAGTTCCACGCGCTCTCACTTTTGCACCATATACACCGTGAAATGTGGAGCAAAAATGACTTGTGCATCTGTGAGGCAGCGGCAGGCTCTGTTCAGAGAGCAGAGAATGTCGACCAATCAGACGAGCTCGTTTGTACTGAGCCTCCGCCCCCAATGGGACGTGGTGGTGGAAAAAAATTAGGAAGGGAGTGTGGCGAGGGGGCCGTGGTTTAGCAAGGTCTGTGATGGGAGAGAGAGTCAGAGGACGAGCTGCACGTAAGTGAATCAGGGGCAAACAATGAGCACCTGTCTCTTGTTTCAGTAATTTGCGTGGAGAGACAGGTTATAAGCCACGCAGGAGACAAGCACCGGAAAGAGAAGCTGGGTCCAGTGCCACAGGCTGACGTCGCTGGACCAAGCCATCCAGCTGGCGGAGGACCAAATGCCCTGCCGGCGGCTTCTCTCTCTCTCTCTCTCGCTCTCGCTCTCGCTCTCGCTCTCGCTCTCGCTCTCGCTCTCGCTCCCCGCTCCCCGCTCCCCGCTCCCCTGTTGCTTCTCTGTCCCCTTACAGGCCAGTTCCAGCTCCCTGTACCAGGGGAGGATATCCGCCATGGGGGCAGGCCCGGGGAAGGTTCGGGGGATTCCTGGACGGAGCATCGGGCTCTCGAGCGCCACCCAGGGGCGCGGAGCCCATTGAGTTCACCCCAGCCTCCGGTCCCATTTCCCCTCTCTCTCCACGCCCTTGTTCCCTTCCTGCCACTGGGGCGGCGGGGAAGTCTGGGCCGGCCTGTTGGCGGTGTGGGGACCCGGGTCACTTTATAGATCAGTGTCCCGCGATGGAGGTGGGGACGCTGATCCGGGTCCCCGACGCGCCTCAGGCTGCCCCCGATCGCGCCGGGCTGTACCAAATACCAGTGAGTATTCAGGGGGTTACCTATACGGCTTTGGTGGATTCAGGGTGTAACCAGACCGCTATCCATCAAAGCCTGATCGTTGGCATTGGATAATGGCCGCTTGGTTAAGGTACGTTGTGTTCACAGGGATGTGGTGGATTATCCGGTGGTGACGGTCATAATTCAATTTCGGGGTCAAAAACATAGAGTGGAGGTGGCAGGTAGTCTGCACCTATGACATCCGCTAATTTTGGGGACAAATTGGCCAGCATTTGGTAGTCTATTGGGGTACATATGTGCGGATGTCTCTTGGGACAAAAGAAGGTGGGGAGAGAGAGCGGTTGTACAGGTGGGAGAGGCTGAGCCGGGACCAACAGGGACTGTTGCAGAGGAATGGAGTAAGTGTTGAGAGGCTGAACCTCACTTACCGCAATGATTTTCCTCTGGAACAGTCCCAGGATGAGTCGCTTAAAAATGCGTTTGTGGAGGTCCGCAGCGCACTCAAGCCCCAAGACGGAGTCCTCTGTGAGCTTATCTGCAAAACTTCGAAATACTATAAATCAACATTTACATGGGTACATAAAAATGAGCACTTGAATAAGATTCTAAAGCATTCGAATGTACAATTCACTTAACTCTCAAACACAATGTGATTTCAGGCATTTTCACCAATTCTCCATTGCCATGCCTCTACTATTCTACTCACAACCATTCTAATATCACCCCCCCCCCCCCACACACCCCCACACACTTTTTTTTTATCGATGTGTCTTACTACCTGGCTTTATCACATATGGTGGCAGTGAGTTACCGTAGAGGACACAGGTTTTTTCTCCTCCTGTTTAATTATACTGTTTGAGAAGCTGGGAGTTGACCGCCAATAAAAAAGGAGCCTCTAACCTTGCTCCAGCTGAGCGAGAAGAAGAACGAGGTGAAGAGAGGCCTATCGAGGAAGATGTATTTGATGGTGATAAGGAGATGGCAAGTAGGGAACCATCATTATCTGATTTGACTAGTCTGTTTTCGGTGAAAATTAATGCCTGGGAGGAAGCAAGGAAGCAGGAGTATGGAGAGCGAGAGTGACGATTCAGAGCTCTCCAACATCAATTCAGCTTTATAAATAAACTCCAGCTAGTCCAAAATGCAGCAGCTAGAGTTCTTACTAGAGCCAGGTAGTATGAACATATTAGCCCAGTTCTATCAATACTACACTGGCTCCATGTTAAACATTGTATACATTCTTGCTTAATGGTTTAGCTCCACACTACTTGAACAAGCTCTTAATGCATTATACACCTTCATATCTACTGCAGTCTCAAAATTATAGACAGGGAATAATACCTAGAATATCAAAATCAACTTCTTGTGGTAGATCCATCTCTTATTTAGTACCTAAACTTTAGTCTTCCTAGCACTGTTTAGGAAGCAGACACTGTCAGTTTAAATCTAGACTTTAAACACCTCTTTACAATGGCATACACATAGAGCATTATCAATTTATATTATTCAAAATGATTGTTAGGCTGATTAACTAGGTCAGCCGGAACTGGGAACACTTCCTATAACACCTGATCTACTTGTTACATCATAAGATGAATGGCATTTACGCTAATATTATTCTCTCTGTTTATCCCAAGGTTTACTGTAGTCAGGATCTGGGCAGTATCCAGATCAGATGGTGGACCTGGGCCTAGACACAACCATAATGCATCCCTGAAGTGTCTGCACAGATTGTGTCAGCTTGTCTCTCCCTTGTAAAGGCCTCATCGACACGACAGCCAGTGACACTGATCCTCAATAAGTCCGTCTCTGGCGTCGAAAACTTCAACCAGATGGAACTGGATAAATATTCTGAATGTCCAATCCAGTCTGACTTCTGACCTGTAATGCTACCTGAATCATAATTATATGCTGTTTGTTTCCTTGGCCAGAGGGGAACTGGCCCCCTGACTGAGCCTGTTTTTTCTCAGTGTCTTTTCTCCATTCTGTGACCTGGAGTTTGGCTCCTTGCCACAGTCGCCTCTGTCGTCTTGCTTAGTTGGGGACTAAATATTCAACTATATCCGCCCACATTTACTATGATAACTGAACTGAGCTGGATGAAGACATCATTCTGTCCAGAGAATCAAATTCACTGTGAATCTCTGTGACGCTGCTTTGAAATAATCTGTATTGTAAAAAGTGCTATATAAATAAAGGGGACTTTTTACTTGACCTACCACAGAGGGAGGTTCTCCTGAGCCACGCCATACTGACATTGTGAACCTTGGCTAGAAAAAATAGCTGACTCGAATGATATAAAGCACTTTTCATCCCACTTTAACTACTATGTACTTGCATCAAAAAATATAAGTACAATGTACTTACTATGTTCAAATTGTATTGCAAAACACTTTTGCTGATATTGAGGTGGGATACGGGTAGAGTTAAGGACGGGTGTGGTGATATGGGTAAGTTTAAGGGTAGGGTTAGGTGTAAGGGAAGTGTCAACTGTGTAATTACAAATGTAACTACAGAAATGAATTACAGACGTAATTACATGCAGGTATTTTTAAAAAATGTACACATTAAGTGCATTGTATCAAATGATTAATTAAAATGTTACTACATAGTAGTTAAGGCCACCTAATATAAAGTGGGTCTGCACTTTTAAATTACTTTTAAGCGAATTGCCAAAGGCTGTGTATATCAATATGGACTTGGATGATTCTGTAGAGCAGGGGTGTAACATGTCATCTGCGGTTCCCTTATCTACCAGCAGATGGCAACTTAATTTCCATAGACTCTGTTATTCTTGGACTTCATTTCCCAGTATCCTCTGCTCATTATTAGTTAACCTATTTCACCTGTCTTGTTTTGTTGGTTTATTACTCTGTCTATTTAAATGCCATTTGCCCTGTGTTCTGGATGAAGTCTTGTATGTCTGTTGGTTTTGTTTAACATTCTCTGTTGGCATTTCGAGCAGTTCTTGTTTTACTTTAGTTTGATTCTTGCCTGAGCCTTGGATTCCCTGTTCCTGTCTGCCCTCCTAAGAGTGTATGTGCTGTATTTGGACTGATTATATGTGCTTGATCCTCTGCCTGGTATGGACTATGACCTTCGATGATACTTGTAAATAAACTGCGTTTGGATTCTCACTTCTTCTGCTGTATGCTTTCAATATAACACCAGACCATTACAAGGGGCATTTAATTACATTTCTAGGGAGTCCAGTCTCTATATTTCCTTACATGCGGAGGTCCCGGGCAGTACTTTTTTGAAACATTTATATATTTCTATTGATTAAAAAAAAAAAAAAAAAAGTAAATACTAGACACTCAAAATAGTCATCAAAAATGAGAATCTTGAGCCCAGAGGGCCAAACAAGTGATGTCTAAGAATTTTTTACCAAAATGTCTCAAAAGAGTATTTTTCCCAATTGCAAGTGTATATAAGAAGCTTATTTATGTATTTTACATTTAGACACCTTTGTGTTTGTCACATGTTTGGCCTTTGGACTGAGAAAGTACTGGGGGTGCAGGGTTTACCATTTTTTATATTTTGCTTAAAGCAATAAATGACTAAAACTAAATAATCTCATCATGAGGACAAAACAATGTTAACTATTAATTTCACAGTTTTTTTTTGTCTTCCTTTGCCATTTCTAAATAATTTTCCAAATTCTAACATGGCTTAGTATGAAATGCTCTCTATTTGCTGATTAATAATGCTAAGTTAACGGGAAAAATAAAACATCTAAAGACTTACAACTGAACTGTCTCAAACTTTATCTGTATGACATGGATCTGGACTGCCCTTTGAATAACACTGCTATAGAGTATGATACGGTTAAGGCCAACACGTTCTCATTCCCAACTAGTCACATATTGACACTTGGTCAGGACCCCTCGGCATCACATTTTAATGCACAGGGTACCCATTTGTGTATTATATGATCTAAAATAAAGGACATAAAAAGCAGATACAACTGCATGCACAATTTATTCGAAAAGCATTCCAAGGCCAAACGATTGATTTGTGTGAAGAAAATCCCTGAAAGTACAGTCTCTGGTGGGACATGTAACATGCTGTCTGTAATTTGGCAGTTCACTGGAGATATTTCCTTTGTTAAAATCCACAAGAATAAGACAGAGTCTGGGTCTTTTTGTTCAGTCTCTGTGATCTGATCATTTTCTGTAAAGCCAGGTTCACATGTGCTTGCGGTGGGATGTAGATGCTTATGAGAATGAACAAGCAAAACTCTTGTGGCAAATAGAATGGAGTTAGTGAAAAGTGCTTCTAGATCAGAACAGCACATCTTCGTTAATACTGTTACATCTCAACACTTTCATTGATGTAAAAGCACCGCCACGTGATTTCCCAATCTAAACAGTTGATAAATCCAGCAGATGAAGTGCACTGTCCGGTATAGCATCATTCAACCAGGTTTCTGTGAAATGCAGAGCAGCAGAGTTGGAAAAATCCTTATTAGTTTTGGAGAGCAGACGAAGTTTGTCCATTTTTTTGGGAATAGTTTTACCAGCATATATTGAGGAGGCCAAACGAAGTATGATGAAGTAAAACATTTATTAACAGACCAGCAAGTATTATATTTAGAGATTCTGTGGCATATGTCCCTTCTGTAGTTCTCACCTCGAGGGTAACAGACACTGTATTTCCTGCCTGAAGGTGAAGGCAGGGGCACAGCTGACCCCCTGGGAGGTGTAGACAGGGATCATCCTGGTAGTGGTGGGGAGGATGGATGTAAATGTTGCAAACTCAGACGTTTAAGTACCAATATTTTATACTCAAGAGACACAACACATAAACTCAAGCTCATGATGGCAAGTGAATAAGACCCAGGGAGAAAACTGTTGAGGAGGTGGGTTTTATCTTTGATTATCTTTGCATGTTCTCTCCTGAAACCCAGGTCTGGGTCCAGGAATGGAACAGGACCCTAGGACTACAGCGGAAGCCATGTCATTGGCTGATGTCTGTGGCTGCAAGGAGGAACAATCAACCTTGGAGCCAGAAAACTGGTTGTGAGGATTGGAAAACCGGTGGCTGGATCAAGTAAGGGAGAATCCCCAAGGGAGATCTCCAGAAATTAAATCACATAAAATTTTAAGAGGACCAGATGTTTGTTTCCAGTGAGACAACCTGCCCAGAAAATGCAGCTAGACTTAATTTATGTTATGTTCCTAACAGCAGGGCAGAAAATGTAAAGAAGCCAAATGTACAACTACAGACTAGGGTTGAGCGTTATACCAGTACTGGGAAAATACCAGTATATATTTAATTTCAAATAGTACAATATCATGATTTTTTTGTAATTTCAGTACTTGATATGCTGCTACACAAACTGACGCGAAACAGGCAAATGTAACAACATAGATTAACACAATTGATAAAGCAGTTAAATCTCTCTCAACATGCCCAAAACAAAGTAATAAAGAGGGCAGTAGAAGTGAAATTTGGAATTAATTTGCTTATAAAACTGATGAAGAACCATCAAACCATGCCAAGCATCTGTCACATGCCCCTGACTTGTACAAAACATCAAGAGATCAACACTTGCCTCAGCATGCGTTAGAGCACGCAAGAACCAATGATGTTCACATCTAATAATATTTGCACATAAGTTTTATAGTATTATTTTAGTGTTTAGCTACAGAAATGCGACAGAAATTGAATAAAGTAATCAAATGCACAATGAGACTGGTTAATTCTGCAAACAGTAAATGTTATTTAGTGACAGACAGCAGAAGGCTGATGTCACAGATGCAGTATATAGTATTGAGGTGAGTGGGGAACAACCTAACACAGGGTGTTGTAACACACTTGTTTTAACACATGCTAGCAGGATGAAACGTTGTGTATTTACTAGTTGCCATATCATGAAAAAATGCTGCAAAATTTAAAACTGTTTGGAAGATATCACTGAACATTTATTTAACCACAGCAAAAATACATTTCTTGCTGAAGATGATTTTTCATTTCACTTTTTAGTGTGTATATACCATGAGACAAATAGCTATTTCACGAGTTTGTGTGCCCATGTAATCTTAGGGAAAGTGGTAAACAGATTTGACTTGCTGTCTGCCATAGAGGGGCTCGGAGAGGATATTCTACCCCAGCTCCGATTGCCCCCCTATAACAGGCAAAATTGTACAAAAAGGAGGCGCAGGGGAGGAGGAGGGATGCTGCAAGAACTAACTACGGGAAGAGGTAAGCTGCTGGTTTTATACCTTGGTATTAATTGAAAGATTAGAAAGATTAATGGCAGCAGTGGCTTAGTGGTTCATATATGTTGTCTACAAATTGGAAGGTTGGTGGTTCAATCCCCGCTTCCACCTGACCGAGTGTCAAGGTGTCTATGAGCAAGACACCTAACCCCAGCTGCTCCAGACGAGCTGGATGGCGCCTTGCATGGCTGACACCGCTGTCTGTGTATGATTGGGTGAATGTGAGACAATATGTAAAGCGCTTTGGATGGCCATAGGTCTGTTGAAAGTGCTATAAAAATGCAGTCCATTTAACTGAAAGATTAGATAGGCGTACTCCTTCCGAAATTATGTTTATTATCTTCACTATTTTAATCTCCAATCTATCATTGAGCAGTCAAGCTAGTTTTTTTATGCTTATCAAACAAGCAGAAGACACTAGTCATGTTTAAATCCCAGTTGCGCAGATTGGCCATTTTAACACTGTTCAACACGTGCCCCAATTTGAACTATGCTATTCTATGTTAGCAAAATTCATGCACATTATGAAATCTATTGAGAAATAAGAAAAGGTGAATAAAGACTGTGAGTCAATGTTCTGAAATTATATTTTTTTAACTATGCTGTATAGCTGTTTGGTTGTCAAACTCAAAAAAAGTGTTTATTTTTAATTATTAAAAATGTTCATTATTTTATATGAAAAAGATGTTGATAATTGTATTTTATTGACAAAATATTTTAGTTTGTCATATATTTTTTGATTACATCAGATACAATTTTAAGCTGTCATATGGTTATGTTACAATGTGCCCCTCACATGTTACAATGGGATGATGGATGTTCAAATTGACAAGGTTTGAAAAAGACATGGTCAAGTGATTTCCATTAGCTGTTCTAAAACTCAAATGAAGGCCCTAATCGATACTAGGAGTGACCAGACCCTGGTAAACAGGAAGTTGTTTGTGGCTCCATCTTTAGTCAGGTCCTTAAAGGGGTCCTATTATGCCCCTTTTTACAAGATTTAAAATTAGTCGCTGATGTTCACAGATTGTGTATGCGAAAAATAGTAACTTTTTGACTGTGAGCAAATCCGCATTGTTTTTGTGTGTCTCTTTAAATGCAAATGTGTTTTTTTGTGTGGAAAAAGGCATATGCTGATATAAATTTTTCATGTTGCAATTAATTTCTGAAGCTTTTATCAAGGTATATGATATTATCACGATATTGATATAAGTTGCAAAAAAAGTGTTATCATAGCATAACAGCTTTAAGAACTATTTTTGTAATAAAAAAGTCACTGAATGTTTAAATACAATAATACAATGCACCAAAAATATATACAGCTCTGGAAAAAAATTAAGAGAAATCAATGTTAAGTGGTCTCTTAATTTTTTCCATAATTGTAAAAGTACAATTTTCAAACAGATTAAAGTGCAAAAGAATTAGGCTATAAAGAACAACAGGTAACAAAGGAATATTAGGTTTCATTATTTAATGCATTAACTAAGATTGAGCAATAGCTACATCTGTTACAGAAAGTATAATGTTTTTGGTAATGTTAGTTAAGAAATACTGATCATTGTTAGTTTTATTTAAGGTCGATTACAAAAGTTATTTTGTTATTAAACAGTAACTAAGAAATTAACATTACTTAGAATAATTAATTCTTTATAAGTATTTTTCATTGTCAGTTTGGTAATAATGAATTAACATGTTAACTAATGAAGTCGTATGTCTTTTGGACAAATAATCCCAAAAAATTCTAATCATTAGGGCATGTTGTAGTCCAGATTAAAACATAATGTTTAAGTTTGAAAATAAATAGCCTATTAAGTCTTTACGTATTAAGCATTTGGTGCTGTGATGAAAAACATTGAGATTACAAAACGAATGGCTGTTTTTTAAAAATTCACTAGCGGTTGCTTTTGTTTTGCAGGTTTTCCGGGGTAACAATTATTTGAACTGCATTCTGCAGTTCATCAGCGCCCTCTGCTGTCATTGAGCAGCACTTCATTAGCTCCTTCAGTCGTTCATGTGCTTCTCATTTACATCTGAGCACGTGTCCCTTTGACGCAGAATACAGCGGTGTTGAGCATTTATACGGTTGATGGGCAAAGTATTCTTGAGTGTATTATAAAAAATGTAATAATTGTTAATAAATTATTATTTACGATATTTTGAAGTGCCCACGATAACAATATCGTGCATATTCATTATCGTGATATATCCCATTACCGAAAATCGGCACATGCCTACTTGATGCTATCTTTTTTGTGTGTGGATTTTCTTTTAACTCTTTTTCTTGTGTTTGAAAAAGGAAAGAGACTTTCTGTTTTTTAACAGGTTGCCATTTGTTGATTAAATTATCCTGTCATATCTGGACACTCCAACACCAGCTCAGTTCTACAATGAAGTAAAATGTAACTCTGTGTTGTGAATCTGAACAAAGCTTGATTTCTTTTTGTTTATTTATTTTGTTGTGGTGAAACTATAAGTGAAGTTAAATAAAAGTATAGATTATATATAAACTATAGATTTTCTAAGACTACAGTCCTTGGAGTAGGGACATTCCTCCTGTCTTGTAGGCTGGTAATCGGCAAAAGGAAAATATATTTAATCAAACTCTGAGAAGCTACCGTGTACATTAGCTGTGTCCCAAAGTGAAGGGTGCGCACTTTGAAGGCCATGCACTTCGAAAGCCAGGGCAGGCCACGCCTTCCGAGGGACAGGGTTACAAAACCCCTCCAATTGCTAATCAAAAGTAGCAGAATCTCATCCAAAATATCCCAAAACGTGGGCCGCGGGCAGTAGAAATATTGCTTAAGTAAAGACAACTTAACCTGTGGACTATAGGCTACAAAGACTCCAAAGCAACAGCAGCCCCATTCCAGACTTGGCAACAATGAACCAAGTGTTGTTAATGGGTTATAGGCCAAGCAGGTTTGTGACAACTGACAGCGGATGTCCGTGAGGAGATTTTAAAAAGAGAAATGGAGCAGATTATTATTTATTTTTTTTAGAGCTTTTTATTGGATTTTGACATGCTTCAAAGCCTGCAAAGATGGAGACCAGGCCATAGGCATGTAAATCTGTAGCCGGTTAAATTGCAACTATTAGTTAAAAGTTTATTTCTTATGTTAAATGTAACTGTTACAATATATTTTAAAGATTTATATATTACGTCCAAGTCTTTATTTAAGTAGGCCTAGTTATTTTTATTCAACTCATCATCTCAGATGCATTGTACTTTTTATGACATGCCAGCCGTCAGCCCTTCCCCTTTAAAAGTGAAAGTGCCCTTTTCGATCGCACCACAGTGATATAGTGAACGCTATTTCCCCAGAACGAGTGCGATTTCTACTGAGGGGGATTTCTAACTTCTTTTCTCTCGCCACAGCAAATCATCTGCCTCCATCTAGTCCTATCCTCTTCTCTCAGACCGACTACCTTCATGTCCTTCTTCACTACATCCATAAACCTCCTCTTTGGTCTTCCTCTTGACCTCCTGCCTGGCAGCTCTAACTCAGCATTCTTTTACCAATATATTCACTTTCCCTCCTCTGTACATGTCCAAACCATCTCAACTTGGCCTCCAAGGACTCCACTAACTTTGTCTCCAAATCATCTTACATTTGCTGTCCCTCTAATGTACTCACTCCGGATCCTATCCATCCTCGTCACTCCCAAAGAGAACCTCAACATCTTCAGCTCTGCTACCTCTAGCTCTTCCTCCTGTCTTTTCCTCAGTGCAACTGTCTCCAAACCATACAACATCGCTGGTCTCACTACTGTCCTGTACCTTTCCTTTCATTCTTGCTGGTACTCTTTTATCACACAACAGACCTGACACTTTTCTCCACCCATTCTAACCTGCCTGCACCCGCTTCTTCACCTTCACGCTTTTTTCCACATTCCCCATTGCTCTGGACTGTTGATCCTAAGTACTTAAAATCCTGCACCTTCTTTACCTCTTCTCCCTGTAACCTCACTGTTCCACTTGGTTCTCTCTCATTCACACACATGTATTCTGTCTTGCTGCGACTAACCTTCATTCCTCTTTTCTCCAGAGCAAACCTCCACCTCTCTAGACTTTCCTCCACCTGCTCCCTGCTCTCACTACAGATCACAATGTCATCCGCAAACATCATAGTCCATGGAGATTCCTGTCTGACCTCATCCATCAGGCTGTCCATCACCGTGAAGTCCTCTGTCTCACCTACAGCACCCCTTACCACTGTCCTAACTGCTGTCATACATATCCTAGATAAATTGTTCTGTGCCAGCCACAACTTTACATTCAGCCTTTAGAGGAGACTTTCGTTAATGGTCATTAATTAATTAATTAATTAATTAATTCATTCATTCATTCATTCATTAATTCATTCATATAAAACAACTTTATTTTGCAGTCCAGCTAAGTCAGCAGTTTTTTTGTATTAAATTTGCAAAATCTGCATTTTGTCTTATAATTTAGAGTGACAGATGTCGCAATTGATTTAGCATATTTTTGGCTGTGACATTTTTTAGCTACGGTGTTGACAGTATGATAAGAAAAATAAATGATTGCATGGACAACATATCCTATCCCCAGTGTCTCTCTTTCTGTAAGGGAAATTTAAAAAAGAGTCTGGAAGAAATTCACTTACAGCAGGTGAGCACAGAATGAATTTTAAGTGTGAGTGAGATGGTGCGGTGTGGAATAGCAGGAGTGGAACGAAAATACAGCCCCGCGCAGATTTAATTTTAGGCTATTTAAAGAAAGTGCAGGAAAAAAGAAAAAAAGAAAGAAACAGCGAAAAGGGAGATAATGGACTGAATCTTCTTGAGAGACTGGTTGAGAAATAAATAGCATTCATGCAAGATATAATTGGGAAATTAAAGTTTATCTTGGTTGCTCAGGGCAGTCTCTCTGTTTATCCCGAGGTTTATCCCGGATCCGGGCCGTGTCCGGATCGGATGGTGGACCAGCGCCTGGACATGACCAACGCATCCTGGAGTGTCTGCTGAGCTGTGTCAATTGGTGTCTCCTCCGAATTTGCCTCACCAGCACGTCATGCTCATAAAACCCGTCTCAGGCGCAATAATTCCGATCTTTCATGTATTCATACTCTTGTGTAATCAACACACCATCCTAAATAAACCCGTCTCTTCCATGATACCCTGAAATTTTGAATATTCCGATCTAATATGATTTCTGACTTGTAAGGTTGCCAGAATAATAATCATACACGGTGTGTTAAAAGGCCAGAGGAGAACTGGCACCCCGACTGAGTCTGGTTTCTCCCAAGGTTTATTTTTCTCCATCATGCCCTGATGGAGTTTTGATTCCTTGCCACTGTCGCCTTTGGCTTGGCTTGCTCAGTTGGGGACACTAAAAATATGATCAAAGTTATTCAACTAATTATACAAATACAATTTATGAATTAGGTTTTAATTAATTCTATAAACTATAATACAGATCTTCCAACATTGTCGCTATATGATAAATTAAAATAAGCTGATAACATCACTGTTTTCTCCAGAACGACTGTATAGCCAAATCTAATTTTGCAATATTATCCTGTTTGACACTGTGAAGCTGCTTTGACACAATCGTGATTGTAAAAGTGCTATATAAATAAAGTTGATTGATTGATTGATTGATTGAACTGTGCGAATGCACTAAACGTTTTGTTTACTTCAATTTCAAGTGCTTGCGCTGTTGTGTTCAATACAGTTCAAAAGTATCCAGGCTACACTTAAATTATTGACCTCTACCGTCTTTATGGGAAATCTGATCAAGTGCCGTGGGAATGTGGACCAGTCAAATTCTGTAGTCACCAGTCAGTGTGCTATGAATTCTGGGATAGGGAAGGCTGCGAAGTTGTGGGTAAGGTTCCATCTGCTGTACCTTTCCTTTGCCTGAGAAACAAAGGGCGCATTGCGGCAGCCTTCGTCGCGCCACTGTGACGCAATTGCACTTCAAATGTGGCCTTTAGAGGGCTAGTCCTCAAATTGGGACAGCCTTCGTAGTGCCACTGTGACGTAATCAAATTTCAAATGCGGCCTTCAGAGGGCTAGTCTTCACATTGGGACAGCCTTTGTAGTGCCACTGTGACGTAATCGAACTTCAAATGCGGCATTCAGAGGCTGCAGCCTTCACATTGGGAAAGCCTTAATAGTGCCGCTGTGACATATCGCAATGCAAATGCGGCCTTTTGAAGAGAAAGACATAAACAATCAAGACAGAGAAAAACATACTCAGACAATAAGTATAGGAATTAATTGTACTAGGGGTGGGGACCTAGATCCTGTAATTTTCCTAATCGTCCTAGGTAGAACCAGAGAAAAGACTTACCCCTACAATGTTGTAGTGAAATTTCCAACTACAATATCTAGATACAAAGGAAAACCTTTTTTTTTCTTCCAAAGGACATTCTGGATGGTTTCTTTTATTTAGGACTTATCTCTGTCTTTTATTTAGCATGCATCCACTCATGCACCCCCTGCGTAGATCTATATTCCAAGATATTTCATAAACTTACCAATTTCACTTTCTCCACCAAGCCTGAAGAAGGAACCGTGGAAGAGTGGATATATATTTATAAAAAATATAATCAGCATTCCGAGTCATGAAGGTACCAGAAGAAGATCACGTGGAGCTAATAAGGCAGCACCTAAAGGGGGAATGACAGTGCGCAGTCCATCTTCAAACCTATGGGGACAAGAAACCTATTGGCACAAGGTTAACCTGTTAAGCTGATTTCTAAATTTTGAAAAAATCCTAAGAAATGTATACTCAGACTAAAACAAATACAGTTTGTGAATCCTTTGCACTAAAAGCATAATTATGGTCTCATTTGAAAGCAGACACCTGGCAGTTTACTGTAAAGTCAAAATGATAATATTTTTTATAATAAAAAAAAGCTATAATAAGCTTCAAAGTTTTGTAAAGTTATTAGAAATTTATTTGTATGATATATCTTTATGAAAATAAAATTGAAGTGGGCCTTGGAGAAATCTAGAAATGCACTACAGCTAAAGCCACAAGTCTGACCATGTTATATTTCAGATCTGAAGATGATCAGTCTAAAACTCTGCATTTTATTAAACGTTTTACAAGATCGTTTCATGTGATTTTATTTTGAGATATCGCTGAAATATCAACTGATGTTTATTGCCACATCTTCTCAGCTTTCAGTCGCTGTATTGCCTCTATTGTTTAGAGGTGCAAACTGCCCCATTCAGTTTGTCTCCCCGGCATTCACACTTCTGCGGACTGGTTATGGCTCCAATTATTATTCTTTTGTCTGCATTATAATAACGATTCTCTATTCAAACTGTTCTATTCAAACCTCATTTCTAAATCAAACCTCTCACTTTACCCTCACTGAGGCTCTATTGAATGCATTTCGTCCAAATAAGCATTTCAGTAGTTTTACATTTAGAAAATGTTCATAAAAATAAAGTATTTACTCAGTGGCAGGTGCATCTAGGGCAAGCTAGCATGTTAGCTTAGCACACCAGCAAAACAACAATTTATACGATTAAAATCATGTTTTATTCAAAACTTGCTTCATATCACTTTATAATTTATAAGTCGAGTGTTTTATATAACAATATGTGATCTCATGTAGCTTCGGGTCAAAAAATCTGACAGAAAATATACAATGCTAAAAGCTATGTGGAATAGCATTGCATTATAAATATCATCTATTATGAAACCACCCAACATGGCATAAAGAACACAGACCAACCATATATTGCCGCGATTGTGTGTTTATTGTCTTAAAACGTGTTTATCTGCATAAAATAGCGATCTGACGATCCCAGGGAGCTGTGTGGATATGTCCATATGTCAGATACTTCCTGAATGTCACATGGTGTGTCTGTTCTTCATCTATGCATAGGGGAGTGAATTTTCAGTAGTACAGCTTTCCAGCGCCCTCCGGCTGCCAGAATGAATTGAAAACACAGCATATCACAGCCTACTGCTCTCATAATCACACATCCGCGGATTTTGGATAAAGATTGAATAAATAATACTTCTCTGTATAGAAATTTGACTCAAACGTGTGAGAATCTATCAATATTTCTCCACATCTGCACACTTTTGAAGTAAAAGCCCTGAGGGAAGTTGTTTTGTCGAGTGTCTTCATGACGACCAAGGAGGATTTTTTTATGAATGGGAGCAAATGACGCGCATATTACAATCAAAAGGTAGCGACGCCGATGATCTTATTCATAACTCCTGGAACATATTAACACATTACGGTCACTATAAGACTTTGAGAATAAAACAGAGGTAAAAAAATTAAACTTTAGTCTTAGATCTTTTTAATGATGTATAGTTTGTCAAGGTAATTACTTACATCTGATAGTAATTTTGAGCTAATTTAAACAAAGAGACCTTCAGTGCGTCCTCGTCCTCGTGACGGTTATCAGGTTAAAAGACCTTTATGATCAAAAACAATCACCCGGTGAGACCATACGTGCTTATGCTTATGATTTAGGAGAGAAACTTTACAAGGTAAAGCACAGAGGCTAAGTAGAGTTTTAGACGAAGGGAGTGTTCTGAAAGAGCAGTTAGTCCTTGGACTAAGGGATGATTTCCTAAGAAGAGAGATGGAATGAAGATCAAGGAAGAGTGAAGCTTGAAGCACAAGCCTGATTTTGAAGCACAAGCTTGACTTTGCACAGCTGATGCAGGATACCATCACATGGACAGAAGAAGAAGAAGCACAGTCTGAAGGTAACTTGAGGACGCCTGTATGTGTGAGAGCAGCAGTTCATACTGCAGTTGTGGCGGGTGACAATTCATCATTGCCAACGTTAGAAAAGTTGCTTAAAACAATAAAGAAGATAGCTGTATGTCAGGAAGAATTGTACAGAATAGTCCATAGTCAAGATAGAGTTGACCCCCAGACTGGTTTTCCGAGGAGACAGCCACTAAAAATCAGCGAAGGGAAATATTTCTGTTACACCTGTGGTGAACCAGTTCACACAAGTCGATGTTGCACGCAGCATGAGGAGCCGATTAACCGTGGCGCTGCATCATCACAAATGGTGCAAGTTACTGAGGGGTTCAGAGGAGCTTCGCCGGGTGACCTGGCAAGCACCAATGGGCCTTCAGTAATCCGGTGCCATAAAGCTGACTGGAGGGCCGATGCAATGCCAGAAACGCTAAGTACTTTTGGAGACTGTTTGACAGTGGATGTAAAAATAGCAGGGTTGCCCACCAAATGCTTGATGGACACAGGTTCAAAGGTCACCACCATCCAGAGTCTCACTTTAAACAACATTTCAGAAGGCAAGAGATACAGCTGTCGTCTGTTAACTGGGTGCACCTCACTGCTGCAAACAGACTATACAGTCCTGTTCTTGGATGTCTAGAGGCAGATATAGAGTGCACGGGAAGTGTTTTTTGTTTTAGTTTTTTTACAGGGAAGTGTGTTTTCATGCTCACAGAGTTCAAACGCCAATGCAAATGAGATGAAAGGATTGGATGGATTCATGAGGATAAATGTGCTTAGTGATTTGATAAACATTGTACTGTCTGGAAAGGAGTTGAGCAAGAAAAGTAAAGTCTGTCAACATGCAGATGCAAATGTCAGGTGAGTGATAGCCAGAGTGAACAAAGATGCAAAGAAGAAGAAGAAGCAGAGTCTGAAGGTAACTTGAGGATGCCTGTGCGTGTGAGAGCAGCAGTTCATACTACAGTTGTGGCACTACATGGGACTACCCAAGACTCTTGGGTCCAGTTGGAAGGATAGGACTTGTTAACGTGTCTGGGAAGCAAGTTGTGACAATCCTATACTTAAGTGAAAAGATTGTGAAGGCCACTGCAGTATACCTCATCAAGTAAAGCATTAAGTATTGCAGTGGACAGATTCTGTTATCCTCCCAAAAGGACTGTTCATAACCAATGTGCTTGCAAGCCCAGAAAAGGGGAAAGTTCCAGTGGTTGTGTTAAATCTCTGCCAAGAAACTGTTAGGATGATGCCAGGGTCCAGGATTGCAGTTCTAAGCCTCAAAAAGTGTCCCCACAGCAAATGGGGGAATTTGAAGAGGATGATAAGTTACATGTCAAATGGCATGTGCAGTGCAGCATTAAGATTGAAAGCCAGCCCAAACAACTATCAATTCCAGTTCAGTTGAAACAGGATGGACTGTCGAAGATGCTGCGGGAGAAGTTAAATTCTCTGCTGACATGTTACAGTGATGTTTTCTCCAAGAGTGAGACAGACTACGGATAAACAATGATGGTGATGCATAACATACCTACTGGATATGCACAGCCAATAAAGAAATGACACTGATGAGTCACTCTTCATGTTTTTATACTGAAAGAGAGTCACTGTCCATGGTCCTCGCCTGCAGTCATTGTGATAAGAAAGGATGGGAGTGTTTGTTTTTTCTGTGACTACAGGAGACTTAAGTCACATTCAAGGATGCCTTCCTACTTCCCAGTGTGGAGGAATCCTAGGATGCTTTAGGGAATGCACAATTGTTTCCACACTGAATCTCATGACAGGTTATTTTCAAGTGGCGGTAAATGAATTAGATCCCGAGAAGACTGCCGTCACAACACTGTTCGGGTTGTTTGTATGGACACGGATGTAGTTTGGCTTATGCAATGTTCCGGCCACCTTTCAGGTGATCTGGTTCCTTTTTGAATTAACATTTTTTTAATTAACATTCTTTATATGTCTGCATAATCTTTCTGAGCTGGTAAAAGTTTTATTTTGAGATTTTTCATGGAAAAAACTGCCTTGTCTATTGAAAGTGCTCACGTGATGTTATATTTTTTTGTTGTGGATTTTCTCTGCACTGTTTTCTTGTGTTTGAAAAAGGAAAGAGACTTTCTGTTTTTGAACAGGTTGCCATTTGTTGATTACATTATCCTGCCATATAACCCTGCCCTGGACAATTCAACATCAGCTCAGTTCTATGGTGAGGTAAAAATTTAACTATGGGTTGTGAATTTCATTCCGGTATGTGAACTGACTTGAAAAACATATCAGTAACACTTTATTTTAAGGGTCCAGAGTAATGCATTATTTAAGCATTAATTAATGATGAACTTGTTCACATTTAAGCATTAGTTAAGCATGAACACACTAGTAATTAATGATTAACTTTACATTTTAAGGGTAGAGAATAATGCATTAGTTAAACTAGTAATTAATTATTTGCTTGTTCACAATTAGGCACTAGTTAAGCATGGACACAATAGTAATTAATGATTAACTAAATGTCACAAGCTGGGCTTGAACTCGGGTCTCTGGTGTGGTGAGTAGAGAAATCTACCCCTTAGCCACAGAGGTGGTGGTGTTGGACCCAATCGAAACACTCCAGGCAAAACTTCAGGCAAGGGAGATTTATTAAAAAAAAAGGTATTTAGCAAGTCACAAAAAAACTTCAACAAAAGTTCTTCTCAGAATGAGGTAAGATCAAAAAATAGATATAGTGCAAAAATAACAGGAGAAAGTAAAACTCCACGAGAGGAGAAAACAGAACCAGAGAATACAAATAACTAAGTAAACCTTACTTGAGACAGCTTAGAAGGACTGGGGATGACGCATAGCCAGGACTCACAAAAACTGAGTGAGGAACAAGTGAAAAAAAACACAAAATAACAGGAGGCAGGAAGCTGACAGGACCCACTCCTCTAGGAATGGCTCCTGACGTTCCTTCCAGAACACCCCGGCCTTCGGGTGGGAAACTCTCGGATTAAACTTGGGTCCAGGATGTCCTTAGCTGAAACCCAGCAGCGCTCCTCTGGCCCGTAGCCCTCCCAGTCCACCAGATACTGCAAGGAGTTTTGGACCCTCCGGGAACCCAGTATCCGGTGCACTGTGTAGGCCGGCTGGCCGGCTGGCCGGCTGGCCGTCTATGATCCTGGGAGGTTGAGGGGGTCTGCATGGGGGGGGGGGGGGGGGGGCAAAGGGAGAAGACAAGACAGGTTTTAGTAAGGAAACATGAAATGTTGGGTTAATTCTAAGGGAGCGAGGGAGAAACAAACGATAAGAGACAAGGTTAACTTTCCTTGCAATGCAAAAAGGGCCAATGTATTTCTGGGATAGCTTCTTAGATTCGACCCGGAGGGGCAGGTTTTTTGTGGCTAACCAAACTCTTTGACCAGCTCGGAAGTTAGGGGCCATCCGGCGGCGGCGATTAGCCTGGCTTTGGTATCTCTGGGAGGTCCAAAGGAGGGTACGTCGGGCCTTCTTCCATGTCCGCCTACAGCGTAGGACAAAGCGCTGGGCCGAGGATACACCAACTTGCGCCTCTTCCTCTGGAAATAATGGGGGAATGTAACCGAACAGGCATTCAAAGGGGGACAAACCAGTGGCTGAGGACTGGAGCGTGTTGTGGGCATATTCAGCCCAAATGATATAATTGGCCCAAGACATAGGATTACTGGCTGCCATACAGCGCAAGGTGGTCTCCAGATCCTGATTAATACGTTCCGTCTGGCCATTAGACTCTGAATTCAACCTAGACGATAAGCTGGCTGTGGCACCAATAAGTCTGCAGAAGGCTCCCCAGAACCGGGACGAGAATTGGGGACCTCGGTCCGAGACGATGTCCAGGGGAACTCCAAAAATCCGGAAGACATGGTTCATGAGGAGCTCAGCAGTCTCCTTGGCTGAAGGCAGAACCGGTCCACAACCACCAGGATGACTGTGTTGCCCTGGGACGGAGGAAGTCCCGTAACAATGTCCAGTGAAAGGTGCGACCATGGCCTGCGGGGAACAGGTAAGGAATGGAGCAGTCCCTGGGGCCGCGGACATGTAGACTTCCCCTGGTTGCACACAGGGCAGGCCTCCACATAGACCTGAATGTCCTTCTTGATGGACGGCCACCAAAAGCGTTGCTGGAGGAAGTCCAAAAGTGCGAGCACTTCCTGGATGGCACGTCAAGGGCGACTCATGACCCCACTGCAAGACCCCGGCAGATAGAGGAACGTAGAGGCGTCCAGCGGGACCACCGCCTGGATCAGACTCCTGGGCACGGGCCTCTCATACCACTCTTTCCAGTTCCCACTGAAGAGGTGCGACAATCTTAGAACTTGGAATAATCGACGCCAGGGGCTTCTCTTCAGGAGAGTAGGCTCGAGACAGGGCATCTGGCTTAACATTCTTGGTGCCAGGTCTGTAAGACAGGAGAAACTGGAATCGATTAAAAAACAGGGACCACCGTGCTTGCCGTGGGTTCAACCGCTTAGCCTGCTGGAGGTATTCCAGGTTCTTGTGGTCCGTGAGAACCTGGAAAGGATGCTGAGCCCCCTCAAGCCAATGGTGCCACTCCTCCCAGGCAAGTTTTACCGCAAGCAACTCTCGATCCCCCACGTGGTAGTTGCACTCAGCATCAGACAGGCGGCGAGACATGAAGGCGTCATTTTCCACCATCACCCCTCTGTGACAGGACAGCCTCAACCCCCACCTCTGAGGCATCCACCTCCACCAGAAAAGGTATTTCTAGGTCAGGGATCGAAAGAATAGGAGCGGAAGTGAAGCGGCGCTTGAGATCTTCAAAGACCTTCGCTGGCTCCGGACCCCAGTGAATCTTGGTTCCTCCTCCCTTGGTAAGTGCCATCAAGGGAGCCACCACAGAGCTGAAATTCTTAATGAACATCCTATAGAAGTTCGCAAAGCCAATGAACCATTGAACCTCCTTGACTGTGGCAGGGGTAGGCCAGTTGTGAATTGCTTTGACCTTCTTAGGGTCCATCTCCAGGTGGCCAGGAGTGACGATGAACCCAAGAAACTGAGTCTGGAAAACATGAAATTCACACTTCTCTGGTTTTATGTAGAGATGATTATCAAGGAGTCTCTGGAGAACTCTACTAACATGCCCCTCATGCTCCTTCAGTGACCTCGAGAAGATGAGGATATCATCCAGGTATACGAAGACGAATAGATTAAGCATATCCCGGAGAACGTCATTAATAAGGGTTTGGAACACTGCTGGGGCATTGGTGAGCCCGAACAGCATCACCAGATACTCGTAGTGCTCCATGGGGGTATTGAAGGCGGTCTTCCATTCGTCCCCTTGTCGGATCCGCACGAGATGTTAAGCATTGCGGAGATCCAGTTTAATAAAAACGGAAGCCCCTTGAAGTAGCTCAAAAGCAGTGGCCATGAGTGGAAGGGGTTATTGATTCTGAACCGTGATCTTGTTGAGGGCCCGGTAATCAATATAAGGCCTAAGACCTCCATCTTTCTTTTCTACAAAAAAGAAGCCCGCCCCAGCCGGGGAAGTAGAGGCACGGTTGATGCCGGCTACCAAGGACTCCTTAATGTAGGTATCTATAGCTAAGCGCTCGGGGGAAGACAAGGAGAAGATCCGACCCCTCGGAGGGCAAGACCCAGGGAGTAGATCAATGGCACAGTCGTAAATGCGGTGAGGAGGTAAAGAGGTGGCTCGGGACTTGCTGAATACAGTCCTGAATCGATGGTAAACATTGGGGACCTGGGACAGATTGACAGACTCTAGGGGCTGAGAGACTCTGTAGCAGGCAGGTAAGTTGGCAAATAGAACCCCAGTTCAGAATGGTATCAGTGGGCCAGTCGATCTGGGGATTATGTCTGGACAGCCAAGGGTGACCCAGGATAATTACTCGGGGGAATCAATGAGATAGAAAGTCTCCTCCTGCTGATGTTGAAAGATGGTAAGTCGCAGGGACTGACTTTGCCTGGTTCCAGAGATCTGCCATCCAGGGCTGTTACTGCCTGGGGTTGAGGAAGTAGTTGGGTAGGGATCTTAAGTTCCTTTGCCAATGTTAAAACAAGGAAGTTCCCTGCGGCACCAGAATCGATCATAGCCTGGACCCAGTGATGGTGGCCAAGAGTGGCTGGAACAGCTAGGACAGCATTAGCAGGAGGAGCTCTTATTTTCCCCATCACAGCCCTCCTGTAGCTGGGTGGGGACAGGCGTTTCCAGAAAGCTCAGTGCAAAACTTCAGGCAAGGAAGATTTATTTTTCATTAAAAAAAGGTATTTAGCAAGTCACAAAAAAACTTCAACAAAAGTTCTTCTCAGAATGAGGTAAGATCACAAAATAGATATAGTGCAAAAATAACAGGAGAAAGTAAAACTCCACGAGGGGAGAAAACAGAACCAGAGAATACAAATAACTAGAAAACCTTACTTGAGACAGCTTAGAAGGACTGGGGATGACGCATAGCCAGGACTCACAAAAGTGAGGAACAAGTGAAAAAAAACACAGCTAAATACTCTAGGGAAAACAAGGCACAGGTGACCTGGATAAGGCTAACAAGGACACACGAGGAAGAACCAAAGCAGGGGGGAACACAGGGGACCTCTAGAGGCCCGGAGACACACAACAGGAGGCAGGAAGCTGACACTTAACACAATAGAACGGGCATATTAGCCATTATTTACAACTTAATAAGCCATATATTATATTTGTGTAGTGATGTAATTATATTTCTGTGCCATGCTGTTAAGTTAACTGAACAATAAGCTAGTAGTTATGTTTAATTACTGCTGATTTTCCATTATAAATGGATAAAATAGTGTAATAAAGCAAATTTGACCCCCTATTCTAAATTGAAAGTTTTATCCTTATCAATTATGGCAATTATTCAGTGATATTCAAGTTTACTAACCAGAATAAGCCAATAATTAAGCCCAACTACCATTAATACAGTACTAATAAAGGCAATTTGACCCCCTATTCTAAAGTGAACGTTTTATCCTCATTAATTATGCCACTTATTGAGAGATATTCACGTTTACTAACCAGAATAAGACAATAATTAAGCCCAACTACCATTAATACATTACTAATAAAGGCAATTTGACCCCCTATTCTAAAGATAAGTTCTTATTTTTTAGCTGTTATGTGTATTTTTATGTAATGTGTAGTTCTACATGAATCTAATATGTACATCATTAAAAGCAATTAACATTCTGCTGCACACTCGGTTCAAAGGATTTACATTAAACAAACTACACATTAAAACCCTACAGTGAATAAGATTTCTGTAATCATTTAACCATTATTTATCATGCAATACTTATTTTGCTTGCCATGGGACACAATGACTAGAATGTACACCAAAACGCAACATAAATTCACAAAAGACACTAATTTAATTTGTTCGGTGTAATCCACATCTTTAGAATCCATACGAGGAACTTCTTTTCCAGCGTTCTTCATCTTTCTCTTCAACAGCGACCGTAAACAAATCCTGCGCTCGTTAGGAATACATTGCGTTTTACGGCAGTGATATCAAACGCTCATTGGCTCTCGCCTGCTTCGTCACAGATTCCCACATGCCGTGTTTTATTGTTTTTTTGTGTTTACAGTCTGTGGTGAATGAGAAACGTGCACCTTCAAATAGTGGAATTAAGTTTAAATTAAATAACTTAAATAAATGATTCTCTGTAGCGTTACCTCATACAAAACTATATCGCCAGAGAGGACTGCGACTGCAACACATCGTCACTCGGACTACTATAGGTACCGCTTTTGACATTTTCACAATAAAGAAATTATTGTGATTACACTTTAGTTAGTTATGTTTTTCTTTATAAGCCTATAGTTTAAAAAAATGTTATGTGTAGGTTTAGAGGTTTGAGTGAGATTAGTGGCTAAAAATATAATTTTAATGCTATATTGTACTACAATTTTAAAATTAATTTTTTGTCCATTAAGTTGTATTGTCATTTTTATTCTCTGTAAAATTGTTATGTTTGTGTTCAGGAAATAACATGTATCTATAAAATCGTAAAAGGAAAATTGTACATTTTTTTATATGATATAAAATATGTTTTACGTTTTTTGCTGTAAAAGCATAACACATTTGTTTAAATGTTGCCAATACGTTCATGTTGTACCTTTCACCATTTATCCAAATAGACAAAAATAGCTGTTTTTTTAACTTATATATCAAATTACTGCCATAATTGAGGATAAAACTTTCACTTTAGAATAGAGGATCAAATTGCCTTTATTAGTACTGTATTAACATTTACATTTAATCATTTAGCAGACGCTTTTATCCAAAGCGACTTTCAAAAAAGTGGAGAGCAATAGAAACAACAAAACAAACAAGCCCAACAACCTGTAAGAGCTGTAAGAAGTCTCAGTTAATTAGCACAGTACACAGTTTTTGTTGTTTTGTTTTTCTGGGACAAACAAACAAAAATTAATGGATAGTTAAGTGCTTTTCTTTATTGGTCAGGTGCAATTGGAAGAGATGTGTCTTAAGATGTTTTTTAAAAATGGCTACAGACTCGGCAGAACGAATTGAGATCGGCAGGTCATTCCACTAGGTGGGAACGGTCCAGGAAAATGTCCGTGAGAGTGATTTCATGGCTCTTTGAGATGGAACCACGAGGCGTCGCTCACTTGCAGAACGCAAGCTTCTGGAGGGTGTGTAAGTCTGAGCAAGTGAGTTTAGGTATATTGGTGCAGAGGCAGTGGTTCTTTTGTAG
Source organism: Pseudorasbora parva (assembly GCF_024679245.1). Classification (NCBI taxonomy): domain Eukaryota; kingdom Metazoa; phylum Chordata; class Actinopteri; order Cypriniformes; family Gobionidae; genus Pseudorasbora; species Pseudorasbora parva. The sequence goes on along the minus strand of NC_090180.1, from coordinate 23,214,537 downwards.
GCGAGTACTAGTGCCTTGAATTTGATGCGAGCAGCCATTGGCAACCAGTGCAGTCTGATGAAGAGAGGCGTAACATGAGCTCTCTTTCGCTTATTAATGGTAGTTGGGCTTAATTATTGTCTTATTTTGGTCAATAAACTTGAATATCACTCAATAAGTGCCATAATTAATGAGGATAAAACTTTCACTTTAGAATAGGGGGTCAAATTGCCTTTATTAGTACTGTATTAATGGTAGTTATGCTTAATGATTGGCTTATTTTGGTCAATAAACTTGAATATCACTCAATAAGTGCCATAATTGATCAGGATAAAACTTTCACTTTAGAATAGGAGGTCAAATTGCTTTATTACACTATTTTTGCAATTTATAATGGTAAAATCAGTCAGCAGTAATTAAACATAACTACTAACTTATTGTTTAGTTAACTTAACAGAATGGCACAGAAATATAATTAGATCGCTGCACAAAAATAATATATGGCTTATTAAGTTGTAAATAATGGCTAAAATGCCCTTTCTATTATGTTAAGTTAATCATTAATTACTATTGTGTCCATGCTTAACTAGTGCATAATTGTGAACAAGCAAAGCATTAATTACTAGTTTAACTAATGCATAATTTTAACCCTTAAAATGTAAAATGAATCATTAATTACTAGTGTGTTCAAGCTTAACTAATGCTTAATTGTGAACAAGTTAATCATTAATTAATGCTTAACTAGTGCATTATTCTAGACCCTTAAAATAGTTACCAAAATATCTTATGTGGAATGTAACATCTATAATGTACTTTTGAGTGAACTGAGTACCATTTGAACTTTCTAGCAGAACTGTTGTTGTTTTCCTATTTCTGTTTGGTTTGGGTATTAAAAAAAAATTGTGAAGTGGACAAGGAAAGCTTATATGGACAGACCCTTGCTCCCTCGATTTTGACAGAGGGAGTGAGTCTACTTTATATGTACACTTCAGGCAGCTTCATATACCACAATGCAACATGATTGTGATGTCACTGCATATTGCGTTAAATTTGCACCACCACAAACAAACTCTATGATATTTTAATTATTTTTAAAAACATTTAAAATAACCCAAATACACCTATATACATATATAATGCTGCATTAAACAATTTCGTAAAGGAAAAAATAAATAATTAAATACACTTCACATAGTGGAGCCCACATAAATACACTCCACATATCCACATAGTGGATTCCAAGTGATCAAGGGCTTAGGACGTCCCAGTTCAGTCCATTGCAAAGGTTCCGCCAGTAGTGTGCACTCATGCAATGTAAGCAATGACACACATTCGAGTGAACGAGATGAGATGGAGGGAAGTTAGTGAGTGAAGGACATAATAAAAACAAACTGGAACGCAGCACAGGAATACACAGACAAGTGCTCACACTGTGCTTTCTTCTCTGCTTTTAATAGTGCTACAGCCAACCAACATAATGTGCCACCACCCCCTACTGATCAAACCCACTACCACAAATAACATACAACTATCTATCTATATATATATATATATATATATATATATATATATATATATATATATATATATATAATAAAAATGCTACACAAATGTTGTTTGACATATTTGCAGTGCTTTGTGTTTAAACCGAAATCCCTCCGGCGTGAGGACGATCCGTTTAGATCTGCTCTGATGATCTGGTGGGTCCTGTAAGATTTGTCTACAAGGGTACTGTTTAAACACAGTTACCTAAAAAATATTTCTAAAGTTAGCCTTGGAGTTAGGCCAGGAAGATTTGTCTGCAAGAGTACTGTTTAAACACACAGTTTCCTGACCTTTTATTCTGAAATCCCTCCGATGCTAGGACGATGTGTGTAGATCTGCTCTGACAGATAGATATATATGACCCTGGTGATTCCAAGAAGATTTGTCTGCAAGGGTACTGTTTAAATACACAGTTACCTGTCAAATATAAATAGTAAAATCGTAAACCTGACTCGCCATTTTCTTCCACTCCAAATAAGTGTGATTCAGGTTATATATAATTATCTTATGAATATTTTAATTCAATGTCTGTGTAAAGCACTTTAAATTTCCACTGTGTATGACATATTCTTTATAAATAAAATTCCCTTGCCTTGCTTTATTTATAAATTTTAGTACTTCATTCGTTGGTTTGGAGTGTACACTTATTAGCTTGCATTATGCTATTTCGTTTTCCTTATACTTGTTTACCGTGAGGTGTATTGGAGTTGAGATGAATTGCGTTGGTTGCGGCATGTGCGTTCACCCGTTGCAGTGGTCTTGACAGGCAAAAAGCTGATGCTCATGTAGTAGAGATTTATGGCCTGAGGGTTCTGCTTGCCGATATCAGTAGAAGCTACGTCATAGAGGGGTGAAGGGAACATAGTTCGATTTTTATTGTTTTCTTTACTTATTTCTATTATTAACAGTCATTATTTTGCATTATTGTTGTGTTTTGTTTGTTTATATATTTACTTTGACCAGTTAAATTGTAAATAATTAGATGATTATAAAATGTTGGTTGTATGTTTTGTTTAAGTGAGTTCACCATTTGTTTTAAATACCTGCCTGTTGTCTCAGTTAGGGGGTCAGTTTTGCTCTGTTTAGTTCAGTTAAAATGTGTTTTATTTGACCTCACTTATTTAAATCAAGCTAGATTATTTATTTTGTATTCTTTATTTGTGACTTTTTCCTATTTTTGGTTAAAATAAAGATCCCTTTTTTTTGTTAGAAATGCGGTATCCTCGTGCCTTATTACCTGTCACACTCCAAATAAGAATTTCATATTTTTATTTTTAAATATAAGCTCTGGAGTGAATTGACATCATTTGTGAACAAAACTTCAGAAACTTTTGTTAATAATTTATCAACCATCTACTTCACACTTAAACTTATAGCAATAGAGAACTATGAGAATTAATAATGTTTCTCATTTCTAATATAACAAAACTTTGTATTGTACATATCACTTTTATCTGCAATAAGCCTGTATTGAAGTATATATTGATTTTCATAAGTGCATTCCCTGAGAGAGAATATATATCACTATAGTCTCGATTAAGAATGGGCAACACTGTTTTTGTAATACACTACAAACGCATCTTCTATGCTGAAAGGACACAGATCCTGATAGATGTGAGACCATCAGCCTGCATACATAACATTCAGAAAGAAATTCAGAGCATGTTTCCTTTGTGCACCAGATGGTTATTGTGTCACACATACAAGCTGATTGATTGCTGCTTAATCAAATCTACATCAGCTACTGTTTCCTGTTTTTGGTCTGTCTCTCAACACTAAATTCAAAAGGTAAACATGCTTTACATTACACAACAGACAGGGGTCACTTTTATGCAAAATAATGTTACTCTGAATCTTATTATCAAATATTAAAGATTAGAAGTGTTGATATACACCGAAACAACCTCTCCCAGCACATCCCCAGAGCCAAGTGGGTTCAGTGTTGGCTGTCTTTTTTGAGTTGTTTGTCTTGCTCACGAGTTCACACTTACATATAATTTATAGAGAGTGAATTTAAATGCATATTTGGCGTGCTGTCCGAGGGGAGGACTTCGAGCTTGAAATTTGGCCCGAACCCAGAGTGCCCGCGTGCATGTAAGTGGTTAGAACTAAAAGAGTGGAGAAGGGGTGGTGGAGGGATGCTGAAAAACGGTCAACAAACGGAGGTTAGACTGCTGCGTATATATACATCTTTTTGTTGATTAGCTGAGTGCTCATCCCTTTTATCAATTATCTGAACATGCTCCTCCTGAACCTTAAAAACATTAGAAGTCCAGTCTGCATTTCAATGTAAATTACAGAATATAGCCACAGTGTACATGCATACATCTGTCCCCACAGCCTCACACAGTGTCAGATGACAGTCCCCTTAGCACAGCTTTTCCCTTGTTGTACCAATGTATAAATATCATCGACTTTTTAATCAGAATTATCTCAACAAGCCTGTTCCTGGCTGGAGGTATACAATCATATGTATTGATCACAGAATAAATCAGATTAAAGCGGATACATGTATAAGGTTATTTTATTGCTTGGCAGAATAAAAGCTAAAAGCATATAAACCATAATTCAGTTTGCCAGGTTTATCACCTGTTAACATATTCAGGGTCTTTGTACATCTTTGGGTCCCACCCCCAGCATTACCAGAGTGGATTACCATGGCTCTTCTCTTAACCTACAGGCTATGCACACCTCAGCTTGAATTAGCCTGTTTTCTGATTCATGGCCTTTGCATTTACAAAAATCTCATCATTCTGAAATGTCACGCAAAGCCTCAATACGGCACATATGCGCATGATAAGCAATTCACTCGCCACACATGGATTGTATCTTTAAGCACATTTTCATTGCCACCGCTTCCCCTTTCATAAGCTATGTAATTGAATCCAGGTTTAGGAATAATCATACCTTCTTTTCAAGATAATTTTCTGTGCATTTGCATTTGCTGTTAAAGTGAACACAGTAACAACATTATGCTACTGTCACATTCTGAGTTTGTTTCTAACCTGTTTATCCATTCTGTTCATGTTTCACTGTTAATCTTCTAGTTTGTGAATTAATTCTGTCATCCTCTGTTCTCTACTTGTTTGTCACCATGGTTCCCTTTTGAGAGCGGTCACTTCAACACTGCGTAAAACGCAGCAGGAAATCCTTTTCCTTCTCAAATTCCTGAATATTATAGGCTAACGCCAGTTAGAAAAAACGACCAATTGCGGCTTGATATGCAAATCGGATGCAAATACTGATAGGATAACCTGGCACTATAAAAGGCGAAGAGTGCGGCAATTACCTCAGAATCTCTTCCTTCACGCTCATCGTTGAAGTTGCACCTGAGGATTTACATTCTTCCTTGCATCCGATGACAACTGTCTGCAGTATCTGGGAGGGCCCTTTTGACCTGCCGGATACCAATCCATCACTGCATGGCTTGCCTGGGTCTGAGGGCCAGGAGGGACCACACACTTAAACCATTTCAGGAACAAGGCCCACTGCTGCCAGCGGGCTGTTGGTGGGCCCTGTTCATGGAGCCGATGAAGAAGAAGATGCCTGGGACTGCCTTTCTTCCCGCTATTCTCCTCCCGTTGTCGCTGACTTCGTCTCCTTTGGTGCACTCAGAGAGGATGGCTCCATGTCCATCTCTGCTTTGGAGAAGGATTGGGCTGCTTCCGAGCCCGACTGCCTAGATGTCAATGCCCCCTTAGACCTCCAAGAGGAGCTCATGGATAAAGCAGTCAGGGAGCTGGACCTTTCTTTTTCAGATGTCCACAAACATTTAATACCACACTAAAATATGCGAGGAAAATTTACAGTCACAATTGGGACCAGTTCGATAAAATGGGTTAAAAGTTTATGAGGCTGCGCTGGAGAAACTGGACCTCTCACTGTTTTCATACAGTTCACACGCATTTCAGAAAGGACTTCACAGGGAGACAGACGGGAGAACGCGCATCCTGTTTGTTTTCTTTATTTAGCGAAAAGCCCAACATTTAGTTTTATTTTGAGTATAGATAAAAAAGTAGACAATTTAAGCTTTGCAAAGACATATTGTTTATGTCTGTGAGGACAAAAATTACGGAGTAAGTTGTTTTACACTGTCATGAGAAAAAATACAGCAAAATACGGGGGGCATGTTCTTTGGGACTTAGAGGGTTAAAGCTACACTGTGTAACTTTTTTTGTTTACTCTTAGCTAAAAACACTTTTAATATAAAAAAAATATTTGTGCTCATTAATGTATATTTACTTATTTCAAGTAATAAAGTATTCTCGTAAGTTTATAATATGCCATTGAAATACATATGGGTGAGGGGTTCGAATGCTGGTCGCCATGTTGCCCCTCCATCTTGAAAGTACATTAGCAAAAGAGGGACATACCCATAAATTCAAGCTTCGCCTTTCGCATTTTAACACTCGCATGTTGAATGTGAAGAGGGGGATTGCCATGTTAATCTTGGACTAAATTGGCCACTGTAGGAGTTAAAACGAAATCAGAATTGAGAGGAACAGAAACTATTATTCACTGGATGGTCATATACCTTTTCACCGGTAGATGGGGGAAAATATCACACAATGTAGCTTTAAGCGCTTTGCCTTTGAATGTCCTTGTTACACTCACAAAGTCCTGCGCACCAGCCAGCAGGAGCCTTTATGCTCTAAAATGGGGAGTGTTTGAGACGTGGTGCTGTGATTATGTTATCAACCCATTAAGCTGCCTAGTTTCAGATGTTCTATGTTTTCTACAACATAGACTGGATAATGGCAGTCTGCCCTCCACTTTAAAGTTTATGTAGCTACTATTGCCTCGTTTGACTCCCTGGTATCCAGGCAGTCGATTGGTAAGCATTTGGTGGTCAGATTTCTCAAAGACGTGAGGAGATTACATCCTCCACGGCCGCCTTCTGTGCTGCAGTGGGACCTAGCTTTAGTTCTGAAAGCCTTCTCTCGACCTCCATTCGAGCTGTTGGAATCTATTGCAGTAAAAGATTTCTCTTAAAACCGCTCTCCTCCTGGCCCTTGCTTGTGCTAACACATTGGGGATTTACACGCATTCTCTATGAATGGTGATTGCATGTGTTTCGGTCCCAGTGACTGTAACATCACTCTCTTGCCAAGACAGGGCTACGTGCCAAAATTGCTGTACATGCCCTTTAAAGTGCAGGTCATTTCTCTTTCAGCCTTATCGGCTGAACCTGCAACCTTGTGGGACACTGAGCCTCTGCCTCCGAGTGCTGTTTGCCCAGTTAGGTCCAGTTAGAGGCATACATTAATAGAACAGCCATCTTTTGACAGTCAGACCAGCTTGTTTTGTGCTATGGGAGCTGTTCTAAAGGATGAGCTGTTTCTAAACCGAGGCTGTCACACTGGATAGTGGATGTTAGTTGTGTTGGCGTTTGCTAGCCTGGGCCAGGACTGCCCTTTCCACATCAAGGCCCTTTCTATGAGAGCCATTGCATTTTCCTGGGCTTGATCTAAAGGTATGTTCATTATAGAGATATGCTTGGCTGCTTGCTGGTCTTCTCTAAACACCTTTGTCAGATTTGAAAAGCTGGAAGCTGGATGTGTCATCTGTAGCTTTATAATAATATGCTCTCGGTGAGGTGGACAGTAATTAAGTACATTTACTTGAGTACTGTACTTAAGTACACTTTTGTTAGTATCTGTACTTTACTTGAGTATTATTTATGGAAACTTATGACTTTAACTTCACTACATTTAAAAGACAGATATCATACTTTTTACTTCACTACATTTCTATCAAGGACCTCAAAGTCAAAAGTCGTTTCTGTAGCAGTTTTGGAAGTCAGTGGATTTTTTTCTTTAAAAGGTGTTTGAGTTTTTGCAGAAAGCCTTTCAGGAATCACTCTTGTAGAATCACATGAAGTTCAATAATTTCAAAGCTTATTTTGAATTCTGAATTATAGTTCATAGCAAAATGGAAGAAGACGGGTGTCAAAATGTTTATTTTGTCAAGTATTCACATAAACAAAGTTGATTATGTCTTAAGTGAAGGTAAACAGTTGGAGAATATCAGATGTGTATCAGTGTATTGGATCCGTGCATTTGGCCTTAAAGTGACAGCAGCTTTTTGCTTTAAATGAGTTTAAGTTAGTTGTATGCTAGTATGCTAGTTTAAGCCAGTCATTCATACAACAATAATAAAATAATGTGTTGACAAAAAACAGGAAATTTACTTTTTGATACTTAAGTACGTTTGAAATCAAATACTTCTCTACTTTTACCTAAATAAAAATCTGTTTTTACAACTTTCACTTGTAACAGAGTAATTTTTGACCAATAGTACTTTTACTTTTACTCAAGTAATGAAGTTGTGTAATTTTTTCCACCTCTGCTATTCAAGTGTTTTACACTGCGCAGTTATTAATGTTTTTCTGTTGATGCCGTGTACGTTTGTGCTTATGTGTGTTTACTCATTGTTGTCACTTATACTTATACTCTTTTTAGTGCAGCTTTCACTTTTTGTTCTTTTCATTATAAGCATTTGCTTTGCAGCACAGTTTGTTACCGCTTTGTTGTTGATGCTGTGTTCGCTCGTATCTTCCAGTTATTTCATGTCTGGTTACTATCATAACCCCAGATCCCTGAGAGGCGGGACTGAGACACTGCATAAGTTGCTGTGTTCGTTGCTCACACAGTTTTGCTTACAGTCGTGATTCTGAGGTAATTGCTGCTCTCTTCGCCCTTTATACTGCCAGGTTACCCTGTCAGTATTTAGATGCGATTTGCATATGGCATGGCAATTGGGCAGTTTTTCTAACTTGCGTCACCCTATAATATTAAAGAATTTAAGAAGGAAATGGATTCCCTGTGGTGTTTTACGCAATGTCTTGTTTCTGCCTCACTATTGTAACCAAGGTTACGGTTATACTTGAGACGTTTTTGGTTTACATAAATAGTCATGTTTTTGCTCTTTTGTCTTAGTTATGTGCCCTATTGTTTGTTTGATGCTGTTCAGCTCAATCTGAGTTTCTTAGTTTTGAATTTAAATAAATGTTTTGCCTTTCCATTCTACACTCTTTCATCAAGAGACACATTGTGACAGCCACATTTGCTAAGAATTTTTGGTGACAATTTATTTTCTAGTCCTGTTCTGCATGTACATTCTCTGTACTTACAATAGTATAATAACTGGGTAACTAGGTACTAACCATGAGCCCAACCCTAAACCTAATCTTATCCAAAACATTTTTTTATCATAATTTTAATGGTAAAAAAACTGTAAAAGTGCTGCGTCAAAAACAAAACAGTCTCACACCCAACTCATCACATATTGACGCTTGGTCAGGACCCCTCTGACTCACTTTTTAACAAACAGGGTGCACAGGGGAGAATTGATCGATGGGAGAATTTATCAATGCGGAGGTTGCTAAATTGATTTCAATGAGAAACCTTTGGCGTCAGACACAGACGCATTGGGCATGGGAATTTTATCGTAATGATGCAATTATAATGGGTCTTTTTTTTTTTGCAATTATGACAGAGTGTGATTATCAATTTAACAAGCCAGCAGGGGGGGGGGCGCTCGTGCGCAGTGATGGAGTAGACGTGTTTCCGAGGCGCTCCGTGAATCTCCCCATTTTTTATTTTCATATCATTGCACTTTAACATTATCACACGCTGGTTTAACCTTAAAACTGTGCTGTACCCTGTCCTAAGTGGGTTTTTGTCAAAATGCCGAAGAAAGATGACAGTCAGAGGGATGCTTCCAAGACAAGTCCATCGTCCGCTAGCAGCGAGGCTATTTTAGCTGGCATTGCTAACCATGGGGCTGAACTTGCGAAAATCACCTCTCTTGTCGATAGCCTGAAGAAATCCGCTATCATCGCTTCAGAAAAAAAATCATGAAACTGAGCGCCGCTTCGATGACTTTGACGAAGCCATGTCTGCTACAGACAGTCGCATAACTGCTCTGGAATCTACGTGCAACGAGCTACAAGTGGCTAACGATCACCTCAAAGCCAAAGTTAACGACTTGGAGGGCCGCTCCCGCAGACTCAACGTCAGGATCGTGGGCATTAAAGAAGGGGAAGAGAAAGGCAGCCCTACTGACTTTGTTTCTAAGCTGATCCCAGAGCTTCTAGGCCAAGATAACTTTAGCAGACCCATAAAAATAGACCGTGCCCACCGTAGCCTGAAACCGAAGCCACAGCCCAATGAGCGGCCACGGATCATCATTGCCAAGGTCCACAACGACCGGGATGTGACCGACATATTGCGACTTAGCCGTCAACATGCACCCCTGCACTATCACGGTGCGAGAGTCTCCATTTTCCCCGACTACACGGCGGAAGTCTCAGCACAGCGGCAAGCCTATACAAATGTGAGGAAGCGGCTAATTGAAGCTGGCGCTAAATGTTCCCTTCGTTTTCCTGCCAAGCTCCATGTCGACTACAACAACACATCGAAGATGTTTGTGTCACCAGCAGAAGCGGAACGGTTTGCCAATACTATAGCTCCAGCGAATGTCTCTTAATCTCTATATTCTATATATCATTATCTCTGCGTGTGTCTGGACATTGATGTAACGTCAGCATAAGGCAACGCGATGTGTTCAAACACTGTGCGTCCTCGGTTACATAAATCCAGCACTGGGACAATTTAATTTTCTTCCTTCTGTTTGTATTCACATCGTCTGACATTCCCGGCTACTTGTGTTAAGTTATTTGTTTACCTTTTTCATATACTCTCTCTCATTTACGGGATGTGTCCCTTATGTTCTTAAATTGGGTGTTTTGGATATAATGCACTGATTACACCCTTCCACCTGTTATCACCAGCGTGTGTTCTGTATCGCTTACAATGAGCACCTTTTGTGGGTGCAACTGAAACCTTACTTAATCTGTTAGGGAGGCTCACGGGGCCCCGTGGTAAGTGGGCTTTCCTGTGTGTAGTTTGGCCGGCTCTGTTACCCGGCAGCCTCCTTGTTAGCTAGTGGGATGTACCGCTTTGTTCCTTCAGCGGGTTTGGGTAGTGTGGGGGAATTATCCTTTTTTTGTTTTGTTTTGTTTTTTTGTTTTTTGTTTTTTTGCCTTTGCCACATGTTGCTTTGCCAGCCTTCAGTATGGTGTAGCGACTCAGGCGAATCAAACACACAATCGCCAGTTACATTTAACAAATAGGTTTTGAAAGTTGTGCTGATGGACAGACCTTCCCCCAACACAACAGCTACCCTGGAAACCATCTGATAAGGTGTTTTATGGCCGGAAAGAATGTGGCCACATGAAGTCTTATACACAAAGAGTTTAAGACACAGAGCTTTTGCCTCAAATTATAGACAAACCATCTATAAATGAACCTGCACCCCAGGACATTATATGTAAACACATAACTGTCTTGTAAAATGTTTATTCTGTATGGTATTTTGCATCTTTTTGTCTGTGTCTTAACAAAGTACTAGTTCAGATAACCTCATATATGTCATGTCTCCTATCAAATTAATGCTCACTTCACGACTTACACTTCCATGTATATCACTTATTCAGAAAATGCAGTGTGTGTTTGTTGCATTAATTATAGTATGAAGACTCAGAGACCCACTGAGTCAAACTTTCAGAAAAAAAGAGCTATAAATCTGCTGAGGAATTTCCCGCCGGGAAACCGAAACCGGGGGGGGGGGGGGGGGGGGGGGGGGGGGGCTGGCACTTAAGCCATGCCACCAATGCAGGCCCTCCAAGCAGGCCTCATCTCTTCCAAAAATCTTCTCTTCTACAATCCGATCTTCAAGAACACGAAGCCTCGCTAAAGCAAACAGCCGCTTCCCTCCCAACCTCGGAAAGGACCGCCGGACACGCAGAGACACGCAGAGACACATACGCACACAAGCGAGAAGCCAAAACGAAACCAAAAAGAATGCAAGTATTCTTATTCTTACTGCTGTAAAGAGGGTGTGTTATTCTCCCGTTGGGATAAATTAACTCCGTGAAGGTCGTATTTGGTTGAACTGAAGGAAAGTTGTTGCTTACCCTCCCCCACTCTCTTTGTCTCTCTCTCTCTCCCTCTCTTTGTCTCTCTCTCTCTCTTTTATCTCTCTCTAACTTCAGTCTATTCATTATTCTCTTTTATGTATTCTTTCGTTAATATCTATACTTCTACTCTCTTGATGCATATTTAGTATGTACTTTCTGTGTGAATTGTAGTGTTATTTTTAGTCTGTGTTTATTAAACCTTCAAAAGACATTTAATGAGTTGAATCTGTTATTCTGCCACATACACAAAGTCAATGAAACTTGCGATCTAAACGTTACCTAACTGCTTATGCTACTATGTTAGTAAAGTAAACTGTATGACCATTTGAAATATTGAACTTATCCTGATCAGTAAAGTTAATGTTTCTTATGCGCTCGTAAAGCAGTAATCCCTTTATTGAGAATTGATTTGAAAAGTCTATAACTAATTTGCAGGACAAACTTAGTAGGATAATTTCAAGAAATTTCATAAAGGGTTACTTGTATTTAATTAAACAATTTTCCCTATCGGAAAATTTTAATACGTAATGAACAACTGGCAAATTATATTCATAAATTCATGAATATTGAATATTAAATCCCTTTTGAGTTAATTATTCCCCGAGACATTAAACTCATAAGTCGTTGTTGTAAATACATATGTATTTGGTGGAGAAATATCGGGCAAGTTTCAAACGTTTGTGTATGTGTGAATGATATTCATATTCTATTCATTGTGTATTTATGAGGTATTAATAACCTGCACGCGCGTTTTTGTTTCGTTTTGTTTTGGTGTTGTTTTGTGAATTGAACGGTACGCGCAAGGCGAACCCAAGCATAAACAGATGCTGAGAAATGTTGAAGTAGCCGGATTATATTAATGAAATATGAACGGTACGAAAATCTCCGCGTGATCTCCGAAAAACTCTGCAGCCGTAGGCACAATAGGGTTATCCGCGTGATTTCCAAACGAATGTATTGTAGAAAATCCATACATTTGACTCGAGCAATATATTATGTGTTCCATCAAAATAATGAGATTTTGATGATGTCTGTAGACACGTACGTTGCGTTATCCCGCTTGATCTGAATTACAAAAAGTTTCTATCTGTGCGGAAGATTGGGACAGGACGAAACTCTCCTGTACAATATAAGGGGCCTCAGAATAGTTATTATATCGTTAAGATAAACGATAACTCCTGGTTTAAGTCTGGGTTAGCTAACCAAAGACTTGAGACCTAAAACATTTGAATCAGAGATGCTGAAAACCGTCAGCCATATTGATAAATGTCTATTGGAGTCCATGTAAAATGCGTGAATAGGCAGACGGAAAATTCCTGCGTTCACCCGTTTTGTTACTCGTGCATCTAGAGCACCAGTCATTTGTAAATGATTTGCAAGAGCCAGTAAAGTGCAGAACGCCAGGGCGACTCAGAAATTGCAACGCCGCTTGCAAACCGCCAGAGGGCGACTCAAGAATTGCAACGCCGCTTGCAGAACGCGAGGGCGACTCAGAAATTGCAACGCCGCTTGCAAACCGCCAGAGGGCGACTCAAGAATTGCAACGCCGCTTGCAGCACGCCGGAGGGCGACTCTAGAACCAGACAAAGCCATCTGGTGAGCATTTCCGCCTAACTAACTCTAGTCTAGGGCAGGCGCAACAGCGCCATCGTGTGGATAAATTCGGATAGTTTCACTCTCCGTTATTTGATTCTGCCTTAACAAAATAAGTTTGAGCCTATAAATTGTTTATTGCTTACTGTTGTACACAGTTTCATTTATACAATTTTTCTAGCAACAACCAAGTTTCCTTTCTCGCTGATTAAACACCCTTATTCGAATTTGAAGTTTAAAAACAAACATAACTTCCTCTAACTCAAAGTGAAATTAGGTTTAAGTCACAGACAGTCCAATTGGAAGGAAGGACGCCACCGTGTGGCTATACCTGCTAAGTCAGCGCACCACTAACTCCCTAATCCCTTTCTGATTAATTCTTTTATTTGGATAACTCCCACTTAGAGATTAATCGTTATAGGATAGGATTTTTTGATTGGCTTTCTTTTATTTGATTTTCCTTACAGGCTTATTTAAATTTCATTTAAACTTGCTTTGAATTTAATTTGAATTAAGTTGAGCTTCTAATTTTTTTTTTTTTTTTTTTTTTTTTTTTTTTTTATAATTTTATTTTTAGTTTTTAATTTTTAATTTTAATTTTAATTTTTAATGTTAATTATTTTTTTTATTAAAAATAATAATTATTATTACTATTTTATTTTTATTTTTTAATTTTTTTATTTTTCTCTCTCTGCAAAAGTTTTTCTTTTCCCCTCCCATTGGGAATAAAGCTCAGTCTGGTAATTACAAACGGTATCAAAAGTGCCTTTTGTTTTATCATTACTTGACAGAAACTTTTGCCTTTTTCTAAATTGCTCTTGATATTTAATCTTCCACTTAAGCGACCTCAATTCACCCCGGATGAGCTAAATGGGATAACCCATAGTACAAGCCAAATTTTAGTATATCTTGAGCATTTAGCCTATTAATTTCCCTAACACTCCCGGCGCGCACGCTGACATTCCTTTCATTACAGACCAATTCATCTTGTGTTTGTTTCCACTGTGCTCTTTCCTATCCTCACTGTTGGACTATCACGATTGTGTTTCTTTCAGTTCACCAAGAGACCCCAAGGAGAATTAGATAGTCCTGGGACGACCGAGCAGCAGTTCACCAAGTGACAACCAGGGCTACCGCCCACCTAATTGTCTAAATTGTCTAATTATCTAACTGTCTACATCAGTTAGCCAAAATTCCCAGCTATCCGTACGATAGCTCGTTAGCTTAGAACAAGCTTGCATTGGCTCTCTCTCTGTGTGTGTGTGTGTGCTGTGTTTCTCTCTTCCGCAGTAATGTCCCGTGCCCCCAGCCCTGCCGTCCCGTGGGACTGCCTAACGACATGGCTGGAAGCGCTAACGGCCACCAGTCAAGGAAGTCTGGAGCAGCCGAGCCAGGAGCAACTGGACACCGAGCTAGACCAGCTGATGACACACGACCCCACGCACAGCTACTCCAACAAGGAAGTGGCCAAGATCCTCGGAAGCCTCGCCCACGTCCTCATCGCACAGGCACGTCTAAGCAAAGGGAGCTACGCCAACCTGGAACAGGAGGCAGCAACGCTAAAGCTTCAAGCCGAGGAGAAAGAAAAGAAATAGAAAGACTTCAAAAGACCCTGAAAGAGCTCCGTCGTGACACCGACCGACGAGTACAGTCAGAGAAAGACGCCAGGAAACACCTCGACGAAAAGCTTCGGCGTGGCGAATCCCTCCTGGAAAGAGCCCATGATGAACTTAAAGACAGAGACATTAAAGCTAAAGTCTATGCAAAACATTTGCAGTCGGCACAAGCCGAGATCGACGAGCTCATCCAGCAAAGACACGAGCTCAAAGATGAACTTGACATGGTGCAAAGAGAACTGAGACAATCATATATAGTGCAACGTTACCGGAAGGGGGAAACACACAACACACAGTTTCCCCTGACCAGTTACTCCGCACATTTTAGCCACGAAGCAAGAGCTACGAAGGGGAATGACAGCCCCCTGTTTAAAAGAGCACCCGCCAGTCTCCACGAATCCCCGTCAGCAGCAAAGGAAAGGACGCCCTTCCAGGAAGTCAAGGTCAACAGCCACGAAGCTTCAAAGAACCTTGACAAGCTGGCCAGAAATATTCCTACCTTCAGCCCAGACCCGGCAGGAGGACACGACGTCCACGCATACTTAAAAGACATAGACTTTTACTTGCAAACTGTCGCTCACGCAAACAACTGGGACAGACTGTACCTGCTCAGGGCCACGTCTAATCGTGACGTACGCAGCTTTCTGGATCGACAACCAGAGGCCATCAAAGCGGACTACTGGCATCTACGACAAGCTCTAATTCGTGAGTACTCCGACCCCGAGTCAGACCAGGGGTTCATCACTGCCATGGACCTCAAGCAAGCTCGACGTGAGACCTCACAGAACTTTTATAACAGACTGCGACGTGCCTACTTCGGTACACGTAACGACCCAGGCATGGAAGAGGACATCAACTTCAAAACTCTTTTCCTCCGAAACCTGCACCCTACCATCAGTTACCACCTGGGGGTGCTGGCGTGCCCGCGCAGCATGGGCACGCAACAGTTAAGAGACTTGGCTCACAAAGCTTACGTCAAACAGAAAACCATTTCTGAAAAGACTGTAAAACAGCCCACCATCTGCCCTGTCTCTGAGCACCACCCAGAGCTAACCCTAGAGGGCGCCAAACAGAACCACAGTTACCGACCCGTCAACAGAGAGTCCAAACCACTCCAAGCCAGCAGAAGGCAGCGTGGTCATAATGGCGACCGTCCACGGTACCAGAGCGATCGCTCTGAAGGATCCTGGGACCCGCCTCGCCCAGAAAGCCAGTGAAGAGGCCACTCTCGACGGGACAATGGTAGGCCCAGACCTGAACCCACGTCTGGCAAAGAAAGTGTACCTGCTTCTGAAGTTACAGAGCTCATAAAGATCCTGAAAGAGCTCCTCCGACAGAAACCTCACAAGGAAGACAAGAAGGACGGACCAGGTACAGCACGACTAGACATGATACCTGAAATCAACCTTCCCGCCCTTCCTGCAACTGAATCATCCACCCTGAACACTGTTCCCCAATCACGGACTAGTGTACTAACTGTTGCACCCCCACACGTCAGCAGCACACACTCACT
Source organism: Pseudorasbora parva (assembly GCF_024679245.1). Classification (NCBI taxonomy): domain Eukaryota; kingdom Metazoa; phylum Chordata; class Actinopteri; order Cypriniformes; family Gobionidae; genus Pseudorasbora; species Pseudorasbora parva. The sequence goes on along the minus strand of NC_090180.1, from coordinate 23,198,309 downwards.
ACAGCTGACAGCAACAGCCTCTAATCAAGACAGCATCATGGGACAGCCCAGCGTACCAGAAAGCGCTGCTTTGATTGTTTGCACGCATAATGAGACACTTGACACATATCCAGACGGCTTATCTAGCAACACACAGGTCCCCACACCAAGACTCCTGGGAAACCTAATCGAGAAGGGGATGGCTCGAAAACTCTATCTGACTATCACTATGGAAAGGGAATTTAAGCTCGAAGCCCTAGTTGACACTGGCTCCGACCTCACGCTTATATCCGCCCAACTGTTTGAAAGACTCAGATTTGAAGCACAGAGGAAAAATCGCACCCTTAACCTTCACACTTGTAAGCTAAATGTGCAGTCGTATAGCCAAAACGACATCCAGCTCAAGCACGTAGCTTCCATCCACCTGACAATTGGACCTATGAGGCTGATACACCCAGTCTATATCTCCCCTATGAACACTTATCCGTTTCTCATCGGAAAAGACCTGCTGGACCGCTTCGAACCCGTACTGGACTTCAAACAGCTGAAAGTCTGGGCTCAAGTGCGTGACCCTCTGCCCCTTCAGACACACACATCGTCTGAGCAAGACTGTCAAGTCACAGAGGTCACGGGAACTCCCACAGAGCCAGACTGCCAGGCCTTAAAGGCCACGGGACCCCCTGCAGCACACTGTGACAACACAGCCTCAGCCCCAAAGCCAAGTTCAAGTTCGCTACTTTGCACATTTCAGCTATCCAAAGACTCTGATGCCTTCTGCCCCCAGGTCATGAATGACCTACAGCTGAATGACATTATCACAACGAACAGTATCCCTGCACTGTGGGCAGACAACTCAACCAAAAGTCTACCACTGTGCAATGCAATCAGTAAAAACACAACACACGGCGACATGTGGGCACCCCCGAACCCCACATCCAGCCCCATTGTTGCAGTGCTAACCCACAGCAAGCGATCGACACCGGCTACAATGCCGGCCTTGCAGCTGCTATCGCTAACTCCGCAAATTTCCAACAACGATATTGCGGATATGCAAACCTCTGACACTGCAATAAAGACAATTCTTGACCACCTCTCAGACCCCTCCAACCACCCTATCACTGACTCTGAGCTCATTGATGACTCTAGCCACAAGCATCTACATAACTCCAGACACATGATGCGTATTATGGACAACATTCTCTGGTGTGCACCCGATGGCAACACAGCGCCACAGCTTGTAATGCCACGGTCGCAAAGGGGGGTGATGCTAATGTACGCCCACAACACACCATGTGCTGGACACCACGGCACCAGAGCCACGTATGACACACTGAAACAGGTGGCATATGGGCCTGGGATGCATCAAGATGCGGCAGAGTATGTTAGAGAATGGCTAGTTCGCTGCCAGTTCCAACCAGCAAACCCGAACCACAGAGCCCCACTGCAACACAGAGGGACCACGTTCCCATGGTCAAACCTACAAATCGACCGGGTAGAACCCCTGCCCAGGTCCACAAAAGGCAAAAAGTACTTTCTCACAGTGGTGTGCCAGTTTACCAAGTGGGTGGAGTGTCAACCAGCACCCAACGACACCGCCCAGACCACGGCATACCACCTGATGAATCACATCTTTTTCCTGTCAAGATTGCCACTGAGAATCAACTCAGACAGAGGCATCCACTTCACTACTGAGGCCATGCAACAGATCTGGAAATGCCTAAGAAACGCGGCCGTGATCATGCTCCTGTGCCTCCAGACAATCAGAGGCCAGCCACCACCAGACATCATCACACCGGGTCCAGCCTCGGGCATCGTACTGAGAGAGCAACCTGGACTGCTGATCACCAACTGCAAATGAATCCTCAAAAGAAAGACGTACTCTCCTGAACTTCACATCAGCAGTGCAAGCTCCTCCAGCCCTGCACACAAATGCAAAAGGGGGGGGAGGAGCCCAAGCCCTCTGCCTAACCTTATACCAGCTTCAAGAACCTTCTCCTCCAACACCAGGTAGTCACCTTGTAGGCAATACTGCCAAGCCCCACACTATGTCATGCATGTGATTTGAGAAAGAAGGCCTTTAACGAACACAAGGCCGCCTCTGAAGGGATTCTCAAAACCCCAATGACTTTGAACTTTGAAACAGAGAAACCAAAGTGGATCACCAGAAGGCACCCAGCCTGGCCACAATGCGAGGCACCCTCTGAAAAGTTTCTAGTCAGCATAGGACATAAAAGTGTCAAGATGCACAGTCCATCTTCCTAGGCAGGAGACCTAAAGGACTGACTTGCCATTGCGAGGAACATGGTTCCACCCAGGGCTGCAGAAAGCCCACAGCACACCTGCACCACACAAACGGACTTCTGGATGACAGGTGACGCACCGTCAGGGCACCTGCTGCCTCGACACCTGCTGCACAAGCACAGAGACCTGAACTGGGCTACTGTCTGCCTTATCTGCCGTGGAACGACCATCACTTCAGGAGACACAAACAACTGGAGCCTAACATGGCTATGGTGTGTCTGATCTTCCTGAATCTTTGATATCGCTCATTGTTGTCCATAGGAGGGACAACAACTAGCGAAAGGGGGGATTATGTAGCGACTCAGGCGAATCAAACACACAATCGCCAGTTACATTTAACAAATAGGTTTTGAAAGTTGTGCTGATGGACAGACCTTCCCCCAACACAACAGCTACCCTGGAAACCATCTGATAAGGTGTTTTATGGCTGGAAAGAATGTGGCCACATGAAGTCTTATACACAAAGAGTTTAAGACACAGAGCTTTTGCCTCAAATTATAGACAAACCATCTATAAATGAACATGCACCCCAGGACATTATATGTAAACACATAACTGTCTTGTAAAATGTTTATTCTGTATGGTATTTTGCATCTTTTTGTCTGTGTCTTAACAAAGTACTAGTTCAGATAACCTCATATATGTCATGTCTCCTATCAAATTAATGCTCACTTCACGACTTACACTTCCATGTATATCACTTATTCAGAAAATGCAGTGTGTGTTTGTTGCATTAATTATAGTATGAAGACTCAGAGACCCACTGAGTCAAACTTTCAGAAAAAAAGAGCTATAAATCTGCTGAGGAATTTCCCGCCGGGAAACCCCAACACTCTCATTGGTTAAGTCTAACCCTGGAGGGTGGGACTACGGCCAGACCATAAAAGGAGGACCTCGGATGCCCTCCTTCCCTCTTACCTCTCTTGTTCTCTTACTCCGCTCTCTTCACTTCTCCTCTCTCTCCCTGTGGGAGCCAACACCCACGGGGGGGGGGGGGGGGGGGGGGGGGGGGGCTGGCACTTAAGCCATGCCACCAATGCAGGCCCTCCAAGCAGGCCTCATCTCTTCCAAAAATCTTCTCTTCTACAATCCGATCTTCAAGAACACGAAGCCTCGCTAAAGCAAACAGCCGCTTCCCTCCCAACCTCGGAAAGGACCGCCGGACACGCAGAGACACGCAGAGACACATACGCACACAAGCGAGAAGCCAAAACGAAACCAAAAAGAATGCAAGTATTCTTATTCTTACTGCTGTAAAGAGGGTGTGTTATTCTCCCGTTGGGATAAATTAACTCCGTGAAGGTCGTATTTGGTTGAACTGAAGGAAAGTTGTTGCTTACCCTCCCCCACTCTCTTTGTGTCTCTCTCTCTCTCCCTCTCTTTGTCTCTCTGTCTCTCTTTTATCTCTCTCTAACTTCAGTCTATTCATTATTCTCTTTTATGTATTCTTTCGTTAATATCTATACTTCTACTCTCTTGATGCATATTTAGTATGTACTTTCTGTGTGAATTGTAGTGTTATTTTTAGTCTGTGTTTATTAAACCTTCAAAAGACATTTAATGAGTTGAATCTGTTATTCTGCCACATACACAAAGTCAATGAAACTTGCGATCTAAACGTTACCTAACTGCTTATGCTACTATGTTAGTAAAGTAAACTGTATGACCATTTGAAATATTGAACTTATCCTGATCAGTAAAGTTAATGTTTCTTATGCGCTCGTAAAGCAGTAATCCCTTTATTGAGAATTGATTTGAAAAGTCTATAACTAATTTGCAGGACAAACTTAGTAGGATAATTTCAAGAAATTTCATAAAGGGTTACTTGTATTTAATTAAACAATTTTCCCTATCGGAAAATTTTAATACGTAATGAACAACTGGCAAATTATATTCATAAATTCATGAATATTGAATATTAAATCCCTTTTGAGTTAATTATTCCCCGAGACATTAAACTCATAAGTCGTTGTTGTTACAATGGCATATGCCAAATTATATCTTGTGTCCCTCCCCATTGATTTATGTCATTGTCTTCTCACTAAGGGTTTGGGATGAGTCACATCACTTTTACCACCTGGAACTGTAGGGGTATGGGTAGTGCTCTTAAACGAGGTAAAGTATTCTCACATTTAAAATCCCTGTCGTCGGATATTGTGTTTTTGCAGGAAACCCATATCCAACCTTCTGAGCAGAGGCGTTTAAGATCTGCGTGGGTTTCTCAGGTTTACCAATCCACCTTTTCCTCCAAGGCGAGGGGGGTTGCCATTCTTGTCCGCAGAACCATCCCATTTGTATTCAAATCGCAGACTACTGATCCAGGTGGGAGGTTCATACTAGTCACGGGCTCTGTCAATTCAATTCCTTTAGTTCTTCTAAACATTTACGCCCCAAATTTCGATAACCCAGATTTTTTCTGTAAAATATTTAACTTTGTCTCAGAATACAATGATTACAGCATAATTATCGGTGGCGATTTTAATTGTTATTTTGACCCTGTACTGGACAGGTCCTCCTCGTCTGTGGCCCCAACACTGAAATCTGTTTCTGTCCTTAATGACCTTGCCAAATCTCTGGACTTGGTTGACATATGGAGGCATCAGCATCCCTTAGAAAAGAAATTTTCGTTTTTCTCCCCTGTGCATGGTAGTTTCACAAGAATTGACTATATGTTGGTTGACTCTAGACTTAGGTCGAATGTAATAAGCTCAATTTACCATAGTATTTTAATCTCTGATCATGCTCCCCTCTCACTGGTGATCGACTTTAAGCTCTATACCCCTCAATACAGCTGGAAATTCAACCCCTCTCTATATTTAGATGACTCGTTTAGTGGATATATATCGACCAAGATTGCAGATTTTATGCTCATTAATGATAATGGGGCTGTCTCAGACTCCACTCTGTGGGAGTCGTTTAAAGCTGTTATAAGAGGGCACATCATCTCGTATCAGTCGTCTCGTAAAAGGGCCAAGCTCAGGCTTCGCACGGATCTTGAGGCTGAGCTAGCTGAATTGGAGGAAGACTATCGAAACACAGGTTCCGAAGATACACTTAACTCTATTTTGAAAGCGAAAAATGACTACAACCATATTCTAGGCGAGCAGGTAGGGAACTATATTCGTAAATTAAAGCAGAAGTACTTTGAGCTGGGCGACAAGGCCGATAAACTGCTCTCTAGACAACTGAAGGGTGTCATTTCTGATAGGGCCATACATAAAATTTACTCCTCCACCGGTCAGCTATTAACTGATCATAAGCAGATTAATGACAGATTTTTTAGTTTTTACAGCCAGCTATATCTCTCCAGATCTACTGCCACAGATGCAGACATTGATAATTTTCTCCATACTTTAGATATTTCAGTCCTCTCCGAGTCCACAAGACTAGAATTGGACTCTGATTTTACACTGGAGGAGATCAGAAATGCCATTCGTTCTTTCCCCGGTGGCAAAGCATGCGGTCCAGATGGATTTGGGATAGAATTTTATAAGACGCACATTGACGTTATCGCCCCCCTTCTGCTTCGGATGGTCAAATGTTCACTGAAAAAGGGTTCTTTCCCTCAAACTCTTTACGACGCCCATATTTGTGTCCTCTTAAAAAAGGACAGAGATGAAACAAATGTCTCGTCGTATCGCCCCCTATCTCTGCTCAACTCAGACCAAAAAATTATAGCAAAAGTCCTGACCATCCGATTAAACAAATATATTGGCTCTTTAATCCATGCTGATCAATCAGGTTTCATCCCCAATAGATTTTCCTTTTCGAACACGAGGTGTTTGCTTAATTTAATGTATTCCTCTAAATTGCCCAACTCTGCCGTAATTTCATTAGATGCCCAGCAGGCCTTCGACCAGGTGGAGTGGAAATACATGTTTGCTGCGCTTGACAAATTTGGTTTTGGGCCATAATTTATGTATCTATTAAAAATGCTTTATGTCTCTCCCCAATCTTCTGTTCTAACCAACCACGAAAGATCCCCCACCTTCCTGCTGCACCGCGGCACCAGGCAAGGTTGCTGCCTCTCTCCAATGCTTTTTGCCTTAGCTCTTGAGCCGCTGGCCATAGCCATTAGAGCCAATCCCCAAATCTCCGGTATAAAGTGCGGCACATCTGAGTGCACCATCGGCCTATATGCAGATGATGTAATTCTGACCCTTTCAGATGTAAAATCATCTCTCTCACCCCTTCTTAACCTGATAGATGGTTTTGGGCGATTTTCTGGGTTTACTATAAACTGGCAGAAATCTGTTTTTTATGCCTCTGTCTAATGATCTTGACTCCAGTTTTCTAAATAATCTGCCCTTCCGAGTCTCACATGACCACTTTTCCTATCTGGGGATTAAAATCCCCAAAAATCCAAAACTTCTCTTTAAACTTAATTATATGGATCTGATTGGCAGGCTTAAGTGTATGATAGATAAATGGAAAATTCTCCCCCTCTCAATGATTGGCCGTGTCAATATTGTTAAAATGGTTGTACTTCCTAAATTTACTTATTTATTTCAGAATGTGCCCATTTTCCTCACTACTTCCTTTTTCAAAACGCTAGATTCTATTATAATGCCTTTCGTCTGGGCTTCTAAGCCCCCCCGTATTTCAAAGGCCCACCTACAGAAGCCCACCGAAGAGGGTGGTTTGGGCTTGCCGGTCTTTCGACACTACTACTGGGCCTGTAATGCCAGAGCATGGGTTTTCTGGAAAAGATCAACACCTGGGGGTGCGGAGATGAACGGACCTGGCCCTAGATGGCCTGAGATTGAGCTTTCTAATGCTGTATCACTTACTGGTGCCTCCTTGTCTGCCATTCTTTTCTCAAAACCTGATATTAAAATTAAATCGTTACGCAATAATTTCGTGCTCTGCAACTCTATTAAAATTTTAAAGCAAATCAAGGTCATTTTGAACCTTCCAGTAAATTCAATTCATGCCCCCATATGTCAGAACCCCTGTTTTAAGCCTGGGCTGATGGATGCCGTCTTTACGCAATGGTCTGACAAAGGGTTATCTACTATTAGAGATTTTTACATTGACAATAATTTTGCATCTTTTGCACAACTCCAGGCTAAGTTTAAACTCCCTACGAATCAATTTTTTCGTTTTCTGCAAATTAGGAATTTTGTCAAGCATGCTTTTTCTCGCCTAGATGTGACCCCCACGCAACATGACTTTTTTGATATAATGAACTGCCCCCCGACCTCCAAACATTTGATTTCTCGGACTGTTAATCTCTTTGCAGTGGCAACCCCCTCTCATCACATTAAAGAGGCGTGGATCAAGGACACCAGCGAAGCTATATCTGACGAGCTATGGGCGATAGGGTTAAACAGGATAAAAGCATGCTCCATTAATGCTCGACTTCAGCTTATCCAGTTTAAAGTAGTTCATAGGCTGCACTACTCCAAGACTAGACTGAATAAATTCTTCCCTGCTGTCTCCCCCATATGTGATAAATGTAAATCAGCTAATGGAACCCTTGGGCATCTTTTCTGGTCCTGTCCTAAGCTTACTAGATTTTGGGTTGACATTTTTAGTTTGTATAGTGCTGTCTATAAGATACAACTGGCCCCGGACTGTCTTTTAGCGATACTGGGCTGCTCCAACGGTTCTTTGGCTCTTCCATCCACCTTACAACAAGCCCTCTTGTTTGGTATGACTATTGCAAAACGGGTTATCCTAAAGGAATGGAAGTCAGCTTCCCCACCCTGTTTTAAGAGATGGCTTAATGATATGGTTTCCTGTTTACACCTTGAAGAAGTTCGGTTTTCTATGTCTAACTCTCAACATAAGTTTAAGAAGATCTGGGGCCCGCTTATAGAACACATCAGGAAGGAAAAACCGCAATCTGGGACTTAAGTGCAATGTACTGGCTCAGGCCCTCCTGACTCTCTCTGTGCGAGTGGACTCTCTGGGAAATCTGTCAAGGCTATTGATGTGAATAATTATACCTTTTCCTTCTTTACAACGTGTAAGTGCTGGCTGTATCTTTTTTTTTTTTTTTTTTTTTTTTTTTTGTGCTTCCATTGTCCGAATCACTGCCTTTTTAGTTTGTACTATGTGCACTGGTGTTTATAAAACTGCCTAAATAAAATTTACAAAAAAACAAGCCAGCATAATTTTATTTGCATTTATTAATTATTTAGACATGTTTGAACACGTAACCAGACCCCATCCATAAACCTAAACATTTGTGTATTATATGATATAAAACAAAATATATAACAGGCAAATAAGACTGCAGGCACAATTAATTTAACCCTCCCAAGTGTTCTGTTAGTAGTGTTCTGTTAGTGTTAGTGTTCTAGTAGCAATTGTTTATAATTGATACAGATCTTAACGATTAACCAGTGTAGGAATGTTCAAATTGGTGTTATATGATCATATTTTCTTGACCTAACTTTAGCAGCTGTATTTTTGACTAATTGTAGTTTGTTATAAAATAGTTATAAATAGGAAAAAATAGGAAAAAATATTTTTTGAATATTTAGTTGAATATTTAGTGTCCCCAACTGAGCAAGCCAAAGGCGAAGATCCAAAAGCCCATCAGGTGGCATAATGGAGAAAAAAAACATTGGGAGAAACCAGGGCCAGTTAGGGTGCCAGTTCTCCTCTGGCCAACGAAAAGACGGTATATGATTATGATTCTGGCAACATTACAGGTCAGAAGTAATATTAGATCAGAATATTTAAAGATCGGAGTCATTAGGCCGGATACTGGTTTATTGAGGATGTTGTGTTGATGAGGCAATTTCAGGGAGGAATCTCTAATTGACACAGTATCTGCAGACAATGCACATGATGCGCTGGTCATGTCTAGGCACAGGTCCACCATCGGATCTGGATCCAGCTGACTGCAGTAAGATAAACTCGAGATAAACAGAGAGACTAGCATTAGCATAGATGCCATTCTTTTTATGATGTAACCAGTACATCCTGTTTTAATGGAAGTGTTCCCGGTTCTGGCTGACCTAGTTAATGCAGCTATCAACATAATTTTCTGGCTCCTGTCCCATGTCTATTTGCAACTTTTAAAGCGGGGGTGGGGAGCTTGTTCTGGGTTTGGGCCAAATACCAAGCTCGGAGCCCTGCCAGCACACCAAATACGCATATTGAATCTGACTTATTTGTAAATGTGAACTCGTGAACTGAAGCAGAGGGGTCCTGACTAAAAGTCAATATGTCATGAGTTGGGAGTGAAGACATGTTGTAAATAAATCTAATTGTACATTTCATTTAATAATAAAATAAAGTTCAATTCACAACTTTTGGAAGTCGAAAAGAACAAGTAATCTTTTAAATTACAGTAAAAAAAAATAAAAAAAAAATACTGTAAAGTGCCATTCCCAGATTTTTCTCTGACAGCTCACATTTGATAGTATTTCATTTAAATAACAGGTGGTTCTTAGTTATTTTTTTCTTCTTCTTGTTAGTCATGTACACTTGGGTTCCCTTTCAAAGTGCAACTTTGACGCTGTGTCTTGGTATCGATGCTATGGAGAACAGCATCAGAGTGACTAGTGTCTGAGGCATTTGTAAACAAAGGTAGATAATTATTGGCAGACGACAGTCCATGATTCCACATGCCCGTAAGTATAAAAGGGCACCTGATTTACAAACAATCAGGTGTCTTCAGGAGCACGCTTGTTTGAGTTGAGTCTGTTGGAGTGCATTTGACTCTCGAGGAAGCTGGATGTGCTCATTCAATGTTTAGAAGCTTGCTGTAGATTTCTGGGTAAATAACTGTAAAATCGCCAGTATTTAGCTTTAACATCATTGGAAGGTATTTTACTGTAATATGAGGTGAGGTTTTGCTGCACTAATAATAACTACAGTACATTACTTTCAGTGCCCATGAAGGGAAATAACTGTAACATTTACTGGTAAATTACTGGTCTACATTCCCATGATGCATTACATCACTGTTTATTTCAAACTGTTTACATCTTCAGTCAGAAAACAAGGATTAATGCATTAACACACACATATGAGCACACAAATACATACACAAGGGCTGGATGTTTGAGCAGGTGTCACCCATTTGGAGTTTGTTTGCTACTGCTACGTGCTGTGTTGAGAACTCCAATAGTAGATTTGTATGTTTTCAGACGAAAAATGAATCGCACAGCTACAAGTAAGTAAACAATTCAAATATTTGTCTTTTTAAATTACATAATATAAAGAGATGGTTTGAAATTGCTTCCTGATTTAGCAGTTTTTTTTAGCCTCTCCTCACAACTCCTCACTAAGGAATATCCCTTTGTGTAGAATTTTTTTAAATGTAACTGCATTTATCAGCAATTGAACTCTTGTAGATAAACAACTTGTTTTATCATTGCTTTCGTTTTTCTAAGTTAGTCAGGATTTGCCACAATGTACAGATGCAAGCTTTGCAATTTGCCTTTTCACCAACTAAATTTTATACAAAACTCCAACATAGGGCAAATTTCTTTCCAAAGAAAACATCAACCTGAATGTCAGTGGAAAATGATCTACATCTACCAGTCACACCAAGGCTCATCATGCATGGTAAGTATGAAATATATCATAAATAATTAATGTGTTTTGGTAGTTTTTATGGTGAGAACAAATTTCACAAGATAGCCTTCTAAATTCATCTAAGTGGATGAAAGTGACACACATTGCATTGATGATCAGTTAGATTTTTCAGTGGCACTGTATGTGTTTTTCAGTGTCTTCTATGTATTTAACATTGAATACCAATAAGAATTTGATATGAAGTGGCAATTCCCTCATTGCCTTGGCGCAATAGACGGAAAACACATCTTTATTCAGCCCCCAGCCAACTTCATATCAAATTCATTCATCTGTAGAATAAGTTAAGTCCATTTATTACTGATGAAAACAAAAACAAAACAAATTATGAAAACAAATACAGCACATATAGACTATCCAGCAATTAAACTGATTTAAATATAAAAACGACGTTACTACTTGCACAACCTTGCGTGACACGCTATGTTTGTGTACCCCTCCATTATAATAATAATAATAATAATAATATGTTTATTTTTTATAGCGCCTTTCAGGAACCCAAGGTCGCTTTACAATGTAGTACAAAACAATCGGCCTGTTCATGATAACAAATAAACAAGCAGGTGTACAACAATCAACTCCAGATAGACAACAACAACAAAGAAGTTACATAATCAAACCGAACAAACAGCAACTAGTCACATGAAAAGGTGTATGATCACTTTGATGGCTGATGTGGTGCGAGAGGTAATTATTTACTGCCCAAAGAAAACAGGTGAGTTTTAAGTTTGGATTTAAACAACTATTATCTTCCACGACCACATCATCAGTGAATATGAAAGCATGCACACAGAAATACTTACCTCAAGTTGTTTTTGAAGAACAGAAAGTCCATGTTGTTCTCTGCTTTTCAACCAAATTCTTTGCCATACCCGTCTTTTTCTTTTCTTTCTTCTTTTTTCGCAAGCTATTGCAGCCACAAAGAAAGCAATATCTTCATCCGACTCCATTCCGTTTTTGGCGCGGAACTTCGTGCGATTGCTTCGAATATCGGCAGGTCGTAAAATCGTGTCGTATATCACTGCGTCCGTACGATTTAAAGATGACCTCGCCCATGACGTCTGCGTGGACATACGATTTTCCGACCGGCAGAATTCGCACCGTGTACGCCCGCCTTAAATGGGGAGCAAACAAACGAGGGTAATGAGAGAAGACAGGTGGGGCAAATGAACCAATAATCAGGAAACCAGGTGGGTGGGGTTAGACAATCGACATGAGAGCACATGGGACAAAGAAACATATGAACATGTGCTCACACCAAACGTGACATGAACATGCAGCTAATGAAAACTCATAAACTGCATGCTAACAGGAAACATGACAACAAGAAAGCATGCAGCAAGTAAAACACCAGCTGTATGCTACAAAACACAAAACACACAGACAGGACAGTGCACACTTACATGACAAGACAGTGCACAAGAACAAGCGAATGCTCATTCTGTGCGCTCGCAACTCCGGCACTCTTTTATACTCACAGGTGCTCCACGAATGACAACGTGAACTGCCGTATTTCAATGATTAATTCCATTTATTTACATATGCCTCATTCACCAATACAGATAAAGAGTAGGAATGCTAATCAACTCTCTTTTCTGCATTTCTCATCCACATCACATCTTATGCCATCTAGAACAATTTAGGATTTTTTTTTTTGGCATGTCTGAGCCATCCTTGTTGAAGTACAGGATAAGGTACAGGAAAAAGTCCAGACAAAGTAAGGAATATGAAACATACTAAGAACACAACTAAGATTGTTCAATAAACCCTGACAGTTTTTTATTTGGCATTACTTTATATCCTGCTTTCTTTCCTTAGTTTTCTCAGTCAGCCTTAAGCTTAGGCTAATACAATTTTGGGTAACAGATAAAACACTGGTTTTGTTGATTGTCTTCTGAAGGGATCAGGTAGTGACTGGGTCCTATATTCCTGCCATGGAGCTCTGATCTAATGCTGTTGTCAGGGTTGAATGTTTAGCTCTGAAATGTCTTTTCACCCATGGCTATGAACAGATGTGATGGATGCTCCTCAGAGGGCTGTTACAATTTCAAAAAGGTATTTTTATCCTTTGTTTCAGAGTGTTGAATGAGAATGAGGCTTTAATGGTGCTGTCATATCTGGAGCAGACAGTCTAAGGTCAAAAACCTTGACCGCCAAATGGGAATTCTGTCTGCCTGCACAGGAAATGAAATCGGAAGGTCTGAGGATTCCAGAGGGATCAGGTGGTTTGCAAAAGCAGAAATAGAAAATTAAGTCTGTGACTTGGACTCAAGACACACTGAAGTTGCAAAAAAAAAAAAAAAAGGGGGGGGGGGGAGCTTGTAGCTTGACTTGGACATGTGCGTTATTACCTAGAGACTTGACTTTGACTTTGATTTTGACTTGAAGAAAGAAACTGGATAAATTGTCAAAAAAGTCATTTTGGTATGTATTCGGGGAGGCAGTGGCTCACTGGTTCATGTAGATTGTTTTCAAACCAGAAGGTTGGTGGTTTGATCCCCGGTTCCACCTGACCAAGTGTCCATGAGCAATATACCTAACCCCTGCTATTCCCAGCGAGGTGGGTGATGCCTTGCATGGCTGACACTGCCGTTGGTGAATGAATGAGTATTTGAATGGGTGAATGAGAGGCAAGATGTAAAAAACGCTTTGAACGGCCAAGAGGTCTCTCAAGTGGTTAGGAGTTGCCAGTGGGGGCTTGTGATGGCACCACAGACAGTAAAAGAAATGGGCAGAGCGTTCCCATAGACTTCAACGGCGGAAAGTGAGGTCAACTAAAAGCACTCACTTCCTGATGGCTGACCGAACTGCGCAGGCTCAGACTGAGCTTGACGACGTAGATGTGACGTAATAATAATAATAATTAGTTACATTTATATAGCACTTTTCTAGGCACTCAAAGCGCTTTACATGGAAGGGGGAATCTCCTCAACCACCCCCAATGTGCAGCATCCACCTGGAGGATGCGACAGCAGCCATATTGCGCCAGAACGCTCACCACACACCAGCTGATTGGTGGAGAGGAGACAGAGTGATGATGCCAATCAGGATATGGGGATTATTAGGAGGCCATGATGGACAGGGGCTAATGGGCAAATTAGCCGGGGTTCAATAAACCGGGGTTACACCCCTACTCTTTATCGAAGGACATCCTGGAATTTTTAACGACCACAGAGAGTCGGGACCTCAGTTTAAAGGGTTACTTCAGCGATTAGCATATGGCTTTGTATCAGTAGAAACCCTGGAGTATATTCAAATGATTGTGCTTTCCCCCCTCATATCCCCCTGAGACAAGAGATTTATAAATTTTATTTCTGGAAAAATTTCTCCTATGATGCAAATTGATGATATTTGCATCATAGGACGAATGTTTGGCCAAAGGTTAAAGACTACAGCCAGCAGAGGGAGCCATTTCCGCATGTTTTGAACCCACGCATGGGAGATTACACTTAGAGCTCAGCTTGCAGCTACAGGCACTCATTTAAATGGAGCTATAGTGAGCAATGTAAGTCTTTTAACTTTTCAAATTAATTTCTATGAAAGTTAAGCTTGCAAAGGCATGAACTGAAACGCGCCAGACTGAACTCGTGTTGTGAATGTATATGCCGTGAGTGTAGTCACAATTACCTCAGCTCTCATCACGAGAGCTCATCAGCTCATTTATCTCACTCCTGCAGTTAGTGCTCAGTGCTCTGATACTCGCGCGGTGACTCACTCATTATATTGAACAGACACGTTCAGTTTTTAATTGTAGTGTCTTCTCCAACTCAGTCACAGTAATCAAGTTGGTGGCTTTGGGAATGGCCTCACAGGGCAGCAAAGCAATCTGGGAATTGTAGTCTTTCATCCCCATGAGACAAAAATACATTTTTTGTCTTTTCTCAGTCTAGAAGGCACCAAATTCAAAATAATTTCACATTTCTACTACATTGATGACCCAGTTTAAATAGAGATTCATCTTCCCAGCGCTGAAGTACCCCTTTAATGTCTCATCCGAAAGACGGTGCTCTTTGTCAGTATAGTGTCCCCATCACTATACTGGGTTGTTAGGCCCCACACAGACCACAGGGTGAGTACCCCCTGCTGGCCTCACTAACACCTCTACCAGCAGCTACCTGGTTTTCCCAGTTTGTCTCCCATCCAGGTACTGACCAGGCTCAGCCCTGCTTAGCTTCAGTGGGAAACCAGTCTCGGGCTACAGGGTGATATGGCTGCTGGTGATGTAAGCAACCTGTCTGACAGTTGTAGGTCTTCTAGTAGTTGTGGAAAGTAAAATTTTAATCACGTTGTTTACATGTTTTGTCCTGTTGCTTTTGGCTCACTATGGGCTTCTCCCCATTCTTCTCTCTTGACTTTATCAGACTTTATGTTTCCACATCCCCCCGACTGTGTCATAGACAGTAAAAGATTGCTGCTGAGCGTCTCCTCCTGTCTTTATGGTAATTTCTCAACTGTGCGACAGAGTCGCGTTGGTTATGACGCAATCGTTAGCCTATTTTTACAAAAACAGCTTTTACGGGGCGATAGTGTAAGATACATGGTAATGGAGCCTTTTATGCATTGCCGTGTTTCTTTAGAAATAAACAATGGACAACTGGAGTCTTTAAACGCCTCAGATGTAAAGTTATTCACTGTCAAAGTGACTCAAAAATGAATCGGAGTCAATGGGATGCTAACAGCAAGTGATGGCTTGGATAGCAATGGCTGCCTTTATGGGTGGAACACTTTCCGAGTGCTAGATTACCCCTTGGATGGCATGAGGAGACGTGCGCAAATCTTTCAGGAGAGGGAGAATGTTTTTGAAATGTTTGACGCTGAGCAGTTAATTAAAGGGGCCCTAGAATGATTTGAAACAATATTTTAAATTGTTCTCTGATATCTAAATAGAGGGTATGTGGCTTATTTAAGGTCAAAAATTGTCTAGATGTTGTTTTACGGGTCCATTTACAACCCTAGAAATTGTCCCTAGGATGTAATGCTCTGTTTTTGTCTTATTTGGAAGGGTCATGAATATTAATGCACAGTTCTGCTCTGATTGGCTTTTTTCACTGCACTGCTGCTCAATGACAGCTAACACATCTATAATATCCATCATGGCAATGGTTTTACAACGATAGCTTCTCAACTTTGAATCACGAACTGAACTGGGCAGCGGGTTAATATGTTGTTTACAGTTACGTTACAGTTTGACAGTAGAGTACTGATTTAAAAGTCGATTTATTTATCCAAACAAAGTAGTGTAGAGGCATCTCAAAATAGTCAGTGTCATGTTTACTAATCAACCACTGCAAAATAATCATACTTCAGTTCTCAAAAATGTATATTTATTTAACAAATTGTCTAGATGCCTTGTCAAAGCGCTATCTTTTAAACTTAGATGGTGAAGAAGGTGGCGTTAGCTACAATGACCGAGTGAGCGATCTGTAAGCATCTAAACAATAGTAGTAAACATAGTTATTTTCTATGTGTTAATGATGAAATATAGGCTAATTTAGATTTCAGTCTGTCAAAAGGGATCGACATACGTTTCTGGCAGGAAATAATATTAAGCTTTGTCATTTGACATGTGTGCAGGGCTCTACGCTAACTTTTTTCTTGAGGAGCACTTGTGCTCCTAATTATAAAAAAATAGGACTACAGTCAAAAATGTAGGAGCACATTCTAATCCATCAAACACATTCCAATTATAACTTTCCTATTACATGACGATATTTGTCCTTTTAAATGTGTGGTTGCATGCGATTTCACTTTAAATTTTAGTTAGTGTGTAATGTTTCTGCTGGAGCATAAACAGTATCTGCAAAGTTACAGCACTGAAAGTTCAATGCAAACAGAGATATTGTCTTTTAAAGTTATGGCAGTTTCTTGCCTACAAAAACAGCTGCTTTGGACTACAACAAGCTTCTTCCTGAGTTGGTGAAATCATAAACCCTTGCTAGTCAACGCAGATGTGACTTTGCCCTTTGCTTGGCACTTCAGTCAATAAAAATACATTTGGCTGTCTAACCAGTCTAAGACCATTGCGTTTTTTGGAGGGATGGAAGCAAACGATGGAAGCAGGAAGCAAACGAGCCGTTCAAAGGACAGTCAGACAGCGCTGTGGAGTAAAGGTCAAATATAAGAAAAATATGGCGTTAAAAAAAAAAAAGCCTAGAACAAAACCACCCCTTTAAATTAATGTCCAGGGGCATTTTTACCATTATAAGAGCAATGTTTTCTAATCTTATTAAATGTAAGCATCATCTGTCAATTTCTTAAATTAAAATAGAAAAGTTGTTTTTAAAATGTTAATTTAAACAATAATTTCGATTAGAACAATTAGACACAATCAGACTGTTTCCAATTAAATGAGATAGCCGTCAAAAGATCCATCTTTGCACAGCAGAAGTGGCACAGAAGCTTAATTTGAAGTGAGATTTAGACACATTTACATAGTGTTTAGGTTTAGGTTTATTTAAGGTTTGACAAGGCAAGATATTGCAGCACAAAACCCTGAAATGTGTCAAACATTACATACTCAGAAACAACCATTATAAACCTAGTTTAAAACAAGCTAAAAATAATAATAAAAAAAACACATAATTCTGACATAATATTATCATTTTACTTACTGAGACACACACACACACACACACACACACACACACACACACACACACACACACACACACACACACACACACACACACACACACACACACACACACACACACACACACATATTGGTCTATGTGGTTTACAGGGACTCTCCATAGGCGTAATGGTTTTTATACTGTACAAACCGTATTTTCTATCCCCTTACACTGCCCCTGCCCCTAAACCTACCCATCACAGGAAACATTCTGCATTTTTACTTTCTCAAAAAAACTTCATTTAGTATGTTTTTAAGGCCATTTGAATTATGAGGACATTTGAAATGTCCTCATAAACCACATTTCACGAGTTTGTGTGCCCATATAATCTTAGTGAAAGTGGTAAACAGATTTGGCTTGCTGTCTGCTATAGAGGGGCTCGGAGAGGATATTCTACCCGAGCTCCGATTGCCCCCCTATAACAGGCAAATTGAATGAATAAAATAATGAATGAATCATTTATATATCGCTTTCATAAGTACTACTGTACACCTAAAGCGCTTTACACTCAAGTCAGGGATCTCTCCTCAACCACCACCAATGTGGTGTACAAAAGGAGGAGCAGGGGAGGAGGAGGGATGCTTCAGAAACCAAAAAGGGGAAGAGGTAAGCTGCTGGTTTTATACCTTGGTATTAATTGAAAGATTAGATGGGCGTACTCCTCCCGAAATTACGTTTATTAACTTCACTTCACGAGTTTGTGTGCCCATATAATCTTAGTGAAAGTGGTAAACAGATTTGGCTTGCTGTCTTCTATAGAGGGGCTCGGAGAGGATATTCTACCCGAGCTCCGATTGCCCCCCAAAAACATAATGCAGAAATAGACAGCAAGCAAGAATCATGGAAATTTGAACAGCTCATGATTACGGGAGGAGTCTGCATAATTATTCCAGAAGACCCCCCAAAATTGTTAAATAGTCTGAATGGAAGATGGCACTGTAGCAGTACTGAGGTAGGTAACTGCTGTGGCAGTTTATGAAGTAGGTGAGGGGTTGCAGCAGCATCAAGCAGAGCACTGCAGCAACATTCTCGAATTGACGGGGCATTGCAGCAGCATCAAGCAAAGCGGTGCAGCAACATTCTCTAATTGACGGGGCACTGCATCAGCATCAAGCAAAGCGCTGCAGCAACAGTCTCAAATTGGCGGGGCACTGCAGCAGCAGTCTCAAAAATGGTGGGGCACTGCAGCAGCTTTCCCAAATTGGCAGGGCACTGCAGCGGCAGTCTCAAAATGGCGGGGCACTGCAGCAGCATCGAGCAAAGCACTGTGACAGCATTCTCAAACTGGCGGGGCACTGCAGCTGCCTCCAACATTCTCGAATTGGTGGGGCACTGCAGCAGCTTCAAGCAAAGCACTGCAGCAGCATTTTCAAAATGGCGGGGCACTGCAGCAGCATCGAGCAAAGCACTGCAGCAGCATTCTCAAACTGGCGGGGAACTGCAGCAGCCTCCAGCATTCTCAAATTGGTGGGGCACTGCAGCAGCTTCAAGCAAAGCACTGCAGCAGCATTCTCAAACTGGCGGGGAACTGCAGCAGCCTCCAGCATTCTTAAATTGGCGGGGCACTGGGGCGGCAGTCTCAAAATGGTGTGGCACTGCAGCAAGAGTCTCAAAATGTCGGGCCAATGCAGCAGCATTGAGCAAAACACTGCAGCAGCAGTCTCAAGATGGCAGGGCACTGCAGCGGCAGTCTCAAGATGGCGGGGCACTGCAGCGGCAGTCTCAAAATGTCGGGGCAATGCAGCAGCATTGAGCAAAACACTGCAGCGGCAGTCTCAAGATGGCAGGGCACTGCAGCGGCAGTCTCAAGATGGCAGGGCACTGCAGCGGCAGTCTCAAGATGGCAGGGCACTGCAGCGGCAGTCTCAAGATGGCAGGGCACTGCAGTGGCAGTCTCAAGATGGCAGGGCACTGCAGCGGCAGTCTCGAATTGGCGGGGCACTGCAGCGGCAGTCTCGAATTGGCGGGGCACTGCAGCGGCAGTCTCGAATTGGCGGGGCACTGCAGCGGCAGTCTCGAATTGGCGGGGCACTGAAGCGGCAGTCTCGAATTGGCGGGGCACTGCAGCGGCAGTCTTGAAATGGCATGGCACTGCTGCGGCAGTCTCAAATTGGCAGGGCACTGTAGCAGCGGTCTCAAATTAGCGGGGCACTGCAGCGGCAGTATCAAGCAAGCATGGCAATGGCAGTCACAAATAACGAAGCACTGCAGTGGCAGTATCAAATTGAGAAGCACTACAGCAGCTGCATCAAATTGGAGGAGCACTACAGTGGTAATATTAAATTGTGAAGCACTGGGCACTGCAGCGGCAGTATCAAGCAAAGGATTGCAGCGGAAGTCACGAATTAGCGAAGTACTGCAGTAGCAGCATCAAATAGGAGAAGCACTGCAGCATAAAATTGGCGCAGCACTGCAGTGGCAGAATCAAATTGCGGAGCACTGCGGCATCGAACTGCGAAGCACTGCAGCGGCTGCATCAAATGGTGGAGCACTGCAGTGGCAGTATCAAATTGTGGAGCACTGGAGGGGCAGCATCAAAAATGGAGGAGCAGTGCAGCGGCAGCATAAAATTGGAGGAGCATTGCAGCGGCGGTATCGAATTGCGGCTCACTGCAGCATCGAAAAAGGAGGAGCACTGCAGTGGCAGCATCAAATAGGAGTAGCACAGCAGAGGCAGCATTAAATAGGAGGAACACTGCAGCGGCAGTATTAAATAGGAGGTGCACTGCAGTGGCAGTATTAAATAGGAGGTGCACTGCAGTGGCAGCATTAAACTGGAGGAGAACTGCAGCATCAAATTGGTGGAGCACTGCAGCAGCGTCAAATTGCAGAACATTGCAGCAGCAGCAGCATTAAAAAGGAGGAGCCCTGGAGTGGCAGCATGAAACTGGAGGAGCACTGTAGCGGCAGCATCAAATCGAAGGAGCACTGCAGCGACAGTGTCAAAAGGAGGAGCACTGTAGCATCAAAATAGGAGGAACACTGCAGCGGCAGCATCAAATAGGAGGAGAACTGCAGTGGCAGAAACAAATAGCAGGAAAACTGCAGCATCAATATAAGAGGAGAACTGCATTGGCAGTGTAAAAATAGCGGAGCACTGCAGCAGCAGTATCAAAATGGCAGAGCACTTTAGCATCAAAATAGGAGGAACACTGCAGCGGCAGCATAAAATAGGAGGAGAACTGAAGTGGCAGAATCAAATAGGAGGAAAACTGCAGCATCAAATAGGAGGAGAACTGCAGTGGCAGTATTAAACTGGAGGAGCACTGCAGCAGCAGCATTAAAAGGGAGGAGCCCTGCAAGTGGCAGCATTAAACTGGAAGAGCACTATAGCGGCAGCATCAAATAAGAGGAGCACTGCAGCGGCAGTGTCAAAGTGGCGGAGCACTGTAGCATCAAAATAGGAGGAGCACTGCAGCGGCAGCATCAAACTGGAGGAGCAACGCAGCCGCAGCATCAAATAGGAGGAGCACTGCAGCAGCGGCAAAATGACAGATCACTGCAGTGGCAGCATTAAAAAGTAGGGGCACTGCAGTGGCAGCATCAAAGTGGAGGAGCACTGCAGTGGCAGCATCAAAATTACGGAGCACTGCAGTGGCAGCATTAAATAGTAGGAGCACTGCAGTGGCAGCATTAAATAGTAAGGGCACTGCAGTGGCAGCATTGAACTGGAGGAGCACTGTAGCATCAAAATAGGAGGAGCACTGCAGAGGCAGCATCAAATAGGAGGAGAACTGCAGTGGCAGTATCAAATAGGAGGAGCACTGCAGCAGCAGCATTAAACTGGAGGAGCAATGCAGCGGCAGCATCAAATAGGAGGAGCACTGCAGCGGCAGCGGCAAAAATGACGGATCACTGCAGTGGCAGCATTAAATAGTAGGGGCACTGCAGTGGCAGCATCAAACTGGAGGAGCACTGCAGTGGCAGCATCAAATAAGAGGACCACTGCAGAGGCAGCATTAAATAGTAGGAGCACTGCGGTGGCAGCATCAAAATGACGGAGCACTGCAGTGGCAGCATTAAACTGGAGGAGCACTGTAGTGGCAAGCGAAGCCCTGGAGCATCAAGCGAGGGACTGTGGCATTAAGTGAAGGACTACAATGGTGATATCTAGTAAATCCAAATACTGCAGCAGCAGTATCAAATTGGCAGAGCACTGCAGCGTCAAGCGAAGATGGCTTGTTTGATGAGGCTGAGGTCCGAACAAAGTAAAATCGAAAGGCTTCTGAGGACCACCAACCCAATAGTTTAATTGATGGTGTGGCAGTCTTTTTTTGGCCTGCGGTGGTGTCTGCTCCATTGCGGAAGAAGTGAGGTGAATATAAGTAAGCCTAATTACCAGAGTGGGTGGGGATCTGCTGAAGCTTTTTTTTTTTTTTTTTTAAATGAACTTCACTGCCTGGTGACAGGAAGGTTGTTCTCATCAGAAAACAGCTGGTCGAGAAGTGAGGAGATCAGCACCTCCCTGTGGCAAGGGAGAAGGAAAGATATTGATATTGCTGGATGGGTGTCGGGAGATTGAAGATAGGAATGAAAAGGCAGTTTTTTAAATTGATCCGTTTATTGCTTTTAATGAGGAAATGGATAGTGTTCTTGTTTAAAACTTAGAGATCATAGATGGTCGGATGGATGGTTGTAGATTAGAAATTTAAAGCAGCAGAGATAGACTTTGATGGTACTAGATTGGGTGGACATCTCTTATGACATCAAAAATTGAAAAAGAGGGAGAATTTGGGAAAACAAGTTGGTTGTAGGAATTGTTTGAAAAAGCTCTCCAAGTTGTCCAGTAGGATTGCAATGCTGGGGTTGGGACGGTGTCCACCTTCGGGCTAATGCTCTTAATATTTATGCCAAAATCTGGGAAATATAGAAATTAAGATAAAAACTCCACTCTTCTCCTGAAAAAGTCTGCTGGTTCCTCAGCGTCAAACAATTAACTAAGCTAAACTTATTTAAAACAAATACTTGAAATAAAATCATAGTGATAAAACTGCCTTAAAAGACAGAAAACATCTTGGAAAATATATAGTGTAATTTGATTGTTTAGTTCAACTCGTATCCATTAGAAACCACGGAGGGGCGGGGCTTATGAGCTATACTGGGAACAACCTCCTGGGGTGATTGAGGCGCGGAGGCTTGGTGGAGACAGGTGATGGATCCATAGCAATGATGTAGTAGGAACTGTAAGAGCAATGCAGCTGAGAAGGAGGCAATAAACTGTAGAGGAAGCAGAAGCTGGATGGAATAAGGTTGGAGAATAGAAAGCTTGGGGAGCAACCCCATGCTTGGATCGGCTCCAATGGCGACGGAGAAAAGAAAAGAGAGGGAGGGGCATGACCATCTGCGGAGGCAGCCTCACGCTTTGGGTCTGCACCTATAGCAGAGGAGAAATTAAGGGGGGGGGGGGGCAGGACCGTTTGCGGAGGCAGCCTCACGCTTTGGGTCTGCACCTATAGCAGAGAAGAAATTAAAGGGGGGGGGAGGGGCAGGACCGTTTGCGGAGGCAGCCTCACGCTTTGGGTCTGCACCTATAGCAGAGGAGAAATTAAGGGGGGGGAGGGCAGGACCGTTTGCGGAGGCAGCCTCACGCTTTGGGTCTGCACCTATAGCAGAGAAGAAATTAAAGGGGGGGGGGCAGGACCGTTTGCGGAGGCAGCCTCACGCTTTGGGTCTGCACCTATAGCAGAGAAGAAATTAAGGGAGGGGGGGCAGGACCGTTTGCGGAGGCAGCCTCACGCTTTGGGCCTGCTCCAATAGCAGAGGAGAAATGTATTATATAGCTTTTCTTGATTTAACAGAGAATAAAAGCCAGAAAGCACAGAAATATAGGAAGCGTGGAAAGAAGAACAGAAGAAGCTATACTTACCTGTGGGAGGGTGAAAGGTAACAGTCGAAGAGGCCGTGGAACTATTGCGAGCAGACGCGGAACTAATGTCTGCGGCTGCGATAGTGCCGGCCGAATTAAGGGGCGGACATGAAAGCGTCGGCAGCTGCGGCTGCCGGCTGAAACTGAAACGGACCGTATAGATCGTGCAGTTGTTTGTGTTGATGTTTGCGTGTTGCTGCGAGAACGCTGAATGCGGCGTGAGAGAGAGTTTTTGGTGAAAACACACGAGCAGATCGTGAAGTTGCGCTTTTGAATTCCTCTGGGTGAAATGGAAAACCCGCGCTGGATAACGCTTGAGCGCGTTGACGGACTCCTCAGCAGGAGGTACGAGGCTTAACGTTACTGCTGAAGAGGATGATGTTGATGATGATGAAGGCCTCGATGCATCGCGATGAGGATCGACCGAGCCCCGTTATGATTCTAGATGGAAGAAGAGAGAGGTTTTCTTGAGCGAGGTGCTATGTGGAGCGGAGAGACCGGTGGTCTGGAGATCAACAGGTGAAATGAGCAGCGCAGCCAGTCAAGCAGAGTTGGGCAGGCCAAATGCTTCAGAAACCAAAAAGGGGAAGAGGTAAGCTGCTGGTTTTATACCTTGGTATTAATTGAAAGATTAGATGGGCGTACTCCTCCCGAAATTACGTTTATTAACTTCACTTATAGTGTAATACCAGAACTGGAGTTCATACAACCAAACACCCAAAGCATTTAATGCACCCAAAGCATTTAATACAGCTAAATGTTGTATGAATGTTTTACATATAAGTTTTTGAATTTAGAAATATGTACAAATTAAACATAAAAGTTTAATATTTTAAATAAAAAGTCCATGCAAAGTATAAATATAAAATAAAACCACCAGTAGGTGGCGGCAAATCATTCAGACAATAGTTCAAAACACAAGATTCATTTGAATCGAATCGCTTGGAGATGCAAATCAGTTCTGGTGTGACTTTGATTTTCACAAATAGACAGTGTTGTGGCTAAAAACGTTGTTACTTAATATCAACTTTTCTTGCATGCTTGCATGCGTCTTGCGGAAGAACATTGCAGCCAGATCTACTTCTCTTTGTTTGTGTCTATGGTGAGTCGGGCAGGTACTGTGCTAATCCGCAGCGGGAATATAAACACTTATTTTATGTGTACCATAGTGATTCAGGATAAGACAAAAACACGGTTTGGAAAAAATCTTCATCATATACTTGCTCATTATATATACATTTAGTATATATATATATATATATATATATATATATATATATATATATATATATATATATATATATATATATAATTTTTTTTAAACAATATGTGTGATAAAGATTAACTTAAGGGCTTTTTAAATGTATTATTAATAAATTATTTTTTAATGGCATTTATGCCCCATCCAGCCTCTAATTTCTGAGCTTGTTTATGATAATGCAAATGTGGTATTTCCAGTTCATTTTGATTTGGCGCTTAAATCATCAGTGCGAGGCGTAGCTAAAGTGCGCATGGCTGCGTCGTTACACCCATTTCAATTTGTAAACAATCTTGAAGTTTAGTCCGTCGCACACTTTTTTGCACTTATTCTGCTGACTGAAGGCATGAAAAGCAGTTGATTACAGTAAGAAACGTAGCCTATCAGTTTGTTTATGCATTTTGGGAGTTGTAGTTTTTATTCCGATTGTATTACACATCCATTCATGAGAATCGAGTGGGTCACTCGCACCGGTGCGCCTAAATATTTTTTCACAGTCGCACGCAGTAATTTTTAGGCGTAAATGCTCCTAAAATGGGCGTTATGTAGAGCCCTGGTGTGCTACTTGGAGCTTCCAAAACTAGCATCTTGCGTTAGATCTAGACAACACAGGGGATATTATCGTAATGTTGTCGTACTAAGAAACTTTCAAATGTTCCACCTGAAAATGAACATGGGCTGACATGCAAATGTTAGGGGCATATATATTAAGGATCCCAGCAATTGCATCACAGGTGGCATTATGTTCAAAATAGCCTTCCATGGTGTTTTTCAGAAAGATGATTTACATAAGTAGGAGGCAATGGTGTTTGAGACTCACTGTATGTGATGTCCATGTACTGAACTCTTGTTATTTAACTATGGCAAGGTTAATTCTATTTTTAATTCTAGGGCAATAGATGCTATTTACACCAAGTAGCAACTAGATTCTATCACACTAAATTAAAATAACATTTACTTAACGATAGATGATATTTACACTAAGTGCTAATAACTGTATATGCAATAGCACACTAAGTGAAAAAGTGATATATTGTTAAACCATATAAAGTAGCAGTTCTTTGCAATATGTGTAAAAAGTTAGATGCTATTTAAAGTTTATTTTCAGATACATACTATTTGCACCTCAGTATTGTTGTACATTTACAGGGTGCAATAATAACAGTGCAAATTATTATATTTATTAAAATTATTAAATTGATGCCACCTTAATTGGACAATAAAAGCCCTCCATACACCTACCCTGTGAATACATTTATTAATATAATTATAAGTAGGAGCTAGTGCAGCACTTCCCAACAAGTCATGCTATTTGTACTTGGTATAAATAGACACTCTGAATATGGCTCCAGAATCAAAAATTGCTTTAGATATCTTGTCACCACATGTTTGTAAGGCTGGTTTTCCTGCAAAGATAAGAACATTAGGTCCGCAATAAACCAATAAAAATCACTAATCTTGAGGGAAGATCTCAAAGAAAAATCATAGGACACAGCCTTGTCCAAACTTCACTCCTCACTTATCTATGCATAACCCTTTTCCTTTCCCCTCCCTCTGCTTTCCCCCGACTCCAGTCACTGAAATTTTACTAAGAATATATACCACATGATTTAAGAATCTATTGTTTTTTTCTCTTTCATGTTTGGTATAATATTAAATGTGTAATTGGTAAAATGGTCTCAATTTCACAGTATAAACCAAATTTGTGGTGGGGAGCAACATATAACAGAGTTGCATAATTTAATTACAAAATAAATGTAACTTTAATCTATTACAGTTACTGAGAATGTGTAATTAAATTACAGGGTTACATCTGAATATTATCTGTAAAAATATAGGATATGGTGAATAATATGCACAATGTCTCCTGCCATTTAAAGTCTGTGTAGTAAAGCAATGCTATTCTGATGCTTTTGATTCGCTCTCTTGTTTAAATTTTCTATGCATCACGTCTGCCAATTACATCAATCCACATTGCTACTAAAAGCTTTATCATTTAGACTTCAAACTGTCTGAGAGTTGTCACCATGGCGAGTGATACTAATGCATTCCAGTACAGGAAATGAATGCAAAAGTTCAGTGCAAAATATGTTTGTCAACTATTAAAATTATATTGACATTGAAAATCTGCAGTGGTCAGTATCTATCAAAGGTGGTCAAAGGAAGGAATAGTGGTGGACCGGCGACAGGCTCACTGATGCACATGGGGAGCGAAGGCTGGCCCATGTGGTCTGATCAATTAGACGAGTTACTGTAGCTTAAATTGCTAAAGAAGTTAATGCTGGTTATGAAAGAAAGGTATCAGAATATATAGTGCACAGCAGTTTGTTTGCTATGAGGCACAATATTAGGACATACTGCAATTCCTGATCTGTGTATTAAACTACTACACACAAAGATTGGTCATTGAGTCTAAACAATATTTTAGGTGGAATATAGCTTTATTTAACAAAAATACAAAAAAAAAATAATAGTCATAGAGATTCTGTAACCAGAAAACACCTGCAAAATGCTGTGTCAGCGCCTTGAGTCCTGCACTTAGAACTCACACACTGTCTGACTCTCTCTAGCGTGATTGCCAGCACTCACATTACACATAATACATAAAATAATTGAAGATGTTTTCTATCGTAATGATGAAAGTACCCTAAGAGTGTACTCACACTAGGTAATCTGAACCACCCCACAAAGTCTGGATCGTTTGAACAGAGTGATCACTTCATACAGTACCTGGGCACAGTTCGTTTAAATCACAGTTGGAAGAGGTAGGCCAGAGCATGATTCAGTTGGGCTTGGTACGCATGTAGTGTGATCCCTAACTGGACCACAGAATAGCTGTTACTCTTGTATGCGCTACTGTCATTACTACAACAGAAAACAACTTAAATTACTTCTTGCCCATACGGGAATGTATATGTGTATATATGAAATATCAATATATGTGATAAATGCAATATATAAAGTAAAAGCATATGAAACCTATTAGAAATTCAAACAATTATATATATTGACATATAAATGTATCCCATATATTATATATGTATGTATGTAAAATATATACATTTTGACATATACAGGTCCTTTTTTAAAAATTAGCATATTGTTATAAAGTTAATTATTTTCCATAATGTAATGATAAAAAATTAAACTTTCATATATTTTAGATTCATTGCACACCAACTGAAATATTTTGGTCTTTTATTGTTTTAATACTAATGATTTTGGCATACAGCTCATGAAAACCCAAAATTCCTATCTCAAAAAATTAGCATATCATGAAAAGGTTCTCTAAACGGGGCTATTAACCTAATCATCTGAATCAACTAATTAACTCTAAACACCTGCAAAAGATTCCTGAGGATTTTAAAAACTCCCAGCCTGGTTCATTACTCAAAACCGCAATTACGGGTAAGACTGCCGACCCGACCCTGTCCAGAAGGCCATCATTGACACCCTCAAGCGAGAGGGTAAGACACTATTTATGAACGAATAGGCTGTTCCCAGAGTGCTGTATCAAGGCACCTCAGTGGGAAGTCTGTGGGAAGGAAAAAGTGTGGTAAAAAACGCTTCACAACGAGAAGAGGTGACCGGACCCTGAGGAAGATTGTGGAGAAGGACCGATTCCAGACCTTGGGGGGACCTGCGGAAGCAGTGGACTGAGTCTGGAGTAAAAACATCCAGAGCCACCGTGCACAGGCGTGTGCAGGAAATGGGCTACAGGTGCCGCATTCCCCAGGTCAAGCCACTTTTGGGCTACAGAGAAGTAGCACTGGACTGTTGCTCAGTGGTCCAAAGTACTTTTTTCAGATGAAAGCAAATTTTGCATGTCATTGCATGTCATCAAGGTGCCAGAGTCTGGAGGAAGACTGGGGAGAAGGAAATGCCAAAATGCCGTAAGTCCAGTGTCAAGTACCCACAGTCAGTGATGGTCTGGGGTGTCATGTCAGCTGCTTGTGTTGGTCCACTGTGTTTTATCAAGGGCAGGGTCAATGCAGCTAGCTATCAGGAGATTTTGGAGCACTTCATGCTTCCATCTGCTTAAAACTTTATGGAGATGAAGATTTCGTTTGATCAGCATGACATGGCACCTGCTCACAGTGCTAAAACCAGTGGTAAGTAGTTTACCATGGTATGACCATGGTATTACTGTGCTCAATTGGCCTGCCAACTCTCCTGACCTGAACCC
Source organism: Pseudorasbora parva (assembly GCF_024679245.1). Lineage (NCBI taxonomy): Eukaryota > Metazoa > Chordata > Actinopteri > Cypriniformes > Gobionidae > Pseudorasbora > Pseudorasbora parva. The sequence goes on along the minus strand of NC_090180.1, from coordinate 23,169,531 downwards.
CATAGAGAATCTGTGGGATATTGTGAAGAGAAAGTTGAGAGACGCAAGACCCAACACTCTGGATGAGCTTAAGGCCGTTATTGAAGCATCCTGGGCCTCCATAACACCTCAGCAGTGTCACAGGCTGATTGCCTCCATGCCACGCCGCATTGAAGCAGTCATTTCTGCAAAAGGATTCCCGACCAAGTATTGAGTGCATAACTGAACATAGTTATTTGAAGGTTGACTTTTTTGTATTAAAAACACTTTTCTTTTATTGGTCGGATGAAATATGCTAATTTTTTGAGACAGGAATTTTGGGTTTTCATGAGCTGTATGCCAACATCATCAGTATTAAAACAATAAAAGACCTGAAAAATTTCAGTTGGTGTGCAATTAATCTAAAATATATGAAAGTTAAATTTTTTTCATTACATTATGGAAAATAATGAACTTTATTACATTATGCTATTTTTTTTTTTTTTTGTTGCAATAAGCTTGCCAAGGGAATACACCCGCTCATGGAGGCTTACGGTGGAATACACATATGGGGGTCGCCCGGAGGGGGAACCATGCAGTGTCAACCTGGAGTGTCTGGGCTAGATAGGGCAGACTTACTGGCGTCTGCGTCTTCAGTGCTGGAGGAGCTCAGGGCTTTCGGAGAAGCTCACCTGAGAGAATATCGTGCGTATCCAGTTTGTGGAGTGGAATGGTGAGCAAGCGAAGACACCTGAGCCTAATCCATTACCGGCCACCTGTAGTGGCGAGTACATAGTTGGATACACTAAACGGGGACACTAAAATTATGATTAAAGTTTTTCAACTAATTATACAAATAAAATTTATGAATTAGGTTTTATTTAATTCTATAAACTATAATACTGATATGCCAACATTGTCGCTATATGGTAAATTAAAATAAGCTGATGACATCACTGTTTTCCCCAGTACGACTGTACAGCCAAATCTAATTTTGTTGCAATATTATCCTGTTTGACACTGTGAAGCTGCTTTGACACAATCGTGATTGTAAAAGCGTTATAAATAAAGCTGATTGATTGATACAGGCTCAACTCGGAGATTGTAAAATCTGGCGAATGTGTTCAGTGTCGCCCAGCCTGCAGCTCTGCAGGTGTCTGTTAGCGGAGCGCCATGCGCTAAAGCCCAAGAGGAGGCCACGCTCCGAATGGTGTCCACTATCCAGTGGGACAACCTTTGTTTTGAGAGAGCCTTCTCTTTCAGCTTCCCACCATAACAGACAAGAGCTTGTCTGAGGTCCTAAAACACCACGTCCTGTCTACGTAAGTGCAGAGAGCACGTACTGGACAGAGCGGTGTCAAGGATGGGTCTGCCTCCTCCAAGGGCAGCGCTTGCAGGTTCAAAACCTGGTCTCTGAACGGAGTGGTGGGAACCTTGGGCACATATCCAGGCCGAGGTCTCAGGATCACGTAAGAGTCACCCGGCCCGAATTCCAGGCACGCTTTGTCAGCTGAAAATGCCTGCAGGTTCCCTACCCTCTTGATGGAGGCCAATGCGGTCAGGAGCGCTGTCTTCATAGACAAGAACTTACCCTCTACTGACCGCAAAGGCTCAAATGGGGCCTCGGCAGTGCATCTAAAACTACTGAGAGGTCCCAAGAGGGTACGAGAGGAGCACAAGGAGGATGTAGTCTCCTTGCACCCCTCAGGAACCTGATGACCAGGTCGTGCTTACTTACCGGTTTGCCGTCCAAGAGGCCATGATAGGTGGCGATAACGACCACATAGATCTTAAGGGTGGAAGGATCCAACCTTCTTAGAGAAATGACAGCGCCGACCCGATCAGGAATTTCCAGGGGTCTTCTTGGTGAGAAGAACACCAGCTGATGAAGAGGTTCCACATCAACGCATAGGCCTGTCTCGTGGACTCAGCTCTAGCGGCAGTGATGGTAGCCACCACTGGAGGTGGTAGGGTACTCAAACCTGCCGTGTTCCATCCAGGAGCCACACATGGAGATTCCAAAGATTGGGACGCGTGTGCCACAGCGTGCCCTGTCCCTGAGAGAGGAGAGCCTGTCTCAGAGGAATCGCCAGTGAGGGGCTGTCGCAAGGAGTAGAAGTTCTGGGAACCAGGTCCAGCCATGCCAATACGGGGGCGACCAAAATTACATGCTCCTTGTCCTCTCTGACCTTGCACAGAACCTGTGCAAGAAGGCTAACGGGGGAACGCATACTTGCGTAGGCCCCGCAGCCAGCTGTGCGCCAGTGCATCCGTGCCGAGCGTGCCCTCGGTCAGGGAATAGTACAGTCTGCCATGGGACGAGTCGTGGGAGGCAAACAGATCTACATGTGCATCCCTGAACTGATCCCAGATCAGCTGAACCGACTGGGGATGGAGTCTCCATTCCCCAGGGAGTGGCTGAAGCCGTGACAGCTCGCCGGCTGCATGGTTCAGGATCCCAGGGATATGGACAGCACAAAGAGACCTAAGGCGCTTCTGAATCCATAACACGAGATGGCAAGCGAGTTGGGACATGCAACGGGAGCGTAGACCGCCCTGGTGGTTGATGTACGCTACAACAGCCGTGTTGTCCGACCTGACTAGTACGTGTTGACCCTTCAGCAATGCTCAGAAGCGGTGCAGGGTGACCCGTACTGCCAGCAACTCAAGGCAATTGACATGCAGGCGGCACATGGCACCCCAACCCGAAGTGGAAGCATCTGTTGACACAACAACATGCCTGAAAACTTGTTCTAAGGGTATACCGGCCAGTAGAAAGCTTTGGTTTGACCACTAGGTGAGTGTCTGTCTGCAGGCCCGAATCCCTGGGACCTGGAGCGTGCCAGACTGCCATGCCCATCTCGGGACTCGATCGCGGAGCCAATGCTGAAGCGGTCTCATATGAAGTAATCCGAACGGCCTCACCGCAGCTTCGTGTCAACTGGGTTTCCCGCGGTTTCAGCACACTCTTGCTCTCGATTTGATGGAGGCAAGTCAGCAGTGACTGTGCATGCTTGCCGGTAAGCTGCGCGTACATGGCGACCGAGTCAATCTCCGTATCGAGAAAAGAGATCCTCTGCACTGGGCAGAGTTTGCTCTTCTCCCAGTTGACCCGAAGGCCCAGACGAACTAAGTGGTGGAGAACTAGGTCTCTGTGTTCGCACACTCGCTCTCAAGAGTGCCCCAGTATGAGCCAGTCTTCGAGGAAGTTCAGGATGCGAACCCCTTGCTGCCTGAGTGACGCAAGGGCTGCCTCGAGAATCTTCGTAAAGACGAGAGGGGACAGAGCTAGCCCAAATGGGAGCACCGCATACTGATATGCCCGTCCTTCGAACGTGAACCGCAGGAACGGTCTGTGTTGCGGAAGGATGGACACATGGAAGTATGCTTCCTTCAGTTCGATCGCTGCAAACCAATCGCGTGGACGAACGCATTCGAAAAGGTGTTTCACAGTCAACATCCTGAACGGAAGCCTGTGAAGGGATCGGTTCAGGGCGCGAACGTGTGTGGGGGCATGGTTAACTGCTGCACCCTGACAGGGGAGACCAGGGAAGGACTCACGTTCCACTGGGGTCTGCTCTGAGAGGGGGCTGTCGACAGAGAGGTACGAGAGAGGCATGGCCTGGGGGTGGCGCACACTGCCGTCACCGGGCTCAGAGATGGGGACATGAGTTCTTTCAACAAACAGAAAAATAGGGTGTCAAAATGGTACCTTTAGGGGTACAAAAGCTTTTCACTGGGCAGTACCCTTAAAAGAACAACATTGTACCATTTTTACCACAAAAAGGTTCATAGTAGTACCTTAAGGTACGCATTTGTACTCAAAGGTACAAATATGCAACTTTTAGGAGTAAAAAAGGTACAAAGATGTCCTTTTAAGGGTACTGCCCCAACGACAAGCTAAAGGTACAACTTTGGCACCCTATTTTTCTGTGTGAAGGAGCTGCCAATTCTCTGCAAACTTCCAAACACTATGAATTAACATTTTTATGGGTACATACAAATTTGTATTGAAATAAGATTGTTAAGCATTAGAATGTACAATTCACTTAACTCCTCAAACACAATGTGATTCCAGGCATTTTCACCCATACTCCACAAGGGGGTATTCCAGCCCTCGGAAAGTGTACCTTCCATAGGGGCAGCCATTGCTAACCAAGCCATCACCAGCATTCCATTGACTCCTATTCATTTTGGCGTCACTTTGACAGTGAATAACTTTACATCTGAGGTGTTTAAAGACTCCATTTGCCCATTGTTTATTTCTAAAGCAACACAACAATGTATAAAAGGCTCCATTGCCTTATATCTTACACTATCGCCCTGTAGAAGCTGTTTTTGTAAAAATAGGTTAACGATTGCGTCATAACCAACGCGACTCTGTCACACAGTAGATAAATTACCATATAGACAGGAGGAGACGCTCGCAGGCAATCTTTTACTGTCTATGAGGCAGTCGGGGGGACGTGGAGACATAAAGTCCGATTAAGTCAAGGGAAAAGAATGCGGAATAGCTCGTAGTGAGTCAAAAGCAATGGGACAAAACATTTAAACAACATGATTCAGATTTCACTTTCCACAACTACTAGAAAACTTACAACGGTCAGACAGGTTGCTTATGTCACATCTACGTCGTCAAGCTCAGTCTGAGGCTCAACCATCAAGAAGTGAGTGCTTCTAATTGACTTAACTTTTTACTGTTGAAGTCTATGGGATCGCTGTGTCAATTTTTTTTACTGTCTATGATAATCCATTGCCATGCCTGTCCTTTGCTAATCACAACCTTAAAACCACTTCTTCCATTTGTTGCCCTCTAGAGGACAGGATAAAAAATGTCAACCCTATACCAGGGTAACCGTTACATGCTACACAGAACAAAACATGAAAATGTATGGCTGATGATGAGCATGAGCAGCGTGCTAAACACATGGACAAAAGAGACAAAGTGAATGCTCATACTGTACGCTCACAACGGGGAGAAAAAAAAACAAATAGAGCATTAATGTCCTAAGCCTGAACCAAAACCAAACTAGAATGAAATGCCAGGATTCAGAAACACCACTATATAAATCAATATAAAATCCTATACAAAGATGCTGAATGTTTGCATATATGTGGTTTAAATAAACTTAAATATTTAAATGAGACATTGTTTAACCTGTTAAGCTGATTTCTAAATTTTGAAAAAATCCTAAGAAATGTATACTCAGACTAAAACAAATACAGTTTGTGAATCCTTTGCACTAAAAGCATAATTATGGTCTCATTTGAAAGCAGACACCTGGCAGTTTACTGTAAAGTCAAAATGATAATATTTTTTATAATAAAAAAAAGCTATAATAAGCTTCAAAGTTTTGTAAAGTTATTAGAAATTTATTTGTATGATATATCTTTATGAAAATAAAATTGAAGTGGGCCTTGGAGAAATCTAGAAATGCACTACAGCTAAAGCCACAAGTCTGACCATGTTATATTTCAGATCTGAAGATGATCAGTCTAAAACTCTGCATTTTATTAAACGTTTTACAAGATCGTTTCATGTGATTTTATTTTGAGATATCGCTGAAATATCAACTGATGTTTATTGCCACATCTTCTCAGCTTTCAGTCGCTGTATTGCCTCTATTGTTTAGAGGTGCAAACTGCCCCATTCAGTTTGTCTCCCCGGCATTCACACTTCTGCGGACTGGTTATGGCTCTAATTATTATTCTTTTGTCTGCATTATAATTACTAACGATTCTCTATTCAAACTGTTCTATTCAAACCTCATTTCTAAATCAAACCTCTCACTTTACCCTCACTGAGACTCTATTGAATGCATTTCGTCCAAATAAGCATTTCAGTAGTTTTACATTTAGAAAATGTTCATAAAAATAAAGTATTTACTCAGTGGCAGGTGCATCTAGGGCAAGCTAGCATGTTAGCTTAGCACACCAGCAAAACAACAATTTATACGATTAAAATCATGTTTTATTCAAAACTTGCTTCATATCACTTTATATTTTATATGTAGAGTGTTTTATATAACAATATGTGATCTCATATAGCTTCGGGTCAAAAAATCTGACAGAAAATATACAATGCTAAAAGCTATGTGGAATAGCATTGCATTATAAATATCATCTATTATGAAACCACCCAACATGGCATAAAGAACACAGACCAACCATATATTGCCGCGATTGTGTGTTTATTGTCTTAAAACGTGTTTATCTGCATAAAATAGCGATCTGACGATCCCAGGGAGCTATGTGGATATGTCCATATGTCAGATACTTCCTGAATGTCACATGGTGTGTCTGTTCTTCATGTGTTCCCCATGGGGTGAATTTTCAGTAGTACAGCTTTCCAGCGCCCTCCGGCTGCCAGAATGAATTGAAAACACAGCATATCACAGCCTACTGCTCTCATAATCATACATCCGCGGATTTTGGATAAAGATTGAATAAATAATACTTCTCTGTATAGAAATTTGACTCAAACGTGTGAGAATCTATCAATATTTCTCCACATCTGCACACTTTTGAAGTAAAAGCCCTGAGGGAAGTTGTTTTGTCGAGTGTCTTCATGACGACCAAGGAGGATTTTTTTATGAATGGGAGCAAATGACGCGCATATTACAATCAAAAGGTAGCGACGCCCAAGATCATATCCATAACTCCTGGAACATATTAACACATTACGGTCACTATAAGACTTTGAGAATAAAACAGAGGTAAAAAAATTAAACTTTAGTCTTAGATCTTTTTAATGATGTATAGTTTGTCAAGGTAATTACTTACATCTGATAGTAATTTTGAGCTAATTTAAACAAAGAGACCTTCAGTGCGTCCTCGTCCTCGTGAGGGTTATCAGGATATAAAAGCGTTTTTCTTCCCGTTACCTTCTAAATGAAAAGTTACATCGTAAATGACATAAGATTAGACCCAGCCGGCTTGAGCCATCATAATGAACAAACAATTGAAAGTATCGGATACCCAGAATAATCAAATATCCTAATTAAGAACAAAATTTAAATAATAATAATCTCAGTCTAAATTTTAGAGTCAGGGCTAGAATCAAATTGAAATAGAATTCTAATAAATTAAGTTAACTGAAGAAGCACAAGTAAAGTGCTTCTTTTACACATTATACCTTCGCCCATGCCACTCTATTGCATCATTGGATGGTCTTAACATGGGATAGTTCACTTTAAAATGAAAATTCTGTCATCATTTACTAACCCTTAAGTTGTTTCTAACCTGTATGAATTTCTTTCTTTAGCTGAACACAAGGGAAGATATTTTGAAGAATGTCAGTAACCAAACAGTTAACTAGAGCCATTGACTTCCATAGTATTTTTTTTTCCTACTATGGAAGTCAGTGGTTCCAGGTAACTGATTGGTTACTGACATTCTTCAAAATATCTTCCCTTGTGTTCAGCTGAAGAAAAAAATGCATACAGGTTGAGTAAAGGATGACATAGTTTTAATTTTAAAGTGATCTATCCCTTTAACATGTACAATAGCCAAGGTTCACAATAGGCTTCCCAGGCTGCTGGAAGCATATCAGCTGTTAATGTGGAAATTGAGTGTGACCAGAGCTCTGGTTTGTCCCCGTTGTGTGTTTTAAATGGGTTAATGCCATTTACAATCCACTGAGGGCATTTCACTGGACTGCTATCGATCTCCCCTCTACAATTTTACAATGCATGAGTTCTTTAATGGATTCCTCTGAGTCTATGTGAATGCCTATATGTTTCAAACAGTTGATTAGCACTGAGTAGGGACACTCCGGGGAACACACACAATGACAAACCTCTACTCATTCCAGCCTGAAGTTTCTTCTCTCATCTCATTTGTTGAATAAACCACAAATCCACAGAGAAAGAGGGAACTGGCTGTTTTTGGAGCCTCATTTTTCATGCTGGTCTGACACATCTAATCCATGGGTATGAAGTTGGGATTAGGTGTCAGCATGTCCATTGAGAGGCTGAAGGAATCATGGTGGCCTATATGAGAGAGGTCATCTGGGATGCCACTTATCTTTAAAGCCCCCTCTGTATGTGACTGAGACTGGTTATGGCACCTTATCGACAAACCCATCTTCCTCTAGATCCTGTGAAAATTGGTTGGAGCTCCAAAGGACCTCCTGTAATGGAGACAGTGATAAACATTACTTGTAGTATTACCTTGATAGCCTAGTCATCATCTTCTGTCTGGAAAGGGACACTGTGGAAAGTATTTCAAGTATGTTGCAGCAGAACATTTTTTTATATATACCTATAATATGAGCAAATGTATGGTCTAAAATAGATCATATGTGAAATCATGCTGGAAAACATGGAGATTTTGCATGCTGATGTTTTTAAATAAAAACAAAAACATTTAATATGATAATGGATAATTAAAAAAACTAGATAAGAATGCAAATACACGTTAAAAAAAAAAAAAAAAAAATCAAACTTCAGTTGAAACCACATCCCTTCTCTTTTTAAATTTATTTTTACACATTTATTTTGTAAATGAATATTAAGTGAAGCATCTGGAATTATTCAAAATAAAAATGAAAATCTGAAAGCATGAGGTAAATCATCATTGATGGTTGGTAGAATATTTACAGTATAAAAATGATTGACTTATTTATGATTGATAATGATTGATTTATGCTGGGATGGTATTACAAGGTTCTTTTAACTCACATTGAAAATCACATTGGAATTCCTCTAGCATGGGGACAAACATTTGATTATTGGATCACACAACACTGAAGAAGAAGAGGCAGTTCGCCAAACCAATAATAAACCTCTCTTGAATAAATCAATTACTAATAAAGTTCCCTGAGACTTTCCTTTGTGGAAGACATAAAACATGCCTTCTTCCACTCCACCTTATGTCAGGGAGCTGTTAAAATCAATAGTGTTAGTTACTTCACCTAAAGCCACTTTGTTTAGCTTTCTCTCCACACACCTACTACATATGTGAGTCTTCAGTGTATTATGCCTGTACAATGGAGTGTGGTACCTTTAAGTCTCTTGCTCTCACTTGCTTTTTTCCCTCCTCTAAACTCCAGGTCTCCTCTGTTCAGATAAACAGATCAATTCCCCACTCAATAATGCACTGACTGATGGTGCTCAATAGAGGTATAGGATAAGATCCGGAGGAAAGTCCCACCGTCACAAAATTTCTCTGAATTACCATTTGTGTCTTGCCAAGACAATCTAATTTATTTTACTATTATTAGAAATATAGCAGAATACATAAAAACAGTATTTTCTTATTATTTTTAATATTAAGTGCTTTGCTTTCAAGAAGTCATAGTGAAGTATTCAAGACTTCCCTTTTATTGTCATTTTTCAGAAATATCTTGCTATAATAGCTTATTTCACTTTCTCCCTCAGAAACATGAAGTTAACAATAAAGAAATACAAACTTTTTTCTTTGCTTTGCATTACACTGATTAACTAACATGGTCTTCATTTGTTGTATATTTTGTCTATTTGTAGTATTTTAGCAATATAACCACTTCAGCTCTGCAGCACATTTTTCATTTTTTTGAGAATTAGGAATATCTGAATTTAAAAGAGCGCCCTACCCACATACATTGGAGTAAATGGATAAAAATGGTCTCATTTTACAGAAAAAAACTGTAAATTTTAACACAGTGGTGGAATATTGCATATATTATATTGTATCTATTCACAATCTTATGATAAACATAGATAAAAAATAAATATTTTGATTTATTTTTAATTTATTTATTTAAAAATCTTTTTTTTATTTTTTATTTTTATAATTTATTTATCATTTTTGGGATCCAAGCTTTTTGGAAGTTTCTGTTGATTCTATAAATTGGCCCTAAACAGGGGAAACAATCATTTTCTTGAGATTTCCATGCATATAAAAGTTATTGAGATTTATCTGACCAAAGTGTCTAACAACTCCTACTCATCTGCATTGACATAAACTGGCCACCAGGAAATCGAAAAAAAAGGCTCCGCCTCTTCAACTTTGTAAAGGGAGATCTCGGGCTCTGATTGGTCTAGAATCATGATCCACATGTCTATAAAGAGCTGAAATTCTCAGCTTTTCTGTAGCATGATGCAATATGTGATGACATCATCAAAAATCGCGGCTAACATCGATAATCCAAACTAGCAATAATAAGAGTATTTGTCTGCATCACATGTTTTCTCTGGACATCGGTGACATATTACAGTGTCATTTGGCCATGCTTGCTCACAGACATAATAGACTCATTTTGAAGCAAACAACCTAAGGAACAAGCTGATATAGGGTTTGAGGCTAGTAGCTTTACAACGACTTTGTGATCCGAACAGGAATATGACTCATGTGTTTACTTGTTCAATAGAGTCATTTCAATCTTTGTGATTCTTTTGATAAAAAGAATGGGGTTGTGCAGAGGGGTTGTGCAGAGCTGAAGTGGATAATTTACATTGATCCATAAATTGCTGAAATGGTGGATACAATAATTCATATTGTAACGTACTGTTGTTTAACAATATTGACAATCTGAATAATTTAAAAATGTCTCTAGTCAAGCCTGGTTAATATGCCATTAGAAGGTTTATTGTTTCTTTTATTTCCATATTTCACAGGTGTATTGTTAGACATAAAACTTATTAAATTGTGTTAAATTGTGTTCCAACATTTGGAAGTGTAAATTCAGTTATTTTTGTTTTCATATTTCCAATTAAGTTCCTGTTTTCTTGAGTTTATATAGTAATTCAACTGTGATTATTTCCATGGTTTTCGACTATATTCTTCACAGGTGCCTTATTATTTTTTTCCTGGTATATATAGCCATGTGTTCATTAATTATCTAGTATTGTCTTCGCATTTTGTTTAGCTGTTGTGTTGAAACTTACCTGCCAGATTATCTTCTTTGATTATATGATTTGTTTTTGTTAATACATTTTACTTCTGTAAATAGATCATCTGCTAATCTTCCCTAACCTTCAACTTGCCAGTGACATAATACAGGACAATTAGGTGGATTTGCCTGCAGTACAAATCCTCCTCCTTGAGTAGGGGAGCCACACCCTCGAGGAACATACACGTGAGATTTTGGAACTAGATTGCATCTTCCATTACTCCAATAAGTGCCTTTGGGCCTTCTACTATGTGTTAGTAGAATACTAATACATTGAATGAATGAATGAATAAATGAGGCATTTATATAGCGCTTTCAAATGTACTACTGTACACCCAAAGCGCTTCACACTCATGTCAGGGGTCTCTCCTCAACCACCACCAATGTGCAGCATCCACTTGGATGATGCGACGGCAGCCACAGTACAACGGCGCCAGTGCGCTCACCACACACCAGCGAAAGGTGGAGAGGAGAGAGGGTGATAGGGCCAATTCAGTGGATGGGGATTATTAGGAGGCCATGATTGGTAAGGGACAATCAAGGGAATCTGGCCAGGACACCGGGATTACACCCTACTCTTTTACGAGAAGTGCCATGGGATTTTTAATGACCACAAGAGTCAGGACCTTGGTTTAACGTCTCATCCGAAGGACGGTGCTCTTTGACAGTATAGTGTCCCCATCACTATACTGGGGTGTTAGGACCCACACAGACCACAGGGTGAGTACCCCCTGCTGGCCTCACTAACACCTCTACCAGCAGTAACCTGGTTTTCCCAGTTGGTCTCCCATCCAGGTACTGACCAGGCTCAGCCCTGCTTAGCTTCAGTGGGAAACCAGTCTTGGGCTACAGGGTGACATGGCTGCTGGCTTTGCATTGTAGAATGTATTCGTATTACATTCCCACAGGGATGGTCCGGGGATTGTCCTCAAGGGACATATTGTAGAGTGCAGTCTACCACTGTGATTTGTCATTCACTAGGGGTAAGGGGAAGGATTCAACTCCTGAGCTCTCAATGTCCATTCTAGAGCAGGCACTCATTGATCTTCTTACCCCTGAACCCACTTCCACTACCCACTTCCTTTCAACCAGCCGAGTCTCCAGCCTCCTTGATTCCACCTCAGTCTTTAATCTCCCTGTACCACCCTGGTCTGCACCTCCTAAGGCTGGGACTTTAGACTTAAGACTTAAGACTTGGTGGAATGAGCACTTTTCTGCTTTGAGATAAAGATGGTATTCTCTCAGCTTGGCCAGGACGAGATTTTATCAATTCATTTTGTGTTACATAGAGCTACCATTATACATCAATATGCTGCCAGTGTCAGCACTGCATCATAGATGTACGGAAATGTAATATATATATATATATATATATATATATATATATATATATATATATATATATATATATATATATATATATATATATATATATATATATATATATATATATATATATATTTTTACTTTATTTATATAGCGCTTTTACAATCACGATTGTGTCAAAGCAGCTTCACAGTGTCAAACAGGACAATATTGCAACAAAATTAGATTTGGCTGTACAGTCGTTCTGGAGAAAACAGTGATGTTATCAGCTTATTTTAATTTAATTAAATAAAGCAACAATGTTGGCAGATCAGTATTATAGTTTATTGAATTAAATAAACTTTGATCATAGTTTTAGTGTCCCCAACTGAGCAAGCCAAGCCAAAGCAGTGGCAAGGAACAGTGGCAAGGATTATATGTCCCTATATCTGAGTAGTGATGTCATATATGTTTAATATAAGGCAATACATTATTAGCACATATATACATCCTCACAATATATAGGTTTATACCATGTATAAAATACCCATAAATTAATTATTAGGTAACACTTTATTTGAAGGGGTGTGCATAAGACTGACATGGCAAGTTATGTTTTCTTGGTAATGTCAAGTTGTCATGACAAAGACACTGACAGGTTATGATGTATTGGTTAATGTCAAGTTGTCATATCAAAGACATCTCAAATAATGTCATCTTTGCATTAAAAATAACATAAAATTACATAATTGACACTTAATGATAGTCGTCATAAACATTCATAAAAACTCCTTTATACTCATGACATGTGTCATGTCATAATTATGAAAGTGTCATGTCAGTCTTATGCACTTCCCTTCAAGTTAAGTGTTACCAATTAGGATATATACTTATATTAAAATGATTTATATTGTAGGAGCTAAAATAGAATTTAGCTAAATAGAACTAATGTGTGTGTGTTAAATAATTAATTAATTAACTTTCAATGTTATGTGAGTTGGTGCCATCTAGGGGTAGAAGCTGGAGAGGCTGAGGCCTTTGGAATAAAGGACCTGGGACTTCCTCTGAGGGCGTGGCCAGAACAGGAAGTGGCAGTCTTTGACCTCATGGCCTAACAGACAGACTTCTTCAATCCTAGTTATATCTTGTTAATCCTTTATTTTTTTGATACTCTGATCTTTTGGTTTTTTGATTTTGGATATCCGCAGTTTTTTGTAATAAATATTTTTTCGTTTGAACACGTTGGAAAGTGAGCGTCAAGGCTTGTTTTTGTTCAGCCACCAAAGCGGATATATCCCTATATACCCACTACACCAGTCAAAGACTCCTTCTGACAAGCTGAAGATCTTAGGAAAAGTGCTTGTAAATGAAGGGAAGAAAGGAAGGAAGGGAAGTTGAAGCAGATGGATATCGGTGGGCACATGCATGAAGTGTTGTTTGGTTGAGACGGCATGGTATGTACAACTTTATGCATTTCTTGAATCAAGTCTCCTTGAAATGAGAAGAGGAAGCAGATCAGAATTTCAGTAGTGGAAGTCTGCTAATGGATTGAGTTGATTGTGATTCCATACCAAATCATTAGAAGTCTACTATAGGAAGAGTGGATTATTGGAGGATTCTATGTTAGTCAGCCGGACAACAAGTCAAGCCCATGCATATTGATTCCTTGTGCTGAATAGTTAGCAAGAATGGAGGATTCTACAAATGAATATGAAGAGGGGAAAGTCAGGGGTGAGAAACACTCAAGCACCGTTATGGATATAGAAGTTAATGGTCATGCATCAAGGCTACAAAATGCTAGAAAAGGAAAGCTTTCCCACTTAACCAAAAGAAAAAACATAATGCTTGAACTTATGGAAGATGCTTCATGCGTGCAAGAAGTAAAAGAAAATTTGAATAAATTTGTGTGTCTATTGGATGATTTTAAATCTCTACATGAAACCTATCAGGAGTTGTTGTCAGAGGAGGAAGCAAGCCAGGATGAAGCTGAATGGTTTAAACCTAAAATGGCTAACTTTAACACTTTTCTCTCTTCTATTTCTGAATGGCTGTCTGGAGTATCTAAGGCCGTAGATCCGCAGGAGATTGAAGTTGCCCCTAAAGACAGTATATCTCAAGTTTCCAGTTGTGGTTCCAGATCAAGAGCTTTTTCAGTTGCATCAGCAAGTTTACAGTTGGAAGCAGAAAGAGCGGCTATTTTAGCAAAGGTAGCTGCACTCAGGGAAAAACATGACTTGGAAGATAGAGAAGAAGCACTAGACAAAGAGAGGCAAACATTAAGGAAGAAACGTGAAGCTCTAGAACTTAAAGCACAGCTAGAAGCCTCATCAGCCAAGCTTGCAGTCTTGATGTCCGCCAGTAAACATCATGGAGCCTCAGCAGCAACGGACTTAACAGCTAAGCCACATGTGAAGGTGCCAAGTGAAAGACAAATGGATAGGAATACAAGTGCCTATCATTCTGACATATCGTCAAAGAGTTATGCTTCAGAGTGTGAATTCCTTTCATTGGATAAAGTCTCTAAAGCCCTTTCTGCGGAGCAAACCCCAAGTGTTCGCCCCAAGGATGTGAAACCCAGGCCCATTCCGCAGCATTCGAATGTCCACATGACAGTCACCAAGAAAACCAAGGACGTTCAAGCACCTGGTCCAGTTAACCTCCATGCAAACTTAGCCAGTGCATCAAATGTGTCCGGGCACGTAGATCGGTCTTCAGAAAGCAATAAGGCAAGTACGAGTTCTGGTGTACATATGAACAGCTTGGTAAACATCCTTCGACGCCAAAATGACATAACATCCCTGCTAGTGAAGCAGCATCAGTTTTCAAGTCTTCCTCAGAGAGATATTCCAATCTTTGATGGTGATATTTTGAAGTACAGACCATTCATTAGAGCTTTCGAGTATGCCATTGAGCTAAAAACAGATAGCAGTGCTGACCGGTTGTACTTTCTTGATCAATATACCAGTGGCTTTCCCAGAGATCTGGTAAGAAGTTGTCTTCATATGACCCCAGATAAAGGTTATAAAAGGGCAAGAGATCTGCTACAAAACAACTTCGGAGATGAATTCAGTGTGTGTTCTGCATATATGAAGAGAGCATTAGATTGGCCTGCGATTAGACCTGAGGATTTCAAAGCCATGCAAACCTTTGCAATATTTTTAAGGAGCTGTTTTAATGCAATGGAGGACATGAGTTACTCACATGAAATTAACTTGTCATCCAACATGAAAATCCTGGTCATGAAACTTCCTTACAAGTTGAGGGAGAGCTGGAGATCCTATGTGTGGGAATTTCAGGATAATCAGAAATGTAGGCCTCAATTCAAAGATCTTGTCCTATTTGTTGAGAAGCAAATAAAAGTGGCTTCAGACCCAGTATTTGGAGATATTAAAGACAAGCCTACAAGCAGAATTAAAGACAAGTTCCCCATTAAAGTCAAGCCCAAGTCTGGTGGAGGTACATTTGCAACTAGCGTATCTTCTCCAGCTTCCCAGTCTACTCAGCAGTCCTCTAACGACAGCCATTGGCGAGTCTTGTGCCATTTGTGTAAAAGCAGTAATCACACGTTGGAACTGTGTAACCTATTCAAGAAGAAGAAACACTGTGATAAGATAGACTTCCTCAAAGGAAAAGGAATCTGTTTTGGGTGTCTACGTCAAGGTCACCTCAGCAAATACTGTATGAAGAGACTCACCTGTGCATCATGTTCTAAACTGCACCCAAGTGTCCTCCACATCGAGCAAAAGGTAAATCCAGAAAAGACACTTGACACAAAAGAAACCGTGAACTCCTCTGCTGTTATGAGACCAGCTGGTGGGCAGGGGCATATTGGGGCCGGTCTAAATGATAATGTCCTTTCAGTGGTTCCAGTAAAAGTCAAAGCTGTTAAGGGTGACAAGATTATCCCAGTTTATGCTTTCATAGACCCAGGAAGTTCTGCTACCTTTTGTACAGAGCGTCTGTTGTCTCAGTTGAATGTCAAAGGTAAAAGAACCAATATCCTGTTGAAAACAATGAGTCATGAGAAGTCCATGCCAACTAATGTAATTACAGGATTAGAGATTTCTGGATTGGATAAAAATAATTTTATACAATTGCCTGATGTGTTCACGCAAAATGAGATGCCAGTCACCACGGAAAACATACCCACAAAAAAGGATCTTGCTAGATGGCCATACCTGCAGAAAATTGATATCCCTGAGATTGATGGTAACATTGAGCTACTAATAGGAACCAATGCCTCGAAGGTCATAGAACCATGGGAGATCATAAACAGTCAAGGTGAGGGCCCTTATGCAGTCAAGACGTTGGTTGGATGGGTAGTCAATGGACCTTTAAGAGGAGGA
This sequence comes from Pseudorasbora parva, assembly GCF_024679245.1. NCBI lineage: Eukaryota > Metazoa > Chordata > Actinopteri > Cypriniformes > Gobionidae > Pseudorasbora > Pseudorasbora parva. The sequence continues at coordinate 23,153,049 of NC_090180.1, read as the reverse complement.
AAGCCCAGTAAATGTACTGACTGTCCCTCTGTTGCCATAAATAGAGTTTCTGTAGCAAATCTGGAAAAGCTGCTGATTAGTCAGTACAATCATGACTTCAACGAAAAGGCTTCAGATGAAAAACGTGAAATGTCATTCGATGACAAAAAGTTTCTTAAAATTGCAAATGAGTCAGTCTCACTATTGGATGGACACTACACACTTAACTTGCCTTTTAGGAAAGATGATGTGTTAATGCCCAACAACCGTTATGTGGCCATGCAACGTCTTCTGAGTCTAAAAAGAAAGTTCAAAAGAAATGATTCATTCCATAAAGAGTACACATCTTTTCTCAATGACATGATAAATACAGGATATGCTGAGGTGGTCCCACAGGAAGAGGTAGATCAAGTGGAAGGAAGAACCTGGTATATTCCACATCATGCAGTCTACCACCCTAAGAAGAATAAACTTAGAGTTGTGTTTGACTGTGGTGCAACATATCAAGGTGTCTCTCTGAACACAGAACTGCTGCAAGGGCCTGACCTTACCAACTCAATGGTTGGAGTCTTGATTAGGTTTTGTCAAGAGCCCGTCGCAATGATGGCTGACATAACATCTATGTTCCACCAGGTTAGAGTTTCAAAAGCAGACGTGAACTTCCTACGCTTCTTGTGGTGGCCAGGAGGAGACATTGAGCAAAGTCCTATAGACCATCGTATGTTAGTGCACTTGTTTGGAGCAGTCTCTTCTCCTAGCTGTGCTAGCTTTGCCTTGCGAAGAACTGCAGAAGACAACCATCATTTTAGAGCTCAGGTAACCAATACAGTCATGCATAATTTTTATGTTGATGATTGTCTAGTATCTCTGCCCATGGCACAGGAAGCAGTTCAACTGAGATCAGACCTGGTGGATTTGTGCAGCTTGGGAGGGTTTCAACTCACCAAGTGGGTGAGTAATAGTAGAACTGTTTTGTCTGCTATTGAGGAGGAGCATAGAGGGAATAACATCAGGTCCTTAGATTTAGACAAGGACAGGCTACCAGTCGACCATGCCCTGGGACTCCAGTGGAACGTGGAAGATGACACCTTTAGATTTAACATCACACTGAATGAAAAGCCCCATACCCGTAGAGGTATTCTTTCTATGGTGAGCTCTATCTTTGACCCTCTTGGAATCTTAGCACCCCTCACTCTTCCAGCCAAACAATTCTTACAGCAGTTATGCAAAGAAGGCTATGGATGGGACAAGCCAGTATCCACATCTCAGTCTAGACAATGGCTTAGTTGGATTCATGACCTACCCAAGTTGGCAGCCTTCAGTGTGCCACGTTGTAAAAAACCCAGTGGATTCGGGGAGCCTCAGTCCTTTCAGTTACATCATTTTGCTGATGCCAGCGAACTTGGATACGGAACTGTAAGTTACATCAAGATGACCAATGAGCAAGGTAACATTCAGGTGTCTTTCATGATTGGAAAAGCAAGAGTAGCCCCTTTAAAGCAGTTGACAATACCACGACTTGAGTTGGCAGCTGCTGTGTTGTCTGTCAAAGTAGACAAGATGCTTCGGTCAGAATTGCAACTTCCATTGAAAATGTCACTGTTCTGGACGGATAGTCAGGCAGTGTTAAAGTACATAGCCAGTGACAGTGCACGATTCCACACTTATGTTGCCAATAGAGTATCATTCATAAGAGAAAACACCAGCACCCAACAATGGAGATATGTGTCCAGCAGAGATAATCCCGCAGATGATGCCTCCAGGGGGCTGAGCATACCGATGTTTCTGGAAAGTAAACGATGGATATGTGGACCTAAATTCCTCTGGCAACCAGAACACAGTTGGCCTACAGAAGTGTATAAACAAGAGCCAATCAGACAGGATGACCCAGAGGTCAAAGGTTTTGCCATAGTGTGTAACATGGTTACTCAAAATGAACAGAGTCCTACTCAAAAACTTCTCTCTTACTTCTCAGATTGGACCAGATTGCTTAAAACTGTTGCTTGGTACCAGAAGCTTGGAGACAACCTGCTAGCTCTCGCTACAAAAAGGAAGGAACTCTCCACTAATGTCTGCACTCGTTCTAGCCATGGTAAATTGGCTTCCCAGCTGCTTATCTTCAGATCAACACTTGGTGGTCAGTTTCTAGCAATGAAAGACCTTGGGAGAGCGGAGAAAGCAGTGGTATCCTATACTCAAAGGCAAGCTTTCCCAAATGAACTTGAGAAATTAAAAGTTACCCCACACAATGTTTTAAAAAGGAGTACCCTCTACAAACTTGACCCAATAATAAAGGATGGATTACTGAGAGTAGGAGGACGACTGTCAAGGGCGACAATGTCGGAAGATATGAAGCATCCCATCATTCTTCCGAAACATTCTCACACGTCCTATTTGTTACTTCGCCACATCCATGAAAGGTATGGGCACTGTGGAAGAAATTATATTCTTGCCCAGTTGCGTAAGAAATTCTGGATCATTAATGGCAACACAGCAGCAAGAAAAATAATTTCTAAATGTGTGTCATGTAGACGCCTGAAAGGCAAAATTGAGGAGCAAAAGATGGCTAATTTGCCAAAAGAAAGAACTCAACCAGATCTTCCAGCATTCACACATGTGGGAATGGACTATTTTGGTCCAATAGAAACAAAAAGAGGAAGAAGTTGTATCAAAAGATATGGCGTACTTTTTACATGCTTATCATCCAGAGCCGTTCATATTGAAATGGCCAGCTCCCTGGACACTGACTCCTGTATCCATGCTTTAAGAAGATTCATATGTAGGAGAGGCCAGGTAAAACATATTTGGTCTGACAATGGTACCAATCTCGTAGGTGCATATAGAGAACTCAAAAAAGCTTTCACTAATCTGAGCAGCAGTAAGATTCAAAACGCCATGCTCAAAAGGGGAATCGACTGGAGTTTAAACCCACCAGGGGCTTCTCACCATGGTGGTGTATGGGAGAGACTAATCAGGTCAGCCAGATGGGTCTTAAATTCTCTCCTACGCCAACAAGTTGTAGACGACGAGGGTCTCCAGACATTGTTTTGTGAAGTTGAGGCAATTCTTAACAACCGCCCTATCACCACTGTATCTTCTGACCCTTTCGACCTGGAGGCTCTTACACCTAACCACCTTATCTTGCATAACTCACAACCCGTCCTACCTCCCGGTGATTTTTCCAAATCTGACTCGTACACCAGGCGCCGGTGGAAACAAGTGCAATACTTGGCAGACTTGTTCTGGAGGAGATGGACACAGGAGTATTTGACACTAATGCAAGAAAGACAAAAGTGGTCTAAAGCAAGAACTAATCTCCAAGTTGGAGATATTGTGGTGGTGGTTGACCCTAGTTCTCCACGTGCATCATGGCCACTTGCAAGAATACTAGAAACAAAACCTGATTCACATGGGATGGTCCGGTCAGTCAAAATCCAGACAAAGACAAGCATAATAGAGCGGCCTATCACAAAGCTGTGCCTATTATTAAAAGAAGATGATCAATAAAGATCAGATAAAAGGAAAGTATATATTTCTTTATTTTCACTTGTTATTGTTGAATTAAAGATCATTTTTAGCTCCTTTTGTAAATAAAAGTAAATGCTTAAGGTTAAGCTTAAGCCATTTAGGGGCCGGATTGTAGGAGCTAAAATAGAATTTAGCTAAATAGAACTAATGTGTGTGTGTTAAATAATTAATTAATTAACTTTCAATGTTATGTGAGTTGGTGCCATCTAGGGGTAGAAGCTAGAGAGGCTGAGGCCTTTGGAATAAAGGACCTGGGACTTCCTCTGAGGGCGTGGCCAGAACAGGAAGTGGCAGTCTTTGACCTCATGGCCTAACAGACAGACTTCTTCAATCCTAGTTATATCTTGTTAATCCTTTATTTTTTTGATACTCTGATCTTTTGGTTTTTTGATTTTGGATATCCGCAGTTTTTTGTAATAAATATTTTTTCGTTTGAACACGTTGGAAAGTGAGCGTCAAGGCTTGTTTTTGTTCAGCCACCAAAGTGGATATATCCCTATATACCAACTACATATATGATGAGTTTTTATATGGTGCTGTATGTTAATGGTATACACTGTATGTAAACAATATATGTCTAATTTATATATGCAAGTTTATTTAAACAATATGTATGCAAACATTCAGTATGATTTTATATGGATTTATTATAGTTGTATACTACATATAAAATACCTGGTAAAAGTAGTATATATGCATATATCTCTGAAAAACATTAAGAGACAACTTAACATTAATTTTTCAATGTTACGTGGTCTCTTATTTTTTTCAGAGCTGTATATTACAATTAATGTCTATAGTACTGTGCAGTATGTTAAGATCATATATGTAAACAATATATATTTGTATAAATTTATATTTGTAAAAAGTTTATTTAAACATACAGTACATGAAAGCATTTTGAATGCTCATAGAATTCTCTTATTAATTTTGGGCAGTCTACACTGTTAAATTGCAAAATATGGTTGATATAAAATATCAAATATATAAAATATATTTAGGCTAACAAATATATGAAGCCATGTTTAATAAAGTATGATTGCATAAGTATGCAATTAATATACATAATACAAAAAAATATGATACATGTGAACATGTATTTTACATATAGATTTTGTCAGGGTTCTGTTTCTGTTAATTGGATAAGGCTTTATTTTTGACTGAATTTGAATAAAATTTGTGAGACACAATATTACCAAGACTCATCAATATTATTTTAGTTTCAAAATATTGCAAATCGCATTCTAATCACAATACAAATGCCTTGCGACGGGAGCAAATGCGATCAGAGCTTGATGTTTTTTGTTCATTCATCAATCCGAGATGGTTTAGTTGGTCTGAGATACTATTAGGGTTTCCAAATTTTGCAAAAATGCTGATGGAGTGGTGGTGGACACCAGCTATTATCATATTTCTTTTACAACAACAGCAAGTCGTCAGAAGCCATTGCAATATCTTCCTCGATATCACAAACAGAATTGCTGTCTCAGATGTTTCTCCATCACTCTGCATACGTCATTGTCCGTCATTGTCCCTTTGGAAATTATTTGTCTATGAAGCTTTGCCAGACCATAACACAGTTACTACTGAGAATGGTCTGGTTTTAACCAGGTTACATTAACCTCTGCATCCTTAAGGTCCTTCATCCCTTGCCTCACCGGACAATCAGTAACATTAGACTCTAGGCAAGGCAAGGCATGGCAATTATATTTGTATAGCACATTTCATACCCAATGGCAATTCAAAGTGCTTTACATAGAAATTAATTAAAATAGTGGTAACATATGCATGAGAAAAAGGAATAAGAAATGAAAACTAAAAACAAGGATCATTAAAAAAATAAAAATAAATTTTTTTTTTTAACATTTTATAATAAAAATAATAAAAAATAAAAATAAAACATTCTTCAGTTTACAAACATAACTGTTTTCTCCAGAACGACTGTACAGCCAAATCAAATTTGGTTGCAGTATTGTCCTGTTTAACACTGTGAAGCTGCTTTGAAACAATCGTCATTGTAAATGTGCTATATAAATAAAGTTGATTGATTTATTGGTTTACAGTCAACATACATGTACCATCTTAATTAGAACACCTCTCCTTCATTACCACACGTTCATAACATCCATTTCAGTCAATATTCCCTGATTTTTACTCAAGAACCTTCTTGTTAAACCCATTTTCACTCATCATTCCTTTCCACAGATTTCCACTCAAACCTTTTTTGTCAAATGTGCTATTTCCATCAAACCTACCGTTCCTTTGTCAAAATGTAACTCTGATGACAAAATGATACACACTTGCATCATATGAATACACTTTCAGATAAGGGGGAACACAATAGTCTACTTTATATAAAACACTGCAGTTTTTTATTTTCACTGTTTTTATTCAGTTAATCAGTTAGCATTCTGGGAAGCAATGCAACACTTACAGTTTCTGTTCTTTTTTTCCAACAAAGGTTTTCACAACAACCAAAAGTACTGAAATGTTACAAATGGCATAATACTGTAAATCACAATACTATACTTCACACTACAGTACAATCTAAATGGTACAGTGCTATGTACTGTACTGTATGCTACACAAAAATAAAAAAATTGTTACTAAAGGAGCACTAGCCAACTTACAATACAATACAGTAAAGTGATACGGTACAGTATGTAGCTAGATACAGTCTGGATGCAACTGTGAACTTAGATGTGGGTGGACTCTGAAAGCCTCTCTCTCTCTCTCTCTCTCTCTCTCTCTCTCTCTCTCTCTCTCTCTCTCTCTCTCTCTCTCTCTCTCTCTCTCTCTCTCTCTCTCTCTCTCTCTCTCTCTCTCTCCCCCTCTCTTTGCTTGCAAAGTTCTCAAAATGGCTTAGAGTAACAGGCCTATTTGTGGTTGGTTGATTGGTGTTCAGTTTTGCAAGTAATTCCCTTCAGGTGTCTATTTGAGTGGTTGCAATTGCACGATGTGTATTGTGTTTTGGATACATGTGTTTTATAGAAGTTTTATAGTCTAGTTTATATAGGCAATAGAGTAGACCAAGCAATGGGCAAAAACTGTAAATGAACATATAAAATAACAATAACCAAAGATAAGAACAAAAGTAAACTAAAATAATTATAAAAAGAATAAACAGATAAGATAGGGTGCAATCAGTCGGATAATAATAATAATAATAATAATAAGATAATAATTATTATAATAATAATAATAATAATAATAATAGATTTTATTTATAATGCACTTTTCATTCCGAAGAATCTCAAAGTGCAACAAAGGGGAAAAAATAAATGAATGAATAAATAAATAAATAAATAAATAAATAAATAAATAACAAAACAAAACAATGAATAACAAGTAAAAATGAATACTACAAACAATCAACCAACACAGAAAACAGAACAGAAACAGAGCTGATGGTGAACAGAAACAGCTGATGGTGAACAGAAACAGAGCTGATGGTGGAAGTCTCTGTTAGCTCTGTAGCACACTGGGTCCATGTTTTAAATTTCACCCAGCGGCAGTGTCCTGATGACATCGTCGAGGCATGACAGCTGAAGACCAGAGATAATGGGTCTTCATGACGATTCAAACGATGGGGATCGCCACAGTACCATGCAGGAGGCAGAACATTTTTCCGGGCACTTCTGTGGACACACCGGGGTCGGTGCAGAAGTCCAAGCCGCTCCACGGCCGCGATGCAAGACGGAACAGCGGTGCAGCCGAGAAGCGGAACATCCCAACATCATGCTGGATGCCGATGACGCTGGCCCGAATGACGCTAGCCCGGTGCAAACTTGCAGCCACGGCGAGCTACATCAAATGTCCTCCAAACCAGAAAGAACCAACCGCAGCAATTCAAACATAAACATCAGAGAAGCGGTGGAAAACGGCGAAGAGATGAACAACGTCCTCTCAGTGGCTGCCAGCAATCAGCAACAGTCCCAATTGTAGCTCTGACTGTTAGACTAGTCACAAACATAAGAAAATAAAATAAAATCTAAATCTAATAGTACAGTAACATGATTTGTGGGTGGAGAAGCGGCGAACAGACAACGCCAGCGTCCTCTCCCCCACGTTGCCTAGCAACCCTATCTATACAGTTATACAGGATATACAGTTGCACAGTGTTTATTCAGTAAATGCACAGCTAAACAGATGTGTTTTCAGTCTTGATTTGAATGTGGCTGCTGTTGGAGCACATCTGATTTGTTCAGGAAGCTGGTTCTAACTGTGGATGGCATAATAGCTAAAAGCATACTCTCCTTGCTTTGAGTGAACTCTTGGTATTTCTATGCTGATCTGAGAGAATATCTGCAATGTATTGAGGTCCTAGGTCATTGAGTGATTTATAAACAAGTACTAGTATTTTAAAATCGATTCTAAATGTAACTGGAAGCCAGTGTAAAGACCTGAGGACTGGTGTGATATGATCATATTTTCTGGTTCTGCTCAGAATCCTGGCAGCAGCGTTCTGTATGAGCTAGAGCAGAGCCGATCCTGACCTCCCTGGGGCCCTAAGCAAAATTCTGCTAAGGGGCCCTCCTACCCGACCCGTGAGCTATAAACCTTTTGCTATTGCCATGCAGTTACACCTGACACCTTAGTGCTCCCAATACAATCCTCCCTCCTTTGAACAAAACAGTCAAAGAATGAGGTTCAAACAAACAATCTTTATTGAAGAGTATTTTCTATAGAATTGTAAGATAGTACTTGCTGAAGACGGCTTTACTGTAGGTGAATCAGGCTGTACTGGGTCTGTGCTAGTACTGGCTGAGGCTGGATGTGGATCATCTGGGTCTGTGCTAGTACTGGCTGAGGCTGGATGTGGATCATCTGGGTCTGTGTTTGTACTGGCAGATGATCCAGCATCTCCCCTACTTACAAACTTAAGCATAGCACCTGCAATATAGATACCAAATTTGATCAGCTGCATCAGACCCATTCAAACTGGATCCCTCAGATTTCCTTTTAAACATTTTCAAATATAAAATACTATTTATACTATGGCTTGGCTCTTGTAATGTTTAACCAGTGAACCAATGATTCAGATATCAAGAATCTCTGTGAGTGATGACATCATTGTTGATATCAAGAATTCACTTTTGATCAAGTGAACATGTAATCCTTGATATCTAAAATACATTGTTACTAGTAAAAATTCCATACCTAATATCAAGAATTCACATTGTAAATGATAAACATTTACTTATTGATATTAAAAATGCATAGATTGTAAATGAATAAAAGCTTAAATGGCTTGACATAGCATGCTACTGTGTTTTATATTATGCATGTTAAAGCAATATTAGATTTATGGTTATTATTGATGGATGTGCATCCAGACTGACCAGTATGTCCAGCTAATTAATATCAACATTTTAAATTCAATATAGCCTATAAATCAATAGTCAATCAATGTCAAATTGTCAATACATTGCATTCCATATTGCATCAATTGTGCAGTATTTTAGAGTTGTAACTAAACATTGACTAAGACTAGATATGCTTTCACTGCCTATGTCCGTATGGTATCCACACAGATATTTCTGCTGGAAAATGCATGTTTCATTTCTTGCACGCGCAAATGAACGCATGTTCATGCGCGACGCAGATCTTTTCCGAGCTGCAGTAAACAAACACCGTTGACCTTTGTCGTTTATCAAACAACAACAACAACAACAACAAAAAAACATACATAATTTTATTTCTCAGGCACAAAGACACAGAACACAGTCCTGAAAGCGGCTGACATTAGCTAGACAGACCAAGAGATGCATAGCCTGCCTGTCCATCTTAGCAAGACAACAGAAGAGGTGCACATCAACTTAACTTTATTGTTATATGCTGACATAAAACTTGGAGAGGAGAACACAAGTTTACCTAATTGCTGTCCTGGCAATTCACTCGCATGGTGTTTTTCATCCTTTTCATGGCCAGAAGTTTAATTCCGCTTAATTTTATCATCATTGTCTACAACATTGATTGACGCGCTTTGACACGAGCGGGAGGCGGGGCCTTGATTAAATTGCGGGGCCCTACGCAGCTGGCTTAGTGAGCGTATAGGGCTGTTCGGCTCTGGCTAGAGGTCTTCATGGGTCCAAAAATTCGTACCCGAACCCGAAGAGACCCGTAATGTTCCACACAGAACCGACCCGGACCCGTCTACTATTTCAAAAGCTGGACCCGGAACCGTGCAGATCTGAGAAATACATAAAATATAGTTCAGTCAGGACCACTTTGAGAATGAAATTTAGTTGTCTGCCTGGACTATGCTTGAATTCCATTCGATCACTTAAGCTCCATTACCTGAAATCGACATGGACCGTCTATTATTTGATAGCCGGAACCGAAACCCAGCGAGAAGACACAAGCCCGACTGGACCCAATAATCTCATATTCCTATAAACTGTTCTTAACAAGTCAATAAACAAGCTGCGAAAAATAATTTACTCGCATGGTGTTTTTCATCCTTTTCATGGCCAGAAGTTTAATTCCGCTTAATTTTATCATCATTGTCTACAACATTGATTGACGCGCTTTGACACGAGCGGGAGGCGGGGCCTTGATTAAATTGCGGGGCCCTACGCAGCTGGCTTAGTGAGCGTATAGGGCTGTTCGGCTCTGGCTAGAGGTCTTCATGGGTCCAAAAATTCGTACCCGAACCCGAAGAGACCCGTAATGTTCCACACAGAACCGACCCGGACCCGTCTACTATTTCAAAAGCTGGACCCGGAACCGTGCAGATCTGAGAAATACATAAAATATAGTTCAGTCAGGACCACTTTGAGAATGAAATTTAGTTGTCTGCCTGGACTATGCTTGAATTCCATTCGATCACTTAAGCTCCATTACCTGAAATCGACATGGACCGTCTATTATTTGATAGCCGGAACCAAACCCAGCGAGAAGACACAAGCCCGACTGGACCCAATAATCTCATATTCCTATAAACTGTTCTTAACAAGTCAATAAACAAGCTGCGAAAAATAATTTTGTCTCAAGTTATAGCCGTCGTCTCTCTCCTTATAACTGATTGTGATATATTATAATATTCCTCTCTTGTTGTTCCCCAAGCATGCTTGATTCACTCATCATTTCAGCGGTAAAAGTCCACATTATGTCACGGCAACGGATTTATGCATCTTTGCAGATTTGCATTTTGACTCGAGTGTTTGCCCTTTTGAAATAATAATGATTGCTCGTTTAGTGCCATGGCCGCTGAAGTTAGCATTATTTCTTTTCCATAATCTGCTGAGTCTGACTACCAAAACTTTAAAGTTTCGGCTGACTCTCAAACAAGACGATTCATTCACATTATTTTTACAGTCAGAGCTGAAGCTCGGGTTGCCATAGAAACACACGCGCTTGAGACTGCACTTGCGCGTTAGCTGGAGCAACCTGAAATATGAGCTTTTTTAATGCAATTTAAGCGTCACTGAAAACATTTATGTGACAGTTCACCTGAGGTCTTATTGCTGATTTGAAATATATTGTTGAGTACATTATTACTTTGCGCATACATTAAATCAGCCCGCTTTCTAAACGGGTGAGAGACCGTGAAAGAGACAGAGAGCTTGTGAATTTTTTTTATTTCTAAACCTTATTTCCCGGCTCACACTTTTCTTATCCTAATTTTGTCAGGGTTCTGTCACTTTGGTCTAGCTTTCTCTTGGTTTTGTGACAGAGCTCTGACACTCCTGTACTGTTTGTCTTGTGTGAGCGCGCAGCTCTGAGCATGCTCAGGCCGCGTGCTGTTCTGTCCTTGTAAGTTTTCTGTGTGGGCCGTGGTGTTCGGATCCCAGCACTTCGATCTAGTTGGGCTTTGGTTTTGTGTTGGGATTCGGACACTCATGCTCCTCGTCTTGTGTAGTGTTGTGTAGCATGCAGATGGTGTTTTTCACTAGCTGCGTGCGTTCCTGTTTTCATGTTTTGTGTGAACATGAGTTTTCATTGGCTGCATGTTCATGTCACGTTTGGTGTGAGCAAATGTTCATGTGTTTCCTTGTCCCGTGTGCTCAAGTCAATAGAGGGAATGCATCAACGTCACTTTCCCGCCGTAACACGCCCCCTCAGCCGGGGCTGAGTGGCAGAAGAGCTGCTGCGTCACTGGAGGTAATGGAGGAAAACACGAGTAGACCAAATGATCCTTACAACTTACCAAAGATTCAGTGATCCATGGATAATGATATGCAGCCAGGAATCGTGTTTTCCTGACATTTTTAGGAGCCTCATTTCGACAAGAATGTTTATAACTGTCATTCATCACATTTTTCAAGTGAATCCCACATGTATATGTGGATGGGTCAGTGTTTTGAAGCGTGTAGTGGTGGTAATATCCTTTATATTCACTAAAAGCTGTCACTCATTCAATAAACGCAATCTCACAAAGTTCCGCACGTTGGTATACAATGAATCTCTTATTTTCACAATGTCTGCACTTACAGAGGATTACTGCGCGTGTTTAACTGAACTCAGTGCCTGGACAAACGCTCGAGCGGTGAGTGATTCCAAATTGAACACCTGTGATTGGCCAGTTCCGTTGTAGAAGTCTACAAACATGTCTGTGATTGGCTACATTACTCACCGAGGCGAAAACACGTTGGAAATGTAATCATTTGACGAGTGCAAATACAGATACACACTGGATCTTTTGTTAGCTCCTTTTCGCTGAAAATATGCAATTATTACGAATTCTTACAGAGGATTACATATCCTAGACAAGCATGTGCAGCGTTTCACTCTAAAAGCAGAAGCTGCAGCAGTTGGCAGTGGTTTGAGTGAGAAAATTACACGCTATTATCAAGTCCATCTCAAGCTCAGAACAGCGATGACTATGCGGTCCATGGACAAGCCTCCCCCCACCCCCCTTCTGGTGCCGGGCCTGGTTTTGTGAGTTTTCGCTGCATTCGCGTTGTAAACCAATGCTGCCTCTCAGTCTTTCTGCCACTCAGTGTGGCGTAATCACAGTCACTCCAGCTGACGATGACGTCACGTGCATTCCCTCTATTGTGTAACCCCACCCACCTTGTTTCCTGATTATTGGTTACTTGCCCCACCTGTCTTCTCTCATTACCCGCGTTTTTGTGTTTGTGTTCACCTGTTCCTCATGTCTTCTGCTCCCTTATGATGGCTGTGTCCGAAAACCTAGGCAGCTGACTTGTTGCCTTGCTGCCTTATCAGGCAATGACTTGTAAGGCAGCGTTTTGTGCATGAAGGCACCTCATGAAACTGATTTCGGACAGACATCTTAGGCAGGTTAACAGTTTAATGATCGACAGCAAAATAGAGAGAGCTTTGGTGAGAACTAAACACATATTACTACATTAGTTTTACTACATTACTACACAATTACTACATTAGTCATTTCTCACTGGAAATTACATCAGAAGTGGAAAATATTGGTTAAAAACATACATTTACACACAAACTGACCAGCAAACGTAACTTTCGGATGCCATCTTATTTTTCAAGCTCAACTGTCACTGAATGGAAAGCACAGGATTGTGGGATACCAAAGGCAGCGAAGGATACATGTATGCTGACTTCAAAAATCGATCAGATGAAGGTATCTCAGGAGACAGGAAGTGAAGCAAACATTAGATTCGGAAGGCAGCATTTTCCAAGTTTCGGACGCATGTGTGCTCTTTTCCTAATGTGTTGCTGGTTCGTTAAATGTTCTGCCTACATGTGCTGTTACTCTAGGTGGGAGTACTGCCTTTTGGGCCTGCCTTGTTTCCTGTGTCTCTAATTTCTGTCCTGCAAGCAGAGCTTCCCTGGCAGCCTGCTCTCCTGGCCTAGCAGTAGTTTGGTGGGTCTCCTGAGATACCGGATAGCATTGCCGTAGGATTCCTGCCTGGCCATTGCTGGTATCCTCTTTTCTTGCTGTGCTCTGACAGAACTGCTCGTCAAGTTAAGTCCCCCCTTGTGGGAGTTTTGTTTGTCTTGTTTTATTTTATTTAATAAACCCCCTGATCACTCATTCCTTCATTTGAGTCCTCTTTCAGTGTACCCTGACAAATTTAGCAATTTGCAAGTTATACAAAACACACAAGCTGTGCTGACTATCACAGCTTGGTGTTCTCCGAGTCCTATCGATGTATTACATAAGCTACAATGTCGGATCCCGGGTCCAAGGGTCTCGGGTGCCCCATGAAGACCTCTAGTATGAGCTGCAGCTGTCTAATGGTCTTTTTGGGAAGCCCGGTGAGAAGACCACTACAATAGTCCACCCTGCTGGTGATGAACAAGTTTCTCTAAGTCTTGCCTGGAAACAAAGCATCTAATTCTTGCAATATTTTTTTAGATGATAGTATGCTGATTTAGTAATTGCTTTGACATGACTACTGAAACTCAGGTCTGACTCCAAAATCACTCCAAGATTCCTGATTTTTTTGTTGTTGTTGTTGTTGTTGTTAGACCTTTAGACTCAAGATATGTGTTCACCGTGAGAATTTCATCTTTGTTTCCAAATGTATTGATTTCAGTTTTGTCTTTGTTTAACTGAAGATAGTTTTGGCACATCCAGTTGTTAACTTCATCAATGCATTTGCACAGGGAGTCAATATGGATATAGTCATTAGGTAATAGTCCTAAGTAGATCTGAGTGTCATCAGCATAGCTTTGGTAAGCAATTTTGTTATTTTTCATTATTTGGCTCAGTGGCAGCATATACAGGTTGAATAGGAGTGGTGCAAGATTTTACCCTCGTGGGACTCTGCATGTCAGGGAAGTCCACTGAGACTTATGGTCACCTATACTCACATAATAACCTCTCCCTTCTAAGTATGACCTGAACCATTTGAGGACCATCCCAGAAAGCCCGACCCAGTTTTCCAGCCTGTCTAGAAGTATGTTGTGGTCAACAGTGTCGAATACAGCACTGAGATCGAGTAGAACCAGAATTGATGTTTTGCCTGTATCAGTATTTAAGCGAATATCATTAATAATCTTTATGAGCGCTGTCTCTGTGCTGTGATGCGGACGGAAACCAGATTAAAAATTGTCAAAGTATCTGTTCAAGCTTAATAATTTGTTCAGCTGATTGAAAACAGCATTTATTAGTGAAAGTAATTTTTCACATATAATTTAAACATATAAAATGTGGAATAGTTATATGTCAATATATGGAATTTCTGTTACCTGCGCATATATGTGAATTTATGTTTTTACTCTATATGAGCATATTAGGATATTTCATATGAGACATACTATAGGCCCTATGTCAAAATATGTATTATAGATACTTACACATATATAATATATGGTATAAATTTATGTCAATATATGGAATTGTTCAACTTTCTAATAGGTTTTTACTTTTGTATATTGCATATATTGATATTTCATATATACATATATATTACATTTCCGTATGGGGCGCCCATTAAAGAGATAGTTCACTTTAAAATGAAAATTGTCACCCTTTACTCACCCTCAAGTTGTTTCAAACCTGTATGAATTTCTATCTTCAGCTGAACATGAGGGAAGATATTTTGAATAATGTCAGTAACCAATCAGTTAACTGGAGCCATTGACTTCCATAGTAAGAAAAAAAAAACACTGTTCAGTTAACTGTTTGGTTACTGACATTCTTCAAAATATCTTCCCTTGTATTCAGCTGAAGAAAGAAATTCATACAGGTTTGAAAGAACTTGAGGGCAAGTAAAGGATGACAAAATAATTGTAATAATTTTGAAATTTTTGTGAACTTTAAAACTGATTGTTTCTTGAGAGTGCCTAAAAACCAGGGCAGAAAATAGCTTATTACTTATTCATTATGATGTTTTTGAATGTAAAAAACACTTAAATGTCATAAGTTGATCTCAGACAACAGTATAAAAAAATGTAGAAAAGCCAGTTCATGACACCTTTAAATGCTAGCTCATAGCAGTAGAGCAATTTGAAAGTTTTAAGGTGCAAGTATTTAAAGGGAATTTGACTCTGCTGGTTATTTGTGCTTTTATGTACACACGTCCTAACTACTGCAAAGCATTTATTTGTGAATTTTCTGAACTATTGTCATCATTGATACATGGAGTGATAGCTTGTCATATTAGAGGATTTTAATATTCATATCTGCTGCCTGGATAAGCCCCGAGTACAAGATTTCTTGTCATTGCTTGATTCTTTTAACCTCACTCAATTTGTAGTGACGTAGTGAGTTCTGCAGACAAACAGTCACACACTGAAATTGGTTCTGTCCTAGGGTGTTCCGGTGTGTGCGTTGGGGATAGAAAACATTGGCCAATTTTGTTATTATTATTATTTTTAATCTGAGTCGCTGAGCCTACTTTAGGCTCTGAGTCAGCCGATCATCGTGCCAGGCCCATTAATGCTCTGGGTGCCTCTGCATTTTCTGAGCCATTTAATTAGCTTGCACAGCCACCAGTCTTGGATCTAACTTTGTTTATTCGGGGTTTAGAGGAGTTGGTGACCAATTTTAACACTAAGTGTGACATTATATTGGACGGTATAGCTCCTCTTAGAAATGTAAAATCTAAAGCTGTGTTCCATGCAGCCCTGGATTAAGTGGGTTAATTAGGCAAACTTGGAGACAAGCAGAGAGAAAATGGGAAAAAAAAGTCTCATTTGAGATACTAAGAGATTGTATGGCCACTTATCAGCAGTTTATTACATCTTCTGATGTGCAATATTTGTCTAACGTAACTGTAAAGAACCATCACACAGTCTGAAAGTCTTATTCCATGTAATAAATACACCCTTAAAAATAAAGCTAGAACCAAAAATCGTTTTATTTTTGGGAAGAACCAAACATGGGGTTTCACAGTGATGCCATAGAATAAACATTTTTGGTTCCCCAAAAGAACCATTTTGTGATAACCATTTTTTTTCTAACCATTTTATAGTCTAAAGAACCTTTTTGTACTACAAAGAACCTTTTGTGCAATGTAAAGGTTCTTTGGATATTAAAGGTTCTTCATGTAACCATACACCCTGCCAAAGAATCATTTAAAAACCTTTATTTAAGAGTGTACTGTTGTGCATCATGCTTATCCAAATGTTGTTTATAAATCGGGAAGAGGCTGTACAATTTTTTTTTTTTTTTTAATGGATAAGAGCTCTACTATTCCTGTCCCGGACCCTGGCTACCCCTTAGCCTCTCCTGACTCGATTGATGCTGGCCAATTAGCTATGTTTGAGCCTGTTACACATTCTTATATGCTAAAAAATATTCAGCACTTCAGCACCAGCCTACTGTTCTCTTGATGTTATTCCACTGCGTCTCTTAATTCAGGTCTGGGATGTGGTGAGTTTTTCAATCACGTCTATAGTGAACCAGAGTTTTTTAGAGGGGCTGGTTATTTTAAAGGTCCCATGGCATGGGTTGTTTTATTGTTTTATAATGTTTCCTGGGGTGTACTTATATTGATAGTATGGTTTTTACATCAAAAAATGT
This sequence comes from Pseudorasbora parva, assembly GCF_024679245.1. Lineage (NCBI taxonomy): Eukaryota > Metazoa > Chordata > Actinopteri > Cypriniformes > Gobionidae > Pseudorasbora > Pseudorasbora parva. The sequence continues at coordinate 23,136,131 of NC_090180.1, read as the reverse complement.
CATAATTTAGAAATAAAAGGCATTTTTTCTGCTCTGAATGCTCTGTTTCAAGGGGCGTGTCTTCTGTGAGTCTTCAGTGAAAACACCCACTGTTGTGATTGGCTGACATCTTTGCATTTAAAATTAGATAACTTGCGGATAGGGGCGTGGTTTAGTCAGGGGCGAGCAGAGCAGCTGCAGCACTCACTGCCAGTCGAGAGAGCGAGAGAGAGAGACTGAGCTGGGGAGAGATTGCTGAGGAAGTGTTATTGTACCGAGTTTTTGAGAGCGCAAGGTTATTTTGTTTGTATCTGAGAGCTCTGAATAAACACGAGTGAACTTTGCAGCGTTATTTCTCTCACAAAATGCTTTCACCACAGCTAACAACAAACACGACATCGACATGAATACTGTAAGAGCTTCTGTTGAGCATAATGGCTGCATTTACACTGCAGGTCTTGATGCACAATTCCGATTTGGTGACTATATCCGATTTTTTTGACGACCCGCTTACATCATCTTTTCAAAAGCGACCCGTATCCGATATTTGCATTTACACTGTACACTGGGAAAACAGCCCAAGACGTTCTTAATCGGTGAAAGGAAGTAAAACAGCGCGATATGCAATGGACGCAGACGAAATGATTGTACATTGTTTTGCTGTCTGTACTGTTCCACACATCTTTAAAGTCGGCAAAACATTTCTCTCGTAAGGCGGCGAAAAAGAGAGCCCTTGACGGGGTTGCCAGGTTTTCACAACAAAACCCGTCCAATTGCAACTCAAAACTGTGTTAAAGTAGCCCAATTCCGCATGAAAACCGCAGACTTGGCAACACTGGATCGCAGTTTGTGTCCACCTGAGTTGACGTCATTTGCCTCCGACCTTTTTCCAATGACGTACTACTCGCATTTACTGGGGTATATCCGATTTGACCGCTTACATGGCAGATGCAAATGCACGTATCCGAATCATATTGGATTTATTACCACATATGAGTGAGGCCTTAATCCGATCTGAGGATATCGGAATTCATGCGTTTTTTTACTGCTTACACGTTCACATGTCAGATCCGATCTGTGCCACATGAGAGGAAAAAATCGGAATTGGGTCACTTGAACCATGCAGTGTAAATAGGGCCAATGAGCAGCGTCATTTAAACGTGTGATTGACCAATCCGAACACTATAAAGAGTGTTCTTTGATTGCTCTCTGTATTTTAATAATTTAAATAACAGATTTGTTTCATGCTGATAACAGAAATGACGTGAAGTTGATGGTTTTAGTCACTGGCTTGATTCACTGATGCATCAAGACAGCCAGCTGTCAGCCAGATGACTTACAGTTTTAAGCATTTTAGAAAGAAAGTCTGTGTGAACTTGAATGATTAGCTACACATCAGAACTCACTGATCCCAGATCAGGAATTAATGAACACTGTTACTCACTGTTTGTGGCGGTGCTGTTGAGAAGCCTTATGGTAAAGCCTGTGCTGCTGATGTCCACTGATAAAACTGACTCCGTTCTCTACTAATTCTCTGGGCGGGCAAAGCAGAGGAATGGTGGTAACCTTTCCTGGTATGACGTCATAACAGGAGAATTCAAGTTCAGCTCGTCTGGGCTCTCATTTTCTCAAAGGCAGAGAAAGACAGCCTGAACTCGTTTTATACTGATCAAAATTTCTAGCGACTTGGGGACAACATTCAAGCTAGGGGAACTCATTTTAATGTTGAAAAACCTCATAAAATAAGAATTTCATGCCATAGGACCTTTAAGCATGTCTTGGTGTAGCCTTCCAGTTTTAAACAATTATAGGCCAATCTCCAAACTGTCTTTTATGGCAAAAATAATGGAGAAGATAGTTCTTAATAACCTTTCAATATTTTTAAATGAAAACAACATTTTTGATCAATTTCAATCTGGTTTTAGGTCTCAGCATTGCACTGAAACTGCCTTCATAAAATATCAAAGGACTTGGTGTCAGTAGATGCTGGGAATTGTGTTGTTTCAGTGCTTCTCGATCTTATTGTAGCATTTGATATGGTGGATTACATGATTCTCCTCACACTTGCATGAAAGAACCTTTGCTTTGGAACTAGGGAACTATATTTCAACACAGGTTAATCACTGATTGTATCACAGGTTCCTCAAAGTCTGGCCCCTGTACTTTTTTCCTTATATATGCTTCCAGTGGAAATAATCTGTCTAGAACATAATGTTGCATTCACTGTCATGCCGATGATACCCAGTTGTATCTACATCTGAATTCTGATGGCGACTCCAAATTTACAGCTTTGCTTGACTGCCTGGATTAAATTAAAGGGATACTTCACCGTTTTTTCATATTAAACTGTTATTCCCTTAACTAAAATGAGTTGATACATACCTCTGTCGTCTGAGTGCGTGCACTTAATCTCTCTGACGCGGGGTGACATTCTGATAGCATTTAGCTTAGCACACTAATCACAGTTCATTCCTATGGTACCAAACAGAGATCAAGTTAGAAGCAACCAATCAACTCCACGTTTCCCCTATTTAAATACAGTCACACGAATAGTTGGACGACCAAGTATGGTGACACAAAATAAAACGTGGCGCTTTTTTAACCGAGTTAAAAAGGAGAACTATAATGTATGGTGGAATAGCACTTCTGAGAGTACTTCAACTCGGCGCAGTAAAAAGTCCCGGCTGAAACATCCTCCCTCACATCTCCCCCTCCCTCTCTCATTTCCGTAAATAGAACCAACGTGACCTGCACGCCTGCATCAGTAGAAGTAGTTTGAGCAGAGTTGACGAAGTACCAGTTTGTAGGAAGATAGTTTGAACAATCGTGGTTATAATGTGCGTCGTAAAGGGTTGTGAGAACAAGGCGAAGGTATTTAGTGCCGTCATGTTTCACCGATTTCCAATTCACCACAAACGGCGGAAAGCTTGGTTAGCTGCTTTGAACATTGATACAACAACACCGCTGGATATTCTGAAGAAATGGCATGTTTGCTCCGAGCATTTCACATATTACCATATTGACATTAAAGCTTATAGTGTAAGGGGAGTTTTTATGTTTATTTTCTCATTGCGGTTGCAGGTTTCTATATTGAGAGGTTCATCTCTGTTTGTTTGTTTTTATGATGTTCTCGTGAATGTTCCATCTGTAATATTAAACGTTGCTATGTTAAAGTATACTAATATTGGCTTTTGTCTTTTACTTAAGATCACTTGGAAAGCTGACACAGTGCCTGTTGATTTGGTGACACTAAGTTATAACGTTACACTACGGGCTTAGGCTTATACTTCATTTTTATTTCTGAGCTCACTTCTCAAGTACATCAAACAGTCAAAAACTCTGTATTAACTGTCTCACAAGCGCACTGATTTCGCAGCAAAGTTTCTTGTGTTTACTAGGTTAAACACCACTAAAGTTTGATAAGCTAAGGTTACTGCCACTTCAGGACAACCAAATACCATGCAAAAGGACACTTACAGTGTTAGGTGATGATCCACTTTGTTGTGTTCTTGCTTTGATTATTGTCGGTGTGGCAGAATCCTTTAGGCGTAATCCTGTGGAGGTATAGTCCTCCTGTGTGAAATGCTCAGAGCAAACACGCCATTTCTTCAGAATCTCCAGCGGTGTTGTTGCATCAATGTTCAAAGCAGCTAACCAAGCTTTCCACCTTTTGTGGTGAATTGGAAATCGGTGAAACATGACGGCACTAAATATCTTCGCCTTGTTCTCACAAACCTTTACGACGCACATTATAACTATGATTGTTCAAACTATCTTCCTACAAACTGGTACTTCGTCAACTCTGCTCAAACTACTTCTACTGATGCAGGCGTGCAGGTCACGTTGGTTCTATTTACGGAAATGAGAGAGGGAGGGGGAGATGTGAGGGAGGATGTTTCAGCCGGGACTTTTTACTGCGCCGAGTTGAAGTACTCTCAGAAGTGCTATTCCGCTATACATTATAGTTCTCCTTTTTAACTCGGTTAAAAAAGCGCCACGTTTTATTTTGTGTCACCATACTTGGTCGTCCAACTATTGGTGTAACTGTATTTAAATAGGGGAAACGTGGAGTTGATTGGTTGCTTCTAACTTGATCTCTCACTGCATGAAAAGTGGGATTTTCGTCAGTAAGCGGCACTGTAGATTGTCGTGGAAGATCAGGTATACGACTGTACACGGCAGTTTGCAGGCGACACCGAAAACTGCCGTGAATTGTCAGAAATTGACGTGGGCCTTGCTTGGCAGTTGTCCCCCCCAAGACCCCCCTTCCCTTAACTCCAGGGGAGGCTTTAACATGTAAATGTACATGCTGTGAGCTATACAAATGCAAATCAGGGTAGCAGGAGTTTTAACCCATGTGACATTTTTCTAAAAGGTATGAACTTCCTTCTAAGAAAATCTCTTAGATAGATCAGGCTCAGTATAGCCTAATTGTAAAATCTTAAACTTAAGCTTGAATTTATATATTTGATGAAAGTATTCTAGATTATTTATTGTGTGTCATTTGCAATCAGTCCCCGTGAATTCAGTGCGACTCGCAATTTTGACCAATCACCGCAACTTTGACCAATCATTGCGGTCTCCTGCTAATAAGCGGCGTCATACATCAGCAAACTTTATATATCATATATCATTGCCTGTCAAAATTAACGTTAACGCAAATTAATTTTAACGGCACTACATATATATATATGTGTGTGTGTGTGTGTGTGTGTGTGTATATATATATATATATATATATATATATATATATATATATATATATATATATATATATATATATATATATATATATATATATATATATATATATACATATACAGGGGTTGACATTAACTTTTTTGCTCACCGGCCACCGTGGCTAGTGGTTTTCCAAAGTTACTAGCCACTCAGCATTTTCACTGGCCACAATTTTGCTGTTTGGAAATTACATTGTATATGTTTAAAGTTGACTTTGGCATATATAAATTACTTGATTTTGAATCATTTTACTTTATTTAGAAGATTTAAAACCCTTTCAAACTTTCAAATGCAGAATGACCCCCCAAATCTTGTATATCAGCTGGGATGTGCAGGTGGGCAAGGGGTGGGCAATATAATAGATTATAATAGGCTAATATGAGAAAGGTAATATGACAGGCTATGAGTTATTTTAGTTAGGATATATATATATATATATATATATATATATATATATATATATATATATATATATATATATATATATATATATATAATTTAAAAAATACCCTAAGCAAATTACAAAAACAATAGTTATTAAAAATAAAATAAAAATTCCGATACTAATACGACACAATGTAATTTATTAAATGTAATTGTCATTGGATACGACTTTCATCGAAAAGAATGTAACAAAATGTGGGCGTGGTCTGTGTTGTGAAATGAAACCACATTAAAAATTCCCTTAAACTGCGTTTGAAACATACAGCAAAGCAGCGACAGAGGAAAACACAGAGCCTGATATTATGCAAACATTTACCAATAATGTGGAAAGCGTTTTAAATCTGTTCAGTGGAAAATCCGCTGTGACGAATCTGTCCTCGTCTAACATCTGCTGTAAATCCAGGTAAAACTAGCAGCGTGCACGTGCCCGTCCCCAGATAACATGATCCCCAGTTGATCTGTAACACCGGCGGGAAGAAACAGCTGAATGCAATCAGTGGGCTATCTCGTCAGCTTGCTCAGTTTGCTGCCGATTTTAACGAGCAGTTAACTTTAGTAATCTCCAGGTTGCTGTCCATAGACGATAGGTTGCTTGCTTTGGAGTCGAAAAACTGTGTGGAAGATACTAACTTTAAGAAGAAGACGAGTGCCTAAGAGAAGACCAGTCCTAAGATTGCGGTAAGACTGTTATCTAAGCTAAAGTAACCTAAAGCAAAGCTTTTTAAGTAGCACAAGCTGAAATTAGCCTTGTAAAAGAACAAATGTAAGTTGCTTTATAAAAGTGTTTTCTTTTTCTGGTCATTTTACAGGAAGCAGAACGCCGTCTTCACAACTTCGTCATAACACTCATTTATTTGTTTTCCAGCTGCATGTAAGACACAGAGACAGTACGCAGGATGTACAAACATCCAGTTCTTGCATCGCGCGCAGAAGCTGTGAAGAGTTCAGCTCGGAGTCGATTGAGAAGAAAGAGGGTAAGATTTATTAGATTAGATCTGTTTTTGGTCAGTGTGACTATTTTTCAGGTGCATTTTACGCAGTACATCGCGCAATACTGATTGTCTTTATTGTTTGTTTTTACAGCTGCTACAAGCAAGAAAGAGTGTGTTAGCTGAGGATGAGGTGGGCCTTTGGAAGTGCGCTACCAGACCTGATGTCTGATGAGGAAGACGGCATCGTTCGCGCGGTGTCTGGATGGACTGTTTGACCAGCCAGGAGCTCGCTGAGCTCTGTGCCACGCTGCAATCGAGATTAGAGGCGATTCCAAAGAACAGGGCAACGCACGACAGACGTCTGAAAAATGGACTGAAATCAGACAGAATGGCGCTAGTTACCTACAGCTCTGAAGCGGAAAACAGAGACTTCATGGTGCTGTAGGATTTTGGGCTTCTCGTGAGCTTCCTATTGTTGTGTGGGCAGATCTCACACGTTTTGCATTTGGTTGTGTGTTTGTGTTTGTTCTAATAAAGCTCTTTCTTTGAATAAACTGCACGTCCCCGGCATATTTTCCTTTCCTCAATAAATGAATGTCCTTGATGGTTATAATAGCGTAGTCCATAGGATAACAATGACATGAATATAAAACATAATAGCATATCACATGAATATGAATATATACAATTAAAAAATAATATGCAAATCATAATTTTATATATATATGTGTGTAAAATTATTATAATTTGGGGGTTTAAATTTATTAATTTATTACCCAGGTTGACCAATAGTAACAGATCTGCCAACCAATCACGAGTGATATTTCTTGTTTCAATGTAGTAGTTTCAACCAATACTGAGTGAGGAAATTCAAGCCATTCCGGCAAGGCGCCGCCCAGAGCTGCTATTCATATGCTAATTAGAGCCATTAGCGCCGGCGCCAGCATGCCTCCGCAAGCTCCACATATGTCATGGTTCGTTTCCGTCAATATGTGGCACAGACGAACGCGACGTTCACAGGCTGTAAACTGACGTTAATTGTCGAAAATCAGGGAGATTTCCGGCCGTTTACGGGGACGAAAATCCCACTTTTCATGCAGTGTCTGTTTGGTACCATAGGAATGAACTGTGATTAGTGTGCTAAGCTAAATGCTATCAGAATGTCACCCCGCGTCAGAGAGATTAAGTGCACGCACTCAGACGACAGAGGTATGTATTAACTCATCTTAGTTAAGGGAATAACATAGTTTAATATAAAAAACGGTGAAGTATCCCTTTAAGGCCAATATGACATTTTTTTTTTTAATTTTTTTTTTACAGTTTAAATATTCTAAATCAGAAGGGGTGATCTTTGGGCTGTCTAAGCTTGCCGGAAACCAACGCACCTTGTCCCTTTAGGCACTAATGCAAGAGAAGAAACTTGGGGTGATTTTTGATTCTGATCTAAAATTTGATAGACAAATTAATGTTGTGGTTAAAGGTATTTTCTTTCAAATGAGGAGCATTGCTAACTTGAAGAGCTTTTTGACTTACTGACTGACTGACAGACTGATATATTTCAAATGTTTATTTCTTTTTGATGATTCAAATGGACAACTAAGGAAAATCCCAAATTCAGTATCTCAGAAAATTAGAATATTGTGAAAAGGTTCAATATTGAAGACACCTGGTGCCACACTCTAATCAGCTAAATAACTCAAAACACCTGCAAAGGCCTTTAAATGGCCTCTCAGTCTAGTTCTGAAGGCTACACAATCATTGGAAAGACTGCTAACTTGACAGTTGTCCAAAAGATGACCACTGTCATCTTGCACAAGGAGGGCTTGACACAAAAGGTCATTGCAAAAGGGGCTGGCTGTTCACAGAGCTCTGTGTCCAAGCACATTAATAGAGAAGTGAAGGGAAGGAAAAGATGTGGTAGAAAAAAAAGTGTACTAGCAATAGGGATAACCGCACCCTGGAGAGGATTGTGAAACAAAACCCACCAGAAATGTGGGGGAGATTCACAAAGGGTGGATTGCAGCTGGTGTCAGTGCTTCAAGAACCACTATGCACAGATGTGTGCAAGACATGGGTTTCAGCTGTCACATTCCTTGTGTCAAGCCACTCTTGAACAACAGACATCATCAAGAGTGGCGCCTGGGCTAAAGACAAAAAGGACTGCTGAGTGTTCCAAAGTTATGTTTTTATGTAATTTCGCATTTCCTTTGGTCGTCCCAGAGTCTGGAGGAAGAGAGGAGAGGCACACAATCCACGTTGCTTGAGGTACAGTGTAAAGTTTCAAAGTCAGTGATGGTTTGGGGTCCCATGTCATCTGCTGGTGTTGGTCCACTGTGTTGTCTGAGGTCCAAAGTCAACGCAGCCATATACCAGGAAGTTTTAGAGCACTTCATGCTTCCTGCTGCTGACCAACTTTATGGAGATGCAGATTTCATTTTCCGACAGGACTTGGCACCTGCACACCATGCCAAAGCAACCAGTACCTGGGTAAAGGACCATAGTATCCCTGTTCTTAATTGGCCAGCAAACTCGCCTGACCTTATCCCCATTGAAAATCTATGGGGTATTGGGAAGAGGAAGATGCGATATGACAGACCCAACAATGCAGAAGAGCTGAAGGCCACTATCAGAGCAAACTGGGCTCTCAAAACACCTGCGCAGTGCCACAGACTGATCGATTCCGTGCCCCGCCGGCTTGCTGCAGTAATTCAGGCAAAAGGAACCTCAGCTAAGTACTGAGTGCTGTACATGCTCTTTTCATGTTCATACCTTTCAGTTGTCTTTGCATTGGTCTTAAGTAATATTCAAATTTTCTGAGATGCTGACTTTGGGATTTTCCTTTAACTTTTTGATGATATTCTAATTATATCACAAGCACCGGTATATCTCCAGTGTTGGACTCACTGTATTGATTTTAGAGTGCAATAAAAGGTTGTTTTAATGTTTTTTTTAAAGGTTTAAATGGCCTTGTGGCATTCTCTGTGGGAGCGCCACACCTCTGGATATTATATCCTGTGACTTGTTGGAATGTTTTAAATCTATGGTGAAATCTCTTCTCTCTTGCTTAAAATTGCCCATAGGAGGCTTGGAGTCTGAGATGTGACTTGTATTGGGTGTTTTGTCAATTGTTTTCTTTGTAATGCTGAAACTGTATAGCAATTTGGTCAACTTGTGTTGTTTTTAAACATGCTATAAAAATAAATGTTGATTTGATTTTTAATCAAACATTTAATAGACATTTGAAACCTTTTCACCAGCTGACTAGTTTATGCAGGCTTATTTATTTATTTACTAGTTAGAACTATGTTTTTAAAAAACATAAAGAAGGAAAATTAGAAAGGAGGAAGAACGGGAAGAAAAGTCAAAAGGGAAAATGTGGTCAAAGTAAAAACAGGAGTAGAAGAGGAAGGCAAATTATCTGGTCTGGAGCTAAGTTGGATGGATAGTTGCTGATAGGGGCTCATATGGCTGTTATTAAACTGCAGCCCACCTAGATTTAAACCAGCCCCTATGTCCCTTTAGGGTTCCCATTATGGGCCAATGGATGTGAAACAGCATAAGGGGAAAGACAGGTCACTACTACTTATCTACTGCTACCACATGTGAAACAGAGCCTGAAAACGAATAAGCTGATTCCAGAGGAGCCGATAGATTAAAATGAGTTTCCTCACCTGTGGTGATATATTTTCTCTTTAAGCAGAACTTTCTATACATAACAGCAATGGACTAAAGCCATACAACTCCTCTATTGTTTTCATTGGATCCTTAAAAGTCTAATGTTATTTGTTGTGGTTCCTATGTCACATTACTAATGCAGCTGATAGTGATAATAACCATGATGCTGGTATGCTTTAACCAAGTAAAATATGTTCCTGGATCAACATCCTTCATGATTCTGAAAAAATATTTCAATCAACCAATAATCTTTTTTCATACTTACAACAATGTATATGGTATAAAAAAATGCCAAAAGTAGTTAAAAGTATCAACCACTTTGACTTCCAGAATATATAAAACAAACTACAGTATATGCTAAACCAGTCAGCTTAAACAAACTACATTTTAAAATATAGAGAGAATATGGTAAAACCTGCTGCTAGTATGTGGCTTGGGTAACGTAGCTAGAAATAAATAATAAACAAATTAATTGCAGTCATTTTAGTGCATTGTATGCATAAAGTAAATCAGTCCCCCAAAAACATTTAGTCATCCTTTGCTCAGCTGTTTTAATCCATACAATGAAAGTCAATGGGGTGTAATAATTTTATGTTGACTTTGTGTCCCTTTTGGAGCTTGAAATATATGGACATCATTGACGTTCATCGTACTGACAGAAACTTAAATATTGCTGCAATATCTTCTTTTGTGCTTTTTAGGAGAAAAAAAATACAAGTGAAGGTGAGTAAATAAAACACACTTTTGTAATCTGTGTTTCTTTAAGAGAATGTTGACATTATGATGAATGTGTAGTGCAAACTGTAGGACGGCAGGATCACTGCTGCAGGTTCAAAACAGGCAGACCTAAAACAGGCATGCCAATGTTGGCTTTCCATATTTGATTTGGCATTCTATCCTCTAACATGGCAGAGTGAGCCCGGACAGCCAAAGGAGAAGGCTGTCCGGCCACCTCATAAGCAAGTGAGATAGCCTCAACCACCCACTTGCTCATTCTCTGCTTGGATGAAGGGTACCCCTTCTTAGGTGACCTGAAACAGAGGAATAACTGCTCAGCTTTCCTCCACAGGGCAGCTCTGTGGACATAGGCATCCAGCACCCTAACAGATTGAGTTTCGGTCGGATGTCTGGAAAGAAGGAGGACTGAAGCCCTGCAGAACAATCGGACCCACAGAGCTAGTGGGAACCTTAGGAATGTAACCCGGTCTGGAATGGAGAAAAACTTTCACCATAACATGTGCAAACTCCAAGCACGAGGGAACCACCAAGAGGGACTGAATGCCATTATCTTGGCAATAAGTAAGATAGTTTTAAAAGTTAGAAACTTAACTGACACCTCCTTGATAGGCTCAAACGGAGCCACAGAAAGGTCCTGGAACACAGTGGCCAAGTCCCTGGCCAGAACCCTCATACGAAGCACAGGCCTCAGTCTCAAGGCACCATGAAGGAAACGAGTCACTAACGGGTGTCTCCCCAAAGAAACACCACCCAAAGGAGTGTGGAAAGCAGCTAAGGCCACCACGTACACCTTTATTGTGGAGGGGGTTAACCCTGCCGACAATCTATCCTGCAGGAACTCCAGCACTGTACAAACCGGGCAGCTTACTGCGTCCAACTGGCGATCTCCGCACCATGAAGTGAATAACTTCCACTTCAATGCATATCATTTCTTCATGGATGGAGCTCTGGAGTGAAGGATGGTCTCAATGACCTCAGCCGAGAGACCTGAACCTACAAGCTGGGCCCCCTCAGAGGCCAAGTCCACAGTTTCCATAACTCCGGGCGGGGGTGAAGGATGGCCCCGCTTGCCTGGGAGAGAAGGTCCCTCCTGGTCGGAATCTTCCAGGAGGGATATTAGGCCTAATAGGCTATTTGTGAGTGTTTATTTATTTATTTATTTTTAAATATTGCTGATATTACTGTTAACAAATAGTTTGTATAGGTAGAAAACCATTACGAAACAAATATATGGGGAATATACTGCAATTATATGCAAAATTTATTAAAGGAAATATAAAGGAATAAAGGAAACAAATGCCTTTTTTAATATACTGCAATGCATGCATTGATCTTGTATGGCTATATTTTAACACATACAATATTTAGTAATTAAGACATAATTAGCATTACATATTATATTTATAAAGGTTTATCCTTTATTGTGTAGCCTTTCTGTATATTGAATTTCCCATATTAATGTGAATGCATGTACATGTACACACATATACACACTTTTACAGAATGAGTTACAACAAATTTCTACTTCTCTTCATGCTTTGCTTCTGGTTAAAGGAGGTTAAATGTTAAAATTAATTGTTATTTCATTTGTCTTTGCTTAATTTAATAGATGGAGATAGGTTGAGATAGTGGAGATGGATGTTTGGCCAAACGTCAACCTCACTATGTTACTTTTATTAAAAATAATGCCTCTGCATTTTTCAGTAGTTATAGTCTCTTTGCTAAATATTGAGTTTATAGGAACATGCTGTTGTGTTTGGCTTGTGTTATTTTTAACTGTATATGTGTGTATGTATGTATATATATAACTAGTTACTTTATATATATATATATATATATATATATATATATATATATATATATATATATATATATATATATATATATATATATATAAACACTTTGTAATCGTTAGCATTTTTATAAGTAACTGTAATTTAATGGCACATTTTTCTCAGTAACTGTAACAGATTAATAGTTAAGTTTGTTGGAAACTCAGAAGTGAAGACCAGGAGAGCTTGGGTATATCTTTCGGGCAGGCGTTCCTCTTTATTGAGAAACACACTGTTGCTGCAGTCGTCCAAGTCTAATTCTAAACATTATACATTGTAATTTATCCACATTTCAGGGGGAGGGATTTACACAGTAGAGGAGGAGACAATCTAAACAAAGGAATGCACATGTTGTTTAGGTAAAAGGGACACACCCCATACATTTCCAGGTCACCAGTCCTAATCCTATCAGCATAACAGTACCAATCAGACGAATAGATGCAAATGTGATCACTCTGACAATGTTGCTTATAGATCAGGAAGTGCATAAAGACAAAAGACTGATTAGCTTGATCTCCTTAGAATGTAGTCAGACTGTAACTCCAAACTGTAAAGCATTATGTACATAACAAACTGTTAGTATACTATTACATTGGAACCTTGATATAACAATTTATAAATTTGTAATCCCACAGTCCCCCCTTTGAGAGTTCTAATAACTCTCACATAATACAAATTTAAACCTTTATAAGTCCATTCTATAGCTTATGTTTGTTAGCATAAGCCCCATCTTCAGTTCATGTAACTTGAAAAAGTTACAGGCACATATCACTTGCTCTGTGTTGATTGTCTGTAGTGACGAATGACATGCTGACACAGAAACAAACATGCCACTAGGGTCCGTGTAGTTCTTACGGGTAATAGTCTTTTGTGGTTGGAACAGTCCTTTCCTTGTGAGTTATTGGTTTAATAAAACACTTGATACTGTGGGCGCATAGGTAGTACAGTAGTAGGAAAATCAACAGGAGAATTGCTATTTCCTTGATCCACAGCCAGGGTTTGCCTAACAGGTTTCCGAACCATGAAGAACTATCTTCAGTCATCTGATGTAATTTTGTTGAAAGATCAAGAATGTCTTGTTGGATTTTGTTCAAGTTCTCTGTGGGGTCTATTAACCCAGTACAGCACTCAGGTCCGATAATGGTGCATACTCCTCCTTGCGTTGCAAGAATGTAATCCAAGGCCACTCGGTTCTGTAAAATCATTATCTTGTGCGAAGCAAGAGTGTCTGTGATGTTACCTAGGGCCAAAACCGTATCATTGGCCAGTTTCTGTACAGAATTTGATAAGCTTCTAACTTGATCAAGGGCCTGCATGACACCATAAGATGGGATTAATGCTCCAAGAGTTCTTGACCACCATGTTTGTGCACAAGTGAGTCCTGGAATACAGCCATCTTCCCTATTTGTGGTAGGAGCTGAATTATGTAACTGTGGAGATCTTGGGGTAGAGTGTGTATTTTCTCTGATAGCCGGTAGAACATAAACCAGGGTGCACCTGCCGTTGAATTGACTCGGTAAGATGTTGTAGACAGAAGTTCCACATAACCAAAAGGTGCCAGTTGGTGGAGGAATCATACACCACTGATTTATTGCAAAGAGTTTCTGGAGAGATGGTGTCTTGCGGAGACACCCTTCTAAATCCTTTTCCTCTCTCCCTGCTGATGGAGTAATGTCCACATGGGATTCTGTTCTCATTTCGGCCACAAGGTTGCAACGTTCACGAGGAATTTCACCCAACGGAGTAGAGGCTGGAGCATAATTTTCCACGCACCACGGAAAAGGAATTGGCAAGAGTAAGTCTGTCATGATGGGAGCAGCTGAAGTTAGGTTGCAGGATGGCAATCCAGGAATACAACACGGAGAAGCTGGAGGAGTTGTGATGTTGTTACAGGTACTCTTGTTGAAAGTTCCACTGGTATGAACTTTGAATAAGGTACATGTGTCACAGTTGGAGATGGGGTGTGCCACCCATGGGATTCCTGCTCCTACTGAAGGCGGATGTGGCATGCAAATGTTCTTTCCGGCAAACAAGGTGTTTCTTGACATATTCATTAGCTCTAAGAATATGTTGTTTCTGGAGTCTACACTTTGGGCGATGTCCATGATGATTAGTAGCAAGGCAATCTTGATCATGTTGATGGATGACTGAAGTTCCCGTAGGTGATTCTCTGCGTTGTGTTTTTTTTTATTTTTATATGACCGTTGGCTTGGTAGTGGGTCTAGATGTCCTCTAGAGGTTGTGGCTTCATACACAGGTGAGGAGATCCGTGCGTATGGGTCTGAGGACAGCCATCAAGTGGTATCTGCACAGAGTGAGAAAGAAAACAAAAGACAGCAGAGCAATATTTGTTTTTTAAAAGACTGTAAACATTAGGGTTGTTTCCTCTGTTCAATCTAAGTCTGCTATTGTTTTTCCTTCTTTCCCTATTTCTTAATTCCTGCGACACCTAAAGAACAGTGAGGTAAGGATGGACTAGTGGGTAGGGGAAAGCCTATGAGGGAATCTTCACCGCAGGATTGGCCCCCGATGCCTGTTGCATTCGGTTCTTTCCTGGGCTCCTCACTGGTCCGTGTGTCCTAACCTATCCCTGTCGGTGGAGGAACAACTTTACAGTGTGACACATGCGTCCAAGCTTTCCTTCCCTGACACAACACTGCAGCTGCTGTGATCAACATCACTTGATGTGGTCCATGCCACTTAGGCTCTAAGGGCTTGTTTTTGAATGACTTTATCATCACCCACTGACCTGGGATGATCGTGTGTCCACCTTCTGGTGGCGTCTGCCAACATGACTCAACTCTCTCTCTGGCACTCTGTACTGCCTTTGTGAGGTTTTCACAGTAAGTGATCAGGGCATCTGAGGCAATGTGAACATCAGCATTTCTAAGATCAATCACGCCTGGCATCTGCATTGGCCGTCCTGTAATAATCTCATGAGGGCTCAGTCCTACGGATCTGTTAGGTGACGCTCTCATACTACACAGAACTGCTGGCAGCGCCTCAACC
This sequence comes from Pseudorasbora parva, assembly GCF_024679245.1. Classification (NCBI taxonomy): domain Eukaryota; kingdom Metazoa; phylum Chordata; class Actinopteri; order Cypriniformes; family Gobionidae; genus Pseudorasbora; species Pseudorasbora parva. Next base: position 23,120,782 of record NC_090180.1, on the reverse strand, counting down.
CATGATACTCCTTCCTGATGCATTTTGCTTAGTCTGGTTTTGATTGTTCTGTTGGCACGTTCAACCTGTCCTGATGCTTGTGGCCTGTAGGGGCAGTGAAGATTCCACTTAACTTTCAACATTTTAGACACTTCCTTGACTACCTGTCCTGTGAAGTGTGTACCTTGATCTGAGTCAATGGAATCTGGTAATCCCCATCTAGGAATGAAATCAGTGACAAGACATTTAGCGGTATGTGCAGCTGTAGCACGCCCTGTTGGATAAGCTTCTATCCATCTTGAGAACTTGTCTATCACAACCAAAACATCAGTTTTACCCTTACAAGGAGGCAACGATATGTAATCAACTTGCAGGTGACGAAATGGTCCTGGTGGAGCTGGGGTATGTGTTGCTGCTGTAATTGCTGCTGGCACATCATTATTTTTCTGACATGTAACGCATCTTTTGACTGTTTCGTTAGCTACATTTCTGAATTTTGAATTCCACCATTGATTTGAGAACCTGTGATTCATTGCTGCTGGACCACTGTGACCCAAATTGTGTATTTGTTGAGCCAAATATGGAAGCAGTGATTCTGGGGCAACATACTTTCCCCCCTTGGTCCAGCAGCCAGATGAATCCACTGTGGCTCCTTTGTCTAACCATGTCCATGCTTCATATAGAGGAACATCTTTGTACAGGTCAATTATTGATTCAGGAGGCAGAATCGTCTTCTGTGCTGTACTACCTGAACATACTTGTACAGTTGCATAGGAACAAGCTTGTTTAGCAGCTACATCAGCAAGAGCATTACCTTTAGCTTCCATAGTATTAGTTGTGAGATGTGCTTTCACTTTGATCACCGCTAATTTCTTTGGAAGTTTCATGGCAAACATTAGATCTTTTACTAATCCAGCATGCTTAATGGGGGATCCAGCAGAAGTTAGAAACTGTCTACTTTGCCAAATGACACCAAAATCATGAATTACCCCAAAAGCATACCTGGAATCAGTGTAGATATTTGCAACCGATCCTGAAGCTAGCGTGCATGCCCTAGTTAAGGCTACTAGTTCTGCAGCTTGAGCTGAAAAATGATCTGGAAGACGTCCTGACGCTACCACTTCAGTGGTGGAAGTGACTGCATAACCTGCTCTTCTGTTACCTACAATCACTTGAGCTGAACCATCAACAAACAACTCCAAATCTGCATTCTCAATGGGAGTTTCTGCTATTTCACTTGTAGCTGCGTATGTAAGCGTAACACAATCGTGAGTCATTTCTCCTTCATCCTCTAACAAAACTTCAGTCATTGCAGACATCATACATGAGGATGGGTTTGTGACAGGTGCACGCTGTAAAACAATGTTCGGGGCTGTGAGGGTTGTTAACCAATTTCCCCATTGAGAAGAGGTGACAGAGGTGACTTTTGCTTGATTCATTAGTGCGGACACTGCATGAGGGCATCTTACGTTTACAGTCTGTCCTAACACCATTCCTGATGAAGCCTGAAGGGCTGGATCAATGTTTAAACCTTCAGCCAATTTTGTAGGAATAACTGTAATTTCTGCACCTGTATCAAGCAAAAAGTCAATCTCTTTCTCTTGTTTGCTACCGTTCACAAAAATGTTATTGTCATTGTGACGGATTACAGGGGAACGGTAGCTACTCACAGCCCCAACAATTAGTTTTTTGCCTGTTCATTTTGTGCTTTTAGAAGAGCCTGAGCAAGCTGTCCTAAAGTTTCAGTGTACCCTGGCGGAACTACTTCAGGATTGTAGGCTGGCTGAGAAGGAACAGAATTATGCATAGCATTTCTTTTACTATCTTGCAACTTCTTCCTACACTCTTTCTCCCAGTGACCTGATTTTTTACAGTAGTTACATTTGCCTTCTCTCTTAGGCCATCTGTTGTCTTGATTTCTTGTGCTAAACGTAGCTGCTGCTACTCTTACTTTTGCCTTAACATCCGCATCTCTTTCCCATGTAGCTAACCTTTCTAGGTTACTTCTGAGAGTATTGTTAGACCAAGTTAGATCTAGGAATGGCAATGCTTTTCTGTACTCGGCTAAAAGACCATCTGACCAGACGCGAACAAAAGCTCCCTGGTCATCTAAAACACATTCAGAATCATCAACTATTCCACTGTAAGTTACAGCTGACTGACAAAATCTTTCAGTGTATTCGCTGACAGTTTCTTCTTTCCTTTGCACACAGTTAGTGATTTTGGACCAGTCTACTTTGGGTCCCATGATATTCTTTAGAATTTTCAAAACACCTTCTCTCATATCGCCTTTACTGACATGTTGTAGTTCAGAAGTAACAGCAGACTCAAAACTGTTGAATTCAGATTCAGTTAGAATTTGTGACATCAGCTGTGTGACTTCTGTTAACGACATGTCGTAGAGACGCATTTTGCATAACAATGTCCTTCTAAATTCAGAAAAATGTGTGCGTGCTGAGGGTAAGCTCTGGGATAATCTTTCTATGTCTTTAGGTGCTAGTCCTTTAGCTACAGTTTGTACTTGTTCAACAGAGTTATGAGGAACACTTTCAATCCCAGATCTTTTCCTTGCACCACATACCTTCACTGAATCGACAGGCACATCAGTTACTGTTTGGATAGCTACATCTGTTTCAAACAAAGTTTGTAAGTCAGGATAAGTGTTATCAGTCTGACTAACTTCATTCACGTCAGTTTTCTCTGCAGCTTTGTTGCGGTTCAATTTCTTTGTCAAAGATGCTACCCTAGCACTGAACTCTTTGTTCTGTTTCTCTAGCTCTGAGATACGCTGAGACTGTTGTCTAGCTAGCGCTAAACCAAATTCTCTATGACAACAAATAATGCCTTTCACATTGTTCTTGCGAATACATGCTCCTAAAACTTTTTTACATTCATCAATTGACCAAGTCTTGTCTGGATGGATCTCATATTTCTTTGTCAAATACAATCTGACTGACTCAGTCACAATTGAGTCCATGTGCTCTCCTAACAATGACTTAAATTCACTATCTGACCACAAAGGCGTCGCAAGACCACCTTTTTCAATTGTGGAGAACAGTCTAGCATTCTTTCTAAACATGTTTCTTTGTAACCACACAATCAAAACACTAAAACTCTAGTTAACAGAGGGTATACTTGTTAACATAGATCAACTACTGTTAACCTTCCTTGGTAAAACAGAGGACAACACAAATATTAGCCTGCAATGCTAATCTTCCCTGCTGAAAAACAGAGGCTGAACAACTATTAGCTGGTGATGCTAATTCTTCCCTGTCTGGAACAGAGGCAAACCAATTCTTCCCTGCCGAAACAGAGGCTTACAAACTATTAGCTTGTGACGCTAACCTTCCCTGCCTGGAAAACAGAGGATAACTTTCATCTCTAAAACACATTTTTTAGAGGATAACTTAGTTAATCAAACCCTACAGCTGTCTGATAACTCTTCTCTGGCTGTGCAGAGGATAACAAATTTGTACTGGTCTTAATGGTTCTTTTGGATAGAGTGACTCACCAACCCTTGGTTGTACAGAACAATTCAGTTGGATTCAGTCTGGAACGAAGTCAGAATCTTTGCTGAGCTGGATTCAGTCTGGAACGAAGTCAGAATCTTTGTTGAGCTGGATTCAGTCTGGAACAAAGTCAGAATCTTTGCTGAGCTGGATTCAGTCTGGAACGAAGTCAGAATCTTTGCTGAGCTGGATTCAGTCTGGAACGTGGTCAGAATCTTTGTTGAGCTGGATTCAGGTGAGGATCTCTATCCGGGTCACGGCACCAAAACTGTTGGAAACTCAGAAGTGAAGACCAGGAGAGCTTGGGTATATCTTTCGGGCAGGCGTTCCTCTTTATTGAGAAACACACTGTTGCTGCAGTCGTCCAAGTCTAATTCTAAACATTATACATTGTAATTTATCCACATTTCAGGGGGAGGGATTTACACAGTAGAGGAGGAGACAATCTAAACAAAGGAATGCACATGTTGTTTAGGTAAAAGGGACACACCCCATACATTTCCAGGTCACCAGTCCTAATCCTATCAGCATAACAGTACCAATCAGACGAATAGATGCAAATGTGATCACTCTGACAATGTTGCTTATAGATCAGGAAGTGCATAAAGACAAAAGACTGATTAGCTTGATCTCCTTAGAATGTAGTCAGACTGTAACTCCAAACTGTAAAGCATTATGTACATAACAAACTGTTAGTATACTATTACATTGGAACCTTGATATAACAATTTATAAATTTGTAATCCCACAAGTTATTACATAAGTGTTACATTTAACTAGTTACTCCCCAACACTGTATACAAATATATCAATTATATTAAAATTATATTACATATTGTAATTTATATATTTTTTATATTTGTATACACACAGTGTTGGGGAGTAACTATTTAAATGTAACACTTATGTAATAACTTAAATATTAATCTGTTACAGTTACTGAGAAAAAATGTGTCATTAAATTACAGTTACTTATGAAAATGTTAACGATTACAAAGGTGGTTACCTCTGAATTATATATGTATGGGAAGCCACTCACTATGCTCACAAGCAGCCCCCTCGAGAGCTGCTTGGGCATGCTACACTCCGAAACAAGCAACACACATAGACTGTGTATCCCCACCCGAGATGAAGCGAGGGCAGGGATGAACACACCTAGTGAATAATGTTCACTCGCCATAATCTTTTTTATTTATTTATATATTTTCCTTAATATTTAACAAAGTCTTGAAAACTCCTGCCTAGCATTCACAAAGGACAGACATAAAACATCAATTTTGACAGACAGATTCACACAGATCGCTACTGAAGGCACAGAAGCTAGTTTCTGTTTGTGTTTGCGGATGCTTTATAGTTTCCGGGTCTATGACGTCACCCACCTATGACGTTCTGTCTTCCTATTGGACTGATTCGACACATGCTTCATGACGCAATCTCGCAGAGGCCTTCTCACCGCGTTTCGATGCAGGGAACTTTCTGAAATTTTACATTTTCAAACAAATAATAATAATAATAATAATAATAATAATAATAATAATAATTGTGTATGATTTATTAGTTATTTTCCTCATGGGAACCAGATCAAAATTCACCACAGGGTAAAAGATTTCTGGTATTGCCATCCATGCAACCTGGTCTCACAAAATTCCGTGAAATCAACACGGACCCTTAACTCAAAAATCCGTGGTAGTTTCACGGAATCGCCAAAAATTCTGTGATAGGTTCACGGAAGTGATGCCTATGCAAGTCAATGACAGGCAGCATCCGTGGTCCACACACGGATTCCCAACACACATTTAATTATTTGCATTTGTAAAAGTAGACATGATTTTATGAATATTTATAGTCTACTTTTATATTTCGGAGCAACTAACTCCACTCCTACCCTAAACCTACCCACTATAACAACAATATGAACAATATAAAACGCATAACAGGCAGATAAATGTACCGACACAGTTATTTATTGCAAAAACGGACCAGAAACAGTATAGAAGTATTAACTCATGTTGCATTTCAAGTCTTCTGAAGTCATACGATATCTTCATGTAGTTGATCTTAATGTTTTAATCGTTGAAATGATGATCGTGCTCCACACACGCACTCGTTCATATTTCTCATGATTCAAATGATACAGACGACAGCATGATGACACGATCGGTCACGCGGCATACAATCAAGGGGGTAATCTAGCGCTCGGAAAGCGTTCCACCCCTAGGGGCTGCCATTGCTAACCAAGCCATCACCTGCTGTTAGCATCCCATTGACTCCCATTCATTTTTGAGTCACTTTGACAGTGAATAACTTTACATCTGAGACGTTGAAAGACTCAATTTGTCCATTGTTTATTTCTAAAGAAACACGACAATGCATAAAAGGCTCCGTTACCTTGTATCTTACACTATCGCCCCGTAGAAGCTGTTTTTGTAAAAATAGGCTAACGATTGCGTCATAACTAACGCGACTCTGTCGCACAGTTGAGAAATTACCGTATAGACCCGAGGAGACGCTCGCAGGCAATCTTTTACTGTCTATGAGACAGTCGGGGGGACGTGGAGACATAAAGTCTGATAAAGTCAAGGGGGAAGAATGGGGAGAAGCCCATAGTGAGCCAAAAGCAACGGGAGAAAATATTTAAACAACGTGATTCAGCTTTCACTTTCCACAACTACTAGAAGACCTACAGCTGTCAGACAGGAGGCTCACGTCACATCTACGTCGTCAAGCTCAGTCTCAGCCTGCGCAGTTCGCTCAGCCATCAGGAAGTGAGTGCTCCTATACTGACATCACTTAACGCCGTAGAAGGCAATGGGATCGCTCCGTCCATTTCTTTTACTGTCTATGCATACAACATCCAATGGTGTCAAAGCTAACGTTACGTTTATTCCGGCGGCAATATTCCGTGGATGGACTCGACGTTACTGATTGCTTTTGGGGATTTTCTTTACAGAAATCAATCGTTTGGCCTTGGAACACTTGGAATATTTGTAGTTTCTGAATAAATTGTGCCTGCAGTATCTGTTTATCTGCCTGTGTAAGGTGGATCGCCTACAGTGGTTCTGACTGCAGGGTTGCCGAACGACTTAAGAAACGTTATCAGCGTGATGGTAGAAAACTGTACATTTCTTGTCTATAACCACCCACTGCAACTTATACCAACGACGGAAATAAGTGCAGTTACAATAGCAAAATATGTGGGAGAGCGTTGCTTTAATGTGACTGTATTGTATTGCAATAGGTAGCAATTCAAAGTCAATACCAAATCAAAACTAGTTAGCAAATCATTTATAATTGAAATAATTTAATGACAAAATCTGGTTATGGTTACACTTAAAATAGATACAAAATAGATGAATGAGATGATAAAAACGTATACCATTAATCGTACCCAGCATGTATAGAATGTTACCTGAAAGATAGGGAGAGATAGAGAGATAGAAAGAGAGAAAGAGGGAGAAAAAGAGAGAGCAAAGAGAAGAGCCAAAGAAGGCCCCTAGAAGCGACAGCCAGAGCAAAAGACAGCATCAGAGCAAAAAGACCTCGAGCAACAGTTGCAATCTTCTTTTATCCATCCCTTGACCATGTGACTGAAACCCTGAGACATTCAAACTGACCAATCAGACCAAACTTCCCCCACTGTACTACAGGTGTGGCACACATTTGGCCTACAGGCCCTCAACATCTCTTTGTCTTTAGGAATCCCAAACAGCCCCACTGATAAGAGAGATGGGGGTGGATGTCTTTGTTCAAAGTCAAATATCAAATATCTTTGATTATTTTGGATTCTTTCACCTGCTATATCCTTTTTTTTATAATACACAAATGGGTAGGTTTAGGGAATGGATTGAGTTACGTGTCAAAACATTTCTGAATAAAAAGAAAATAAATGTAAATAAATTATGCCGACTGAATCAAGCTGACGTATATACAGTATTGTTCAAAATAATAGCAGTACAATGTGACTAACCAGAATAATCAAGGTTTTTCGTATATTTTTTTATTGCTACGTGGCAAACAAGTTACCAGTAGGTTCAGTAGATTCTCAGAAAACAAATGAGACCCAGCATTCATGATATGCACGCGATCACTCAGTGATTACTCAGCGTCGTTGGTATAAGGCTGTGCAATTGGGCAATTAGTTGAATTAGTTGAAAGGGGTGTGTTCAAAAAAATAGCAGTGTGGCATTCAATCACTGAGGTCATCAATTTTGTGAAGAAACAGGTGTGAATCAGGTGGCCCCTATTTAAGACTGAAGCCAACACTTGTTGAACATGCATTTGAAAGCTGAGGAAAATGGGTCGTTCAAGACATTGTTCAGAAGAACAGCGTACTTTGATTAAAAAGTTGATTAGAGAGGGGAAAACCTATAAAGAGGTGCAAAAAATGATAGGCTGTTCAGCTAAAATGATCTCCAATGCCTTAAAATGGAGAGCAAAACCAGAGAGACGTGGAAGAAAACGGAAGACAACCATCAAAATGGATAGAGGAATAACCAGAATGGCAAAGGCTCAGCCAATGATAACCTCCAGGATGATCAAAGACAGTCTGGAGTTACCTGTAAGTACTGTGACAGTTAGAAGACGTCTGTGTGAAGCTAATCTATTTTCAAGAATCCCCCGCAAAGTCCCTCTGTTAAAAAAAGGCATGTGCAGAAGAGGTTACAATTTTCCAAAGAACACATCAACTGGCCTAAAGAGAAATGGAGGAACATTTTGTGGACTGATGAGAGTAAAATTGTTCTTTTAGGGTCCAAGGGCCACAGGCAGTTTGTGAGACGACCCCCAAACTCTGAATTCAAGCCACAGTACACAGTGAAGACAGTGAAGCATGGAGGTGCAAGCATCATGATATGGGCATGTTTCTCCTACTATGGTGTTGGGCCTATTTATCGCATACCAGGGATCATGGATCAGTTTGCATATGTTAAAATACTTGAAGAGGTCGTGTTGCCCTATGCTGAAGAGGACATGCCCTTGAAATGGTTGTTTCAACAAGACAATGACCCAAAACACACTAGTAAACGGGCAAAGCCTTGGTTCCAAACCAACAAAATTAATGTTATGGAGTGGCCCGCCCAATCTCCAGACCTTAATCCAATTGAGAACTTGTGGGGTGATATCAAAAATGCTGTTTCTGAAGCAAAACCAAGAAATGTGAATGAATTGTGGAATGTTGTTAAAGAATCATGGAGTGGAATAACAGCTGAGAGGTGCCACAAGTTGGTTGACTCCATGCCACACAGATGTCAAGCAGTTTTAAAAAACTGTGGTCATACAACTAAATATTAGTTTAGTGATTCACAGGATTGCTAAATCCCAGAAAAAAAAAATGTTTGTACAAAATAGTTTTGAGTTTGTACAGTCAAAGGTAGACACTGCTATTTTTTTGAACACACCCCTTTCAACTAATTGCCCAATTGCACAGCCTTAAGAGCGTGCATATCATGAATGCTGGGTCTTGTTTGTTTTCTGACAATCTACTGAACCTACTGGTAACTTGTTTGCCACGTAGCAATAAAAAATATACTTAAAACCTTGATTATTCTGGTTAGTCACATTGTACTGCTATTATTTTGAACAATACTGTAAGGTGTTGGAACAGGGAATCCGTGTGTGGACCACGAATGCTGCCTGTCATTGACTTACATAGGCATCACTTCCGTAAACCCATCACAGAATTTTCGGCGATTCCGTGAAACTACAACAGATTTTTGAGTTAAGGGTTCGTGTTGATTTCACGGAAATCGTGAGATCAGGTTGATCCATGGTATTGCAAACATAGGGTTTCTGCTGTTTGAGGGTTTTGTTTTGCCATTTCTACTTGACAGCAAGGATCTTCCCAAAACATTTGTAAGCGTGCATTTTTTGTGTTTGTTGTATTAAATTATCACTGAGGAAAAAAAATTCTTGTTACATATTACTTGACAGCAAGGATCTTCCCAATACGTGTCTAAGCGAGTATTTTTGTTTGTTGTTCATAAATTTGTTGTCTTGCACCAAAATTATCACTGAGGAAAAAATATGTCTTGTGAATACTAATAGAAAAATTAAGCCAAGGGCAACCATAAAAAAAGAACAACTCGATGCATGTGTTCAATCTCCTTCAATTTATATCTCATTGCACTGCTGCTTGGGTAATGTGCACATGTGTCGTTGGAGAGTTGTGTATTATTAATGGGATTGGGATTGAAATCACAGGCTTCATGCATCCATGAGCCTATATCACATTTCTCCTTGACTTAAAATACAGCATCCTACCAACATTGCTGATAGAATTTATATTTGATGGACAACTCTATTCTTATGACAATGTATTGTCAACATGATCTGCATGTTTCTATACTGTTCAGATTGCATACTTCCATCTTTCACAATAATCTCAAGGTAAAGGGAACTGAAAACACTTTCTGTATAAATAACCAAATGTTTTTTTCTTTTTTTTGGAAAAAGAAAGTCGAAAATTGTCTCCAGGACAAGTTCAGGTCGGCACAGTGTAATTATGTGACCAGATGTTACTGTGATCAAAGAACAAGTGCCTCTCATCCTTGAAATACAGGGAAATGCAAACTCCCTCATTACCTCCTCAGCATTTCAGAGTCTGCTCAGCTTTTGCCTCGCTGAGCAGGCAAGGGCAAAAATGTACCTCAGTATATTTTATAGGGACACGGCTGTCATTTTCTCAGTGTTAGCAAGCAATGTCTCTATCTGACTTGTTGTTAATTTACATGCAGTCTCTTGCTCTGTGAATTCCCTCTGAGCCTTTCCACAAATGACCTCACACTTGAACTGACGGATGTATATGAGGTTTTCATTGATTGCAGTTCTCTAGATTATGTAATTCATACATGATCCTGTTAGTAAGTGTTTTACTTGATTGCATTTGAACTGTCTATGCAGAATTGTAATTTTAATTTAAGGTGGTAGAAATAAAAATCTAGAAAAAAATAAATAAATTAATTTAACTGCTGTAGTTTTTTTAAATAATACATTTAATCTTAAAAATGTACATTCAATCAAATCAATATCAATATTTTTCAGTATTTTTTTATATAAAGTTTTATATCTGAAATCTTGATTTCACAGTAATATACTAAACAGTGTTTAGCAAAGTATGTTTAGATTTAAATAATGTATTAAACATATAGGGAAATATAGTCCAAATGTACAAAGTAATTGTTGATGTTTTAATTTAAAACTCCTGACCTGAAAGGAAGCTTCTTAATTCTTAAATTCTAAATTTTTACCCAAACATGGAAGATGGCATAACTACTAACACATTCTCCCTTGAATTATTATTATTGGTATAAAAAGAATACCCAAAGGGTAAAAGGCAAAGCAAATATGTCACAAACATGATAAGGTTGTTCAAGGTATGGGTCTTGGTGATGAGGGCAGTCAGTTTGCATAGGAAGTGCTGTTCTCCAAGAAGACTGTGAATGTCATCACCCCTCTCAGGAATATGTCACTCTCTAATGTATATGCCACCGTACATTTGAGAGAGGAAGGTCATCTATAAATGTTTCAGTTCCCTTTTGACATCCTTGATTTTCTGAGAAGATTCTGAGCCCAATTATATTATTTGTGGTGTATATTTCACGTGGCCGTTAAAACATTATACAGTTATAAAGTAAAAACTAATATAATACAATTTTGTCCCATGTGAATCCTAACAAAAAGTGTGCAAGTGGCATATTGTTAATATTTTGTATCCATTTGTAAATGTCAATTTAGTGCAAGTGAAAACACACTTTAAATAACTTGTAATCTAACATAGTTATTTAAACATGTTCATAGACGTGTAAAAAATAATATTAAGAACTTCCCAACCTTTGATTTTGACTCAAGTTGATTCAAGCCTTAATTAGCCAAACAATTAACAGCCTACGAATGACAAAATGCACTGAAAAAGAAAAAGAGCATTAAACAATTTCATGTAGCAATATAAGCTCACAAGCTCCCACAATGCCCTCTAAACAAATGGCATTTGAATTCTCTAAGGTTATTCGAGGAATGATGAAATAGAAATTTCAGGTAATTATTTGCTCCCCCTGTCCTGTGACAGTCAATTTAATTAATTTTTCGCTTACTACAGTGGTGGAGAGCATAAAACAACAAGGAGCCCTGTGCAGAGGAGAAAATGGCCTCTTAGGGAGATGATATGGATTTAATTTTGTATTTACAGTGTGGCTGTCTCTATGTGTGAGTGGAACACGTCCAAATAATCATGGCTGAGTTGTCAGCACCTTTGCCCAGATACAGCAATTCAGTGATATGCCAGTTCTGTTGTAGCAATTCTATAGGAAGTTCACAAATGCTGCAGACATAAAACTATACAGTGAGGCAAAAAAAGTATTTAGTCAGCCACCATTTGTGCAAGTTCTAACACTTAAAAATATGAGAGAGGCCAGTAATTTTTCTCATAGCTATACTTCAACTGTGATGTATTGGGGCTGTCGCTATGCAACACCGATTTTCAAAGATTTTCTATAGGGTTGAGATCCTATATATATAAACAAGATTTCAAGATTATTTTTCTCACCCCATTGGCAGATCATTTTGCCTGTTTTAAGCAAAAACTCACTTCACTTTGATTGTATTTTTAAGAAAACAAGGAAAAATATCTTGTCATTTTAAATGAATCTTGATTTAAGAATTGTTAGATATTAAGACTAGAAACAAGACAAAATTACTAGAAGAGCATTTTTTGCAGTGCAATGCACAATATTGTGCCCAGAACTGGTGCCTGCTCACACATTGTCTGTACTGTTTTAGCAGTGAAAAAGACTTTGGCTTGTGCTTAAGTATTATTCAGGCCCTTTACCATTCTGCAGAATGTTCTTATTCGATTTTGACTTGCTGCTATGTCCGTTTTGGCCCGGTCATGGTTAATCTACATCACACACAAAAAGAGACACTTTCTTTATCACATAAAAATATTCAATGGAGTCAGTGCAAGCGACCTTGGGTCCTTTGAAAGGCGCTAATATAAATTAAAGTGATTATTATTATTAGCTCATCTATTTATTCAATTCAATTTTAATTTATAGGCTATAGCGCTTTTTACAATTGTTTCATTGTTTCAAAGCAGCTTTACATTAAAGGGTTAGTTCATCCAAAAATGAAATTGATGTCATTAATGACTCACCCTAATGTTGTTCCACACCCGTAAGACCTTCGTTCATCATCGGAACACAGTTTAAGATATTTTATATTTTAGTCCCAGAGCATAATGCAGTCAATGGACACTTTACTGTCCATGTCCAGAAAGCTAATAAAAACATCATCAAAGTACATCATACAAGTCTCTTGAAGCGTCAACAAATACATTTAGGTCCAAAAATATCAAAAATTACGATTTTATTCAGCATGGTCTTCTCCTCCATTTGCCTCCAAAAAGAATCAAACAGTTCCCTTTCGGGGAACTCGAGCTGCGTCGAAACGCTGTGAGAACGCCTCTGTTTAAATGCGTCGTGAAGCGCCTGTAGAACCATTCCATCGGAAAAAAGATCGATCGTCGGCGTGATGACGTCATCGACCGGAAGCTATAAAACGTCCGTGAAAACAAACAGGAACTAGCTTCTGAGCCTTCAGCAAGCGATCTGTGTGAACCTGTCTGTCTATTTGGTGTTTTTGTCTGTCTATTATACTAGAAAGCAGAGATTTTCCACCCTTTTTGTTAAATATTCAATATATTAACAGAAAAAAGAGAAAATAAAATAGATTTTTCCTCCCTGCCCACGCTACATCACGGGCGGGGACACACATCTTCTCTGTGTTGCATGCTTGGGAGCGCAGCATGCCCAGGCAGCCCTCGAGGGGGCTGCTTGCGAGCACTGTGAGCGTATGCCACTGAGAACGCTGCGCTCCCGCCGGGCACTCTTCGAGGAGGGTGCCTCGGCTCGTGTTCCCCGCGGCTCTGGTCCCGCTGCCGCCGAGGCGGAGCGGAGGCTGCAGTCGTGGGGATCACAATTGGATGTTGCAGAGGGGTTAGAGACGGGCGCTGCCTTATCTCTGCCCTCACCTGCTCCATCCAGCGGTTCTTCTCGGGGCATGGAAGCACGCATGGCGGTTTCTTCCCCCCCGAGAGAGCCGCCGGTACTTCATCTGTCCAGCTCTGAGGAGGTGGACGTTGAAAGTATCGATACTGAAGATTCGCCACTTCAGTCCCCTGCTAGTGAGGAGCTAGTTGAGGTTTTGACGCGAGCAGTGGCCAGATTAAACATCGACTGGCCCACTGAAAGATCTGAGGCAGGAAGAAAACGTCATAGTAAGCTAGACGAACGCTTCCTGCCGTCTCGCGCTTCAGAACCTCAGCGACGGGGCCTGCCGTTCTTCCACGATTTGCACACCGAGGTGGCAAGATCGTGGAAGAGACCGGCTTCATATCGTGTCTTCAGCCCGCAGACTTCGGTCTACAGCAACATTTGCGGGCTGAGACAGTATGGTTATGGGGCGATGCCAAAGGTTGAAGAGACGCTTGCGAGCCATCTCTCGCCTTCCTCGGCATCGTCCCTGAAGGCCCCGACTTTACCCACCAGACCTCTAAAAACAACGTCGGCGATGGTGGGTAAAGCGTACTCGGCGGCGGGTCAAGCGGCTGCATGCCTGCACACGATGGCTATCGTGCAGGCATACCAGGCTGACCTGCTGAGGGATTTGGACGGAGCATTGGTGGCTACGGAGAGGCATCTATGGTTAAACCCCACAGACATCAAGGAGAGGGAGAAAGCCTTTCTGCTCGATGCGCCGCTTTCTCCTGGAGGCCTCTTCGGTGACGCAGTTCACACTGTCACCGAGAGGTTCCAGGAGTCGAAAAAGCAAGCTGCGGCGCTCAAGCAGTTCCTCCCTCTCCGGGTCCAGGTCCCTGGGGCTGCTGCTGATACCACCAAGCAGCCCAAGCCGAGTACGAGCTCCTCCTACAGGGCTCAGCAGAAACAGAGCGTCGCTGCCCGAGCTCCCCCTCAGCGTGGGGACGAGGGGCGGCGCTCTCAGACGAGGCCTTCGAGGGGCAGGGCTGATCTGCGGACAGTCCTGATCGCCAAGAAGGCCTCGTCGAAGCGTTCCTGACGCCAGAAGCGTCAGGACGCTGAGGGTGGTTCCCCCCGTAGGGAAACGGTGCTTACCCCTGCCTACGGTACCCGTTTCCCTACGGCACCCTCGGGGGGCCGCGCTGCCAACCCTGCCGCAATGCCGGGGCGCAGTCGGTCTCCGCGGGCCACCCGAGGGTGGTCCGCACCCCCTTCGGGGGGTCCCCGAGCAGTCAAGTCAGTTGTTCCCTGCCGGTCCGCCGCTTCAGGGCACTGTGCTTGTTGCTCAAAATACACCAGAGGCCAGCCTCGAGAGGCTGGTTCCCTTAGTAGATTTTCTAGACGAGTGGAAACGTCTACCAAATATATCTCGTTGGGTCCTGCAGATAATAGAAAGGGGGTACGCCATTCAATTCGGAAGTCGGCCACCTCCTTTCTCCGGTGTCCTGCCTACAGAGGTGGGCCCGGAGCAGGCTCTGGTAATGGCACAGGAAGTAGAGACACTCCTGCAAAAAGGGGCTATAGAGAGGGTTCCCCCTCCCAGCAGGGAGTCTGGCTTTTACAGCCGTTACTTCATCGTGCCGAAGAAGGATGGGGGCTTACGCCCGATATTAGATCTGCGGCTATTGAATCGCTCGGTGGCCAAGCTCAAATTCAAGATGCTTACACTCAGACAGATTGTAGCGCAGGTCAAATCGGAGGATTGGTTTGTCACCATAGACCTCAAAGATGCGTATTTTCATGTCTCCATCCTTCCACATCACAGGAAGTTCCTGAGGTTTGCCTTCGGGGGAGAGGCATACCAATATCGTGTACTTCCCTTCGGTCTAGCACTGTCACCCCGCACGTTCACCAAGTGTGTGGATGCAGCTCTGGCGCCGCTGCGTCTTCAGGGCATCCGCATATTGAACTATATCGACGACTGGCTGATTCTAGCGAATACAGAGCAGATGGCGGTTCAGCATCGAGATGCTGTTCTCGCCCATATGTCGAAGCTGGGGTTGAGGCTGAACGCCAAGAAGAGTGTGCTTTCTCCGGCTCAGAGAACCACTTTTCTGGGGGTGAACTGGGACTCGGTAATTATGCGGGCGCAATTATCGCCAACACGCATAGCATCGATCCTGGCAGCCGCCAAAGAACAGAAGCTAGGCCGAGCCGTCACTGTGAAACAGTTCCAGAAACTGTTAGGTCTCATGGCAGCAGCGTCCAACGTGATACCTTTTGGCCTACTGTACATGAGGCCACTGCAGTGGTGGCTCAAGACAAAAGGGTTCTCCCCGAGGGGAAATCCGCTCCGCACGATCAAAGTCACGCGGCGATGCCTACGTGCTCTGGTCATGTGGAAAAACCCGGGGTTTTTATCTCAGGGTCCCGTGTTGGGGGCTCTTGTTCGTCGCGTAACGCTAACGACAGACGCCTCTCTCACGGGCTGGGGGGCGACCATGAGTGGTCGCTCGTCCCAGGGTCTATGGCAGGAGCATCAGCGGCACTGGCACATAAATCGGCTAGAGATGCTCGCAGTGTTTCTTGCATTGAAACAGTTCCTGCCCGACCTCAGGGGCCACCATGTACTAGTCAGAACAGACAACACGTCCGTGGTGGCCTACATAAACCACCAGGGGGGTCTGAAGTCTCGTCCGTTGGACAAATTGGCACATCGGATCCTCCTGTGGGCCCAAGGGAAATTGCTGTCAATCAGGGCAGTATATATCCCGGGGGCCCTGAATCAGGAAGCAGACAGCCTGTCGAGACAGGGGCCGAGGCCCGGGGAATGGAGACTCCATCCAGAGGTGGTGGAGCTCCTTTGGAAGGTTTATGGGAAGGCAGAGATAGACCTGTTCGCTTCGGCGGAGAATTCTCACTGCCCGCAGTGGTTTTCTCTGACCCATCCGGCCCCGCTGGGGCTGGATGCCATGGTACAGGAGTGGCCGAGGCTGCCTCTGTACGCCTTCCCCCCGATTGTCCTGCTTCCAGGAGTTCTGGAGAGGGTACGCCGGGACGGGGCCCAGGTACTTCTAGTGGCTCCGAACTGGCCGACCCGAGTGTGGTTTGCGGACCTGATATCTCTCCTGGAAGGCTCTCCGGTGGAGATTCCGACCAGGAGGGATCTACTCTCTCAGGCGGGCGGGAGATTCCTGCACCCACGCCCAGAGATGTGGAAACTGTGGGCCTGGCCTCTGAGGGGGCTAGGCTCATAGAGGAGGGTCTCTCGGCCGAGGTCGTAGAGACCATCCTACACTCCAGAGCTCCGTCCACAAGGAAGCTGTACGCTTTGAAATGGAGACTTTTCTCAGCATGGTGCAGAGAACGCCAGTGGGATCCAGTTAACTGCCCGGTTGGTACAGTGCTGGAGTTCCTGCAGGAGAGGTTCTCTGCAGGGTTGACCCCCTCCACACTTAAGGTGTACGTGGCGGCCTTGGGTGCTGTCCACGTCCCTTGCAGTGGAGTGTCTTTGGGAAGACACCCTCTAATTACACGCTTCCTTCGTGGCACATTAAGGTTGAGGCCAGTTATGCACTCGAGGGTCCCGGCATGGGACTTGGCCATTGTTTTGAGGGGCTTGTCCGGACCTCCGTTCGAACCTCTGGAGGAGGTTTCGGATAAGTTCCTCACTCTAAAAACCATCTTCCTTTTGGCCATATCATCTCTTAAAAGGATAGGAGATATTCAGTCTCTGTCGGTAGAGCCCTCATGTCTAGAGTTTGCGCCAGGGATGGTGAAAGCATTTCTGCATCCCAGGCCGGGTTATGTCCCCAAGGTTCCTACGAGCCCACGGGGCCCCATCACTCTACAAGCCTTCTGTCCTCCTCCATTCATGACGTCAGACCAGGAAAGATTAAATCTGCTGTGTCCGGTGAGGGCACTGGATACCTATGTCCACAGAGCTGCCCTGTGGAGAAAAACTGAACAATTGTTTGTTTGCTTTGGACCCCCTAAGAAGGGGGCCCCAGTATCCAAGCAGAGGATGAGCAAGTGGGTGGTCGAGGCCATCTCACTTGCTTATGAAGCTACCGGGCAGCCGTCTCCACTGGCTGTCCGGGCGCACTCAACCAGGGGTATGGCTGCTTCTAAAGCACTTTTGTCGGGGGCTTCCCTCCATGATATCTGTAACGCGGCCGGTTGGTCGTCTCCTTCTACCTTTGTCAGGTTCTACGAACTAGACCTGGCATCTACTGTAGGGGCACAGGTACTCTCGTAACCGTGTGCGCTTCGGCTTCACACATACGAGACACTTGGTCCTATGGCGATGTGGGTATAAGCGTTCTCACAGCGTTTCGACGCAGCTCGAGTTCCCCGAAAGGGAACGTCTCGGTTACGTATGTAACCCTAGTTCCCTGAGGGAACGAGACGCTGCGTCGCTTTGCCATACTCCCGGCGTGTCCGTGATCACTTACTTCAGGCTTTATCAGAAGTTAGTTCCTGTTTGTTTTCACGGACGTTTTATAGCTTCCGGTCGATGACGTCATCACGCCGACGATCGATCTTTTTTCCGATGGAATGGTTCTACAGGCGCTTCACGACGCATTTAAACAGAGGCGTTCTCACAGCGTTTCGACGCAGCGTCTCGTTCCCTCAGGGAACTAGGGTTACATACGTAACCGAGACGTTATTGAATCAGTGAATCGATCAATGATTCGGGTCGCCAATGTCACGTGATTTAAGCAGTTTGGCAGTTTGACGTGAACCGAACTGCTGAAATCACGTGACATTGGCGACCCGAATAGAAGGAGTACACACAGAAAAATCAGTGGACATCAAGAAGCAGAGTAGGCTACACCTGCTAAGATTAAACTGTAGCCTACTACTGAGCGTAGTAATAATGTAAGGCTTTGATAATAATTTATCAAAGTGATGGATGATGGAGTTACTTTACACAATTTCACTCATATCTGCAGTCCATTTCAATTAAATTTTTTAACTGTTTCATAATCAGAGTAAAACTGCATTTTTGGAGGTGTGAATGAACCATTTGGATTGTAATTGTGATGTTTCAGCGGAGCTGTGAGTGTGTAATTGTGTTCTAGTTGCCATGGTGAATCAGTGAATCTGTGATCGGTGGCGAGTCTGATTGAGTGAGCCGTGAGCGCGCACCTATCCAGGATTGGTTTCACCTGTCTTGATGAATCCGTGACTGCTCATCCTGGCTTGGTCTTTGTGCAACCAATTAAGCCTTAACAGCCTTGGTTTAGATTCATTGAGCTCAGCTCAGTCATTTATCCTGGATTTCTTAATTCTACTTTTGTGCAATAGGCCTCTGATGCACCTGCATTCAATTTTGAATCAATGGTAAAATAACAACAGTTCAGGTTTTAAAAATCTGGCTTGCGTCAGACAACTGCCTCTTTTCCTTTAGGTTCTCTGAAATCTGAAAAAGAAAGCATGATGTTACTATCAATTTAGATTTAAATCATACAGTCACATTTAAGAATGTTAATATACTAATCACAATATGATTCACTTAAAAAAAATGTTGCTCAACAACACAAAATATTCAAACTATGATTATAGTACTGTTAAATTCTGTAGCCTATATTTGTTTTAGTTTTCTAAAATCTATTAATGCTCAATATCAAAAGCAAGTGTGTGAGATTTTTCCACTGAGTTTATCTCCAGCCCTATTTAAACACACCTGAAGCAGCTGATCAAGGTCATTACAATCAATGAAAACTTCAGGCAGCTGTGTTGAGCTAAACATGCAGAGCAGAGGAATAAACGTACTCGGTTACTTTCGTAACCTCGGTTCCCTGAGAGAGAGGAACGAGTATTACGTATGGGGAAAACTCCTTTTCTCGAGAATATGAAGCAAAACTTTATTAATAAAGGTATCCATTTAAAGCGTAGTGCCGCTGTACGGCCATAGCCCAGCGCGAGGAGCGCTCTGATTGGCCGGGCCGCGGCAACTGTAGGAACCTATGGTGAGACGGCTGAGAGGAACGAACCAATGGGGGGCTTTCCAGAAAGCCTGCCGTAAAAGGTGCTTATATTTGCATACAGGAGGCTATATAAGACCCTAATTCGCCATAGGTGTCAGATTTTAAGATCGACTGAAGTGATACCTGAGAAGCATAAACACGGCACGGAACGTAATACTCGTTCCTCTCTCTCAGGGAACCGAGGTTACGAAAGTAACCGAGTACGTTCCCTTTCGAGAAAGGTTCCTCGTATTACGTATGGGGAACACAATGTAAAGCGTCGTGTGTGCTGACTGACCCAGTATACCCAAAGCACATGTCAATAAAACCCCCGAGAGACCGACAGAGGCGGCTTATAAGGGGAATGAATAACCGGAAGAGTTGGTTCGTTTGAACAGCTGATCGGACATAGTCGGATCTTATGATGAATGAATAAGTGCTTAAGGACTAATGTGTACAGGCCAAAACGTAAGGCAATCTGTTTGCCAGGGTCAAGATAGAGCCTAGATGGAGAGAAGCCCTGCTTGTAGAGCTGGAACCTCCAATTTGTAGAATCTGATAAAAGTGGACAGAGAGGCCCAGCCTGCCGCCGCACAGATATCTTCCAAAGAAATGCCACACGACCAAGCCCAAGATGAGGCCATGCCTCTAGTGGAGTGGGGTTTGACGCCTATAGGGCAAGTCAGGTTTTTAGACTCATATGCCAGCGAGATCGCGTCCACTATCCAGTGTGAGAGTCTTTGCTTCGTGACAGCACAACCTTTAGTGCGGCCGCCGAAGCAGACAAACAACTGGTCCGACTGCCTGAAGGGGGAGGAGCGCTCCAGATACAGTCTCAAAGCTCTGACCGGGCAGAGTAGGTTCGCGTCCTGTTCACCCTGAGACGCGGGTAATGGAAGCAGAGTAATAACCTGTGCTCTAAAAGGGGTAGAAATCACTTTGGGTATAAAGCCATGTCTCGGTTTGAGAACAACTTTGGAGTTGTTGGGCCCGAACTCGAGACAGGACGGGCTCACTGAGAGTGCATGTAAGACACTCACACGTTTAACCGAGGCCAGAGCCAGCAGAAACGCGGTTTTGAGTGATAAAAGCTTTATGGTCGCAGTCTGGAGTGGCTCAAAGGGGGGACCTTTCATAGCGTCTAAAACAGCCGCGAGGTCCCAAATAGGGACAGAGGGGGGTTCAATCTCCTAGCCCCTTTAAGAAAACGTACAATGAGCTCAATTTTCCCTAGTGAATGTCCCGCGATCTGAGCGTGGTTAGCTGCTTATGGCGGCGACATAAACTTTGAGTGTGGAGGGGGAACGACCCGCGTCCAGTAGCTCTTGGAGAAAAGAGAGCACTTCTGCTGTTTCGCATGAGCGTGCGTCGATATTTCGGACGGCACACCAGTTAGAAAACACCGACCACTTCAGAGTATAGAGCCGCCTAGTCGCGGGGGCTCTAGCTTCCGCAATAGTGTTCATAACTCTGTCAGAGAGGTTTCCCGATACCAGTTGATGGGCCATATGTGGAGGGCCCATAGTTCGGGACTGGGATGCCAGATTTTCCCCTTCGCCTGCGTGAGGAGGTCTTTCCTCAGCGGAATGGGCCATGGGGCTGTGTCTGACAGCTGGATCAGATCGGAGAACCACGTTCGGTTCCTCCAGAGCGGGGCTATTAAAAGCACCGTGGATGCTGTCTCCCTGATTTTCTTGATGGTTTGCGGCAGCATCGCGATCGGGGGGAAAGCATATAGCGGGAGACTGGGCCAGGGAGTCCCTGCGTTTGGAGAAAAATATTGGACAGTGAGTGGGGGAATGGGTCCCCTGGATAACATATCCGGACCCAGATTCAGAATACCTGGCACGTGAGCCGCCCTCAGGGAGCTCAGGTTGTGCTCTGCCCATAAAAGGAGATGCTTCGCCATGCGGTGAAGAGAATGTGATCTCAGGCCGCCCTGGCGATTTATATACGCTACCACCGACGTGTTGTCTGTACGAACCAAGACGTGGTGGTTCTTTATATGTGGAAGGAAATCTCTCAGCGATAAGCCGACCGCTTTCATCTCTAGACAGTTTATGTGCAGCTGTTTCTCTGTTTCTGTCCACAGGCCAGATATCGGCTTGCCCTCATGTAGGGCTCCCCGCCCTCGAGTGGAGGCATCTGTCGAGACCACTTTCAACCTCGTAACCGTGCCCATAAGCACGCCCCTCCGATACCACTCTGTCCCCGTCCAAGGAGCCAAAGCTTTGACAACGCTGTGGTTCACTTTGACGGGAAGACGGCCCCATTTCCATGCGTAAGGAGGGACACGGGCGTGTAGCCAACGCTGGAGGGGACGCATGTGTAACAGTCCCAGCCTGAGCACTGACGATGCCGAGGCCATACGGCCGAGCATCCTCTGAAAATGTTTCAAGGGAACACGAGTCCCGGCTTTGAATGAAGCCGCCATGTTCTGGACAGCGCACGCTGTCTCGTTAGCCGCGCATTCATGAGTCCCGAGTCTAGAATTATGCCCAGAAAAGATATCTTTTGAGTGGGGGACAGCAAGCTCTTGGCGATATTGATCCTGAGACCCAAACAGTCTAAATGGTTGAGGAGCCAGGATCTGTGTGTTAGTTGTGCTCAAGACTGGGCTATCACTAGCCAGTCGTCGAGGTAGTTGAGCACCCGCATCCCTTTCAGCCTGAGCGGGGCTAATGCCGCGTCCATACATTTCGTAAACGTGCGGGGCGCCAGGGATAACCCGAATGGCAGGACCATGTACTGATAAGCCTGCCCCTCGAAGGCGAATCTTAAGAATGGCCTGTGGTGGGGGGCTACCTGAACGTGAAAGTATGCATCTTTCAGATCTATCGTGAAAAACCAGTCCCCGGGGCGAATGTGCGCGAGGATCTGTTTCACCGTCAGCATTTTGAAAGAGCGAGACATTAGAGCTTTGTTCAAATGCCTTAGATCTAGGATTGGCCTGAGCCCTCCGTCCTTCTTTGGAACGAGAAAGTATCGGCTGTAGAAGCCCGACTCGCTTCGGGATGGGGGAACGGGCTCCACCGCTCCCTTCTCTAACAGTTTCGAAATCTCGGTGCGAAGCACGTGACTGACGCTGCTTTTCACCGAGTTCTCGACCACGGCGCGAAAGCGCGGGGGCCTGCAAGCGAACTGTAGCGAGTAGCCCCTTTTTACTATGTTCACAACCCAATTTGATACACCCGGCATGGCTTGCCAGGCCTGAACCCGACGCGATAGTGGCTGGAGCTGGCGCGGATAAGGGTCGCCTACTAGAGGGAACTCGGCGCTGCCATTTTGTGCTTGTGACATAGAGGGGGTAATGCTTATGTTTGGCGGCGTGCACTGTGGAGTGGGCGCCGGGACATTTATAGCATGGGTGGGAGGGGTATATGAGTGTAGGAGTGCAGACTGATATGTGGGCACATTTACTACAGAGAAAAAGCTCTTTTTGAGATTTATTTGGGTCGCCGTGAAAACAGCGTTTGTGTGCAGGCGAGTGCGTTTGACAACGGGCTCGTTGGCTGCGAAACAGGTCGGCAGTCACCTGGGTACAGGGAACTGGGAGACCGGGAGGGAGAGATGGGGGTCCGGCCGAGGCGAGACCTGACCATCTCCTCTTTCTCCTTGCGGCTAGGACGGCTTCGGAGGCTCGGGGTTCAACACTAGCTTGGGTCGAGGTCCCCGGCGTTCAGGCTGCCTGCTGCGGTTCGTGGAGCGGGAGCGGGAGCGGGAGCGGGAGCGGTAGCGTTGGCGCTTTCCAGTAGAGGAGTGAGGCCGAGAAGGTGGCGCAGCCGGCTTAGCGGGTTGAGAGGGTGGCGGTCAACCTTGAGGGCCTCCCCGGCCTGAAGAAGAGCTGGAGCGCTTGGGTAGGAAGTTCCTCATAGCCTGAGAAGCCTTTTGCGCTTCGGTGAAACGCTCCGCGAAGCCCACGACTGATGGACTGAAGAGACCGGTAGTAGAGATAGGGGCGTCCAAGAAGGAGGCTTTATCCGCGTCCTTCATCTCGATCAAATTCAGCCAAAGGTGCCACTCTAAGACCGTCAGGTTAGCCATTCTTTCCAATGGCTTGCGCGGTGGCTTTAGTAGCACGAAGGGCCAAGTCCGTCGTGCTGCGAAGGTCCTTCAAAACTTCGGAGTCGGAGACAGACTCGTCCAAGAGCGGAGAAGTCTGGCCTGGAACACCTGAAGGACAGCCACGGTGTGAAGGGCCGCGGAAGCCTGGCCAGCGGAGGCATACGCTCGGCCAGCGAGAGCAGAGGTGGTGCGGCAGGGCTTGGAAGGGTGCTGCGCCCTGGCCTGCCATCCTCTGGAGGAGGGCGGGCAGAGGTGCGCGGCGACAGGCTCTTCGAGGGGGGGGAAGAGACTCCTAGCCTTTTTCCTTGGCGTCGTCGACGGTAGAGAGCGCTGAGGAAAAGGCGGATCTTGCGTGAGCAGAGTAGGCGACTCCCAGACTTAGTAAGCTCATCGTGTACCTCAGGGAAGAAAGGCGCAGGCTTCTGAGGCGCAGGCTTCTTTGGGCTGGGACCACTCGAGTCCGAGGTCTTCCACGGCCTTAGAGAGCACGCGGATAAGCTCCGCGTCAGCATTGGTTTTGGCGGTCTGCGTCGAAGCGGGGGGCTCCGAGACAGAAAATGACCACTCGCTACCCGAAGCGGCAGTGGAGAGGCTGTCCTCGTCTTCCTCTGGCGACGGGCCACCGAAGGAAACCGAACAGGCCGCTTCATGAGAGGGGCGCTGTTCCTCCTGTGCTGCGCGTGGTCCCGTCCGAAGCATGTCACACAGATGATGTGACAGTCGTCACCGAGGAGAGGGGCTCTGCACGAGCCGCAGGAAATGCAAGGCATTTGCAACAACGCCTCGCGCTCTTTTAGAAAGAAGAGATAATAAAAGGATACTGGCGCCGGATGGCGTAGCTGGAACGGCAGAGAAGGCAGAGACCGGGGGAATCCGTCGTCCTCAGCTGCAGGTTCCGCTGGTGCTTGTTCGATGGCCGTGCTTCTTCCGGAGGTCAGCGAAGGTGTCGCTGAAGGAGATAAAATCTGACACCTATGGCGAATTAGGGTCTTATATAGCCTCCTGTATGCAAATATAAGCACCTTTTACGGTGGGCTTTCTGGAACGCCCCCCATTGGTTCGTTCCTCTCAGCTGCCTCACCATAGGTTCCTGCAGTTGCCGCGGCCCGGCCAATCAGAGCGCTCCTCGCGCTGGGCTATGGCCGTACACCGGCACTACGCTTTACATGGATACCTTTATTAATAAATTTTTGCTTCATATTCTCGAGAAAAGGAGTTTTCCCCAT
Source organism: Pseudorasbora parva (assembly GCF_024679245.1). NCBI lineage: Eukaryota > Metazoa > Chordata > Actinopteri > Cypriniformes > Gobionidae > Pseudorasbora > Pseudorasbora parva. Next base: position 23,096,063 of record NC_090180.1, on the reverse strand, counting down.
ACGTAATACGAGGAACCTCTCTCGAAAGGGAACATCTCTGAGCTATGACTATAAACCATTACATAAATCTCAGGTAATTTTCTGTTAAACTACAAATAATTTAAATAAGTTAATCTTGAAGAATAAAAGAGCTTAGGTACTCACCCTCAAGTTTTTCCAAACCTATGAGTGTCTTTTTTCTGCTGAACACAAAAAAAAAATATTTTAACTAATGTTGATAACCAGACAGTTTATGGTAGCCATTGACTAGTAGGAAACAATTACTATGGATTACAATGGTTGGTAATTGTCTGGTTATTCATTATAATATATATGTTTTGTGTTCAGCAGAAGAAAGTCAATCATACAGGTTGAGGGTGAGGAAATGATGACCATTTTCATTTTGAAGAGAACTCCCTTTAAAGCTGCAGATTCACCTTATGTCAACCATAATCTCTTTAGTATCACAAAATAGCTTAAATAGCAAAATAACAGTTCCCTTTCGAGGGAGGTTCCTCGTATTGCGTATGGGAAAAACTCCTTTTCTCGAAAATGTGAAGCAAAACTTTATTAATAAAGGTATCTATGTAAAACGCAGTGCAGCTGCACGGCCATAGCCTGGCGCGAGGAGCGCTCTGATTGGCTGGGCCGCGGCAACTGCAGGAACCTATGGTGAGGCGGCTGAGAGGAGCACACCAATAGGGGCGCTCCAGAGAGACCGCCAAAAAAGGGGGCTTATATTAGCATACATGAGGCTATATAAGACCCTGATTCATCGTAGGTGTCAGATTTTATCTCCTTCAGCGACATCTCCTCGCGGCCCTCCACCAGGATCAACATCAGGCCATGCTGGACCTTCGGGCAGACCAGGAGCGCCGCTTCGCGGCCATTGTCCAAGGCCAGCAAGAGGACCGCGAGAGGTTCCGGAGCTGGATCGACCGGGAGGTTCGCGCCGAAGCCGCCGGGCTGACCAGCGCACCGGTCCACGTGCCCCTGCATAAGATGATCCGGAGGCCTTTATTGATCTTTTTCAGAAAGCCGCGGAGGCCTGCGGGTGGCCCCGGGCACAGTGGCCGGTGCGCCTGATACCACTGCTCACGGGAGAAGCCCAGGCGGCTGCCCAACAACTGCCGGTGGCGAACCTCCTGGACTACGAAGACCTCAAGAGGGCCAATATCCAGCGGGTCGGTCGGACCCCAGAACAACACCGCCAGAGATTCCGCTCGTTGGAGTGGGGCGAGGCCGGCCGACCCTTCGCGATGGCCCAACAGCTCCAGGACTCGTGCCGCAAATGGCTACTGGCCGGTGGAAGCAACGTGGACCACATCGTCGATCTGGTGGTACTGGAGCAATTCATCGCTCGGCTACCAAAGAAGACTGCCGAGTGGGTCCAGTGCCACCGGCCCACGTCGCTGACGACGGCCATCAATCTGGCGGAGGACCACCTGGTGGCGTGCCCGGGGGTCGGCGAGCCCCTGCTAACCTCTCCCTCTCTCTCTCCCCCCTCTGTCTCTCCCTCTCGCCCTGTCCCTCTCCCTAGGTCCCGCCCTCCGGGGCCCCCTCGCATTTCCCCCAGAGGCCGGGGTGGAATGGGCCCGGGGCACTTCGGGAGTTCGAGGGCCCCGCTCAGGGGGGCGGGGCTGCTGGGGTCGGGCAGAGATAACGGATCCGGTTCCACCCCCTCTCCGCGCTCATTTTCCAACCCACTCCCCGCCGCAGGGGCGGCGGGTAGGCCTGGGCTGGCCTGCTGGCGGTGCGGCGACCCGGATCATTTTGTGGACCGATGTCCGATGATGGACGTCGGGACAATGATCCGGGTCCCGGACTTCCAGCGGACCACCCCCGATCAAGCAGGAGAGTACCAAATTCCTGTGAGTATTAAGGGGGGGTACATATCAGGCCTTGGTGGATTCAGGATGTAACCAAACCTCGATCCATCAAAGCCTGATGCAGCCTGGGACATTGGATACTGGCCGCGCGGTTAAGGTGCGGTGTGTGCACGGGGATGTGGTGGAGTATCCGCTGGTCCCAGTCACGATACAGTTTAGGGGAGAAAAGCATAGGATTGAGGTGGCGATTAGTCCCCACCTCCGGCATCCGCTAATTCTGGGGACGAATTGGCCCGCCTTCTCGGCTTTATTGGGGTCGTTATGCGCGGATGCCGCTTGGGAAAACAAGGCTAGGATCGGGGCGGCGCAAGTGCAGCTTGGCGAGACTGACACGGGACCCTTGGGAACAGCTCCAGAGGAACCGAGCGGGGTCGAGAGACTGATTCTCTCGGACCGCGATGACTTCCCTCTGGAGCAGTCTCAAGATGAGACCCTAAAACATGCCTTTCAGCAGGTCCGCTCTATCGACGGTCAGTCTCTCCAACCCGCCTTGCCCGTCACGTATCCTTATTTTGCCATAATTAAGGATCGGTTGTATCGAGTGACCCAAGACACTCAGACAAAAGTAGATACAACTCAGTTATTAGTACCAAAGAGCCGCCGGGAAATGCTTTTCCAGGCAGCTCACTCTAACCCGATGGCGGGCCACCTGGGACAGGCGGCCACACTGAATCGCTTAATGACCCGATTTTTTTGGCCAGGCATTCATGACAATGTGCGCAGGTGATGCATGTCTTGCCCTGAATGTCAGTTGGTGAATCCACTGGCCTCCCCAAAAGCGCCCTTGCGCCCACTTCCATTAACCCTCAGAGCCCGACGGCATCGTCCGCGACGTCACACGGGACCTCCGATAAATATTTATATTATTTAATGAAAGTTTTATCGATTTTCTTACCGTTTTTCCCAGCAGAAAGCTAACGAGCTAGCCATCACGAGGGTGTCTTTGGTGTCTTTGTAGCCTTTACAGAAGGTTTTCTATCCAGCCTGGAACATGTGCATCTTTTCGGAGTTGTTCAGCAATAAATCAAAACGCTTACATCCAAGATTTATCCGCTTGATGTCCATAATTTATAAATGTTCCGTCATTTTTGCCGCTAGCTCGATGCTAGCTGCCATTTTGGATATCTCATGACGCTTTGCGTGAGGCTTTGACCAATGACAGGCTGATCCGTCAGCCACGTTGGTGTGCGTCATTACGCATGAACCCCAGCTCTGTTATTGTGGTATCCTATGGTAGAAGGCAATGTGTGAATTGCAAACAGACAAGGCAGGTCAAACAGGCCACCCCCTGGAAATGCAAAGCCTGTGATGTGGCCCTCTGTTTGATTCCTGATAGGAACTGTTTTGAGGCTTGGCACCTGTAAATATCCAAAATAGGCCAAAAACGCCTGGACTTTTTTTGGAAAAATGTAAATAGTTTTTGTTCTGTATAAGTTCTTATGTTTATTCCTGAGTTCCAGGACTCCAAAGACTTGAACAAACTGTTTTCCAGAGGAAATATGCTTAGCTTTTATTTATTTGTGTGTGTTTTCAATAAATATTTGAGTGATTCAAATTCCGTTTTATGTTTTCATTTGTCTTTATGGTCCCATAACTTTTTTTACATTCAGGTGACATCAATGCAACACAAATATACTGACAGTGCAACTTGTCTTGAAAAAAAAGAGGTGTGTCAATTGTCTGTGCACAACAGGGTTGATGTTTTACAAGCTTTTTAGTAAATTAAACCAGGCGAAAAATTAATTGTAAAAATACCCTTAGGTCTTAAAGGGTTAATGCAGGTCCACTTCGAAAAAATTGCGATGGACCTCATCGGGCCATTAGAGCGATGCGCACGCGGCCATCGTTTTGCGCTAGTTATCGTGGACTACGCAACACGATACCCGGAAGCAGTGGGAGTGTAAGAGTGTTGCGGACGCACTGTTTCGTCTAATCTCCCGGGTGGGGATTCCGAAAGAAATCCTCACTGATCAAGGCACGGCGTTTATGTCACGTACATTAAGCGAACTATACGGGTTATTGGGCATTAAGTCCATTCGAACAAGCGTCTATCACCCACAAACGGACGGCTTGGTCGAACGGTTTAATCGCACACTTAAATCCATGATCCGTAAGTTCGTACAGGAGGACGCCAAAAATTGGGATAGGTGGTTAGAACCCCTCTTATTTGCCGTGCGGGAGGTCCCCCAAGCCTCCACGGGGTTTTCCCCCTTCGAGCTTCTCTATGGGCGCCAGCCACGGGGGGTGCTGGACGTCCTGCGAGAAACTTGGGAGGAGGGGCCTTCTTTGGCGAAAAATGAAATTCAGTATGTGCTGGACTTGCGAACAAAACTCCAAACCTTGGGGCGGCTATCTAGGGAGAATTTGTTGCAAGCCCAGGACCGCCAGAGCCGGTCATATAACAGGGGTACGAAGCTACGCAAATTCACACCGGGAGAGAAAGTGCTCGTGTTACTCCCTACCTCGAGCTCTATATTAATGTCGAAGTGGCAGGGGCCGTTTGAGGTCGCACGACAAATTGGAGACCTCGATTATGAAGTGATACGATCCGATAGGAACGGGGCACGTCAAATATACCACCTCAACCTCCTTAAAAAATGGAATGAGGTGGAATCAGTGTTGTTGGCAACGGTGATTGGGGGAGAGGATGATCTCGGGCCAGAGGCGAGCATCAAAGCACAATCGGTCGCGCTGGCCCCGGGGGGAGATCAGGCGGAGTTCGCCGACGTGTTCTCGCCCCTTCCGGGATGTACCAATTTGATTCAGCACCATATCGAGACCGAGCCGGGCGTGGTAGTTCGCAGCCGGCCATATCGCTTGCCTGAGCACAAAAAAAGGTGGTTCAGGACGAATTAGGGGCAATGCTCGATATGGGAGTAATAGAGGAGTCCAACAGTGACTGGGCGAGCCCGATAGTTTTGGTCCCTAAGACTGACGGCTCGGTCAGGTTCTGTGTGGACTATCGCAAGGTGAATGCAGTGTCGAAATTCGACGCTTATCCAATGCCGCGGGTTGACGAGTTGCTTGATCGACTGGGCACGGCTCGATTTTATTCGACATTGGACTTAACAAAGGGCTATTGGCAGATCCCCTTGTCTCCATTGTCCAAAGAAAAGACAGCTTTCACCACGCCATTTGGATTGCACCAATTTGTCACGCTTCCTTTCGGTTTGTTCGGGGCGCCCGCTACCTTTCAGCGCCTCATGGACAGGATCTTGCGTCCCCATGCCGCATATGCTGCTGCCTATCTGGATGATATCGTGATCTACAGTCACGATTGGCAGCGGCATATGCAGCATGTCAGGGCGGTCCTGAGGTTGCTGAGGGGAGCGGGGCTCAGGGCCAACCCGAAGAAGTGTGCGATTGGGCGGGTGGAAGTAAGGTATCTGGGCTTCCACTTGGGTCATGGACAGGTGCGTCCCCAAATTGATAAGACCGCCGCAATTACAACCTGTCCGAGACCCAAGACCAAAAAGGAGGTAAGGCAGTTCTTGGGGCTGGCGGGATATTATAGACGGTTTATACCAAATTATTCGGACCTCACCAGCCCTTTGACTGACCTTACTAGAAAGGGGCTACCAGATACGGTCCAATGGACGGAGCCGTGCCAGCAGGCCTTCACCCAAGTTAAGGCTGCTCTATGTGGCGGGCCGCTTTTACACTCCCCTGACTTTTCTTTCCCTTTCTTGTTGCAGACTGACGCGTCGGACAGGGGGCTGGGCGCGGTCCTGGCCCAGGAGGTGGAGGGGGGAGAGCGGCCGGTGCTGTACATTAGCCGTAAGCTCTCAAAGAGAGAGGCTAAGTACAGCACCATCGAAAAAGAGTGCCTGGCCATCAGGTGGGCCGTTCTCACCCTCCGCTACTACCTCCTGGGGCAGGAGTTCACCCTCTGTTCGGACCACACGCCTCTCCGATGGCTCCACCGCATGAAGGATACCAACGCGCGGATCACCCGTTGGTATCTAGCTCTTCAGCCGTTTAAGTTCCAGGTGGTCCAAGCCGTGATTCAAGCCGTGGTCGAGCCCTCAGTAAGAAGCAGTGTCAGTCACGTGCTTCTCGCTGAGGTGTTAAAACTGTAAAGGAGAGAGTGGTGGAAACAGTGCACCCGACGCTAGTGAGTCAGGTTTTTACTGTCGTTAAATCCTTGTCCCGAAAATGGATGGCGGTCTCAGGCCCATTTTCCAGACATCTGAACAAAGCACTTATGACACGCTCGTTTCAAGATTCTGACGGTGAAACAAATCCTTGTGCACATTCACCCCGGGGATGGGGTTTTCACAATAGATCTTAAAAACGCATACTTTCATGTTCAGATAGCCCCCCCCCCCCCCCCCCCCACTACAGGCCATTTTTGAGATTCGCTTTCGAGGGGCAGGATAGTACAGTCACTGTCATAGACTCAAGACTCAACGAGCGGCTTACGTCTTAAGAACCACCACGTCTTGGTAACGTACATAAAATCGCGAGGGCAGCCGAGATCAGACTCTCTTCACTGCATTGCTAAGCATCTCCTTTTATGGGCAGAGCACAATCTGAGCTCCCTAAGGGTGGCCCACGTGCCAGGTATTCTGAATCAGGGTCCGGACATGTTATCCAGAAGACCCATTCCCCCAGGGGAATGGTCCCTTCACCTGCAAACGATTCAGCTCACACACCACACGCTGCCCAATATTTTTCTGCAAACGCAGGGACGCCCTGGCCCATGTTTGGCTCAGACTCCCTCTATATGCTCCCTCCGATCGCAATGCTGCTACAAGCCATCAAAAAAGATCAGGGAGACAGTATCCACATTGCTTTTAATAGCCCCACTTTGGAAGCACCGCACATGGTTCTCCGAACTGATTCAGCTGTCAGACACAGCCCCATGGCCAGTTCCGCTGAGGAAATACCTCCTTACGCCAGCGAAAGGGAAGATCTGGCATCCCAGTCCCGAGCTGTGGGCCCTCCACGTATGGCCCATCAACGGGTATCCGGGAACCTCTCTGACAAGTTATGAACACAATTTCGGAAGCTAGAGCCCCCGCTATCTGGCAGCTCTGCTTTGAAGTGGTCAGTGGTTTTCTAATCAGTGTGCTGCGCGAAACATCGACGCACACCAATGCGAAATGGCAGAACTGCTCGCTTTCTCCAAGAGCTAATGGACGTGGGTCGTTCCCCCTCCACGCTCAAAGTATATGTCTCCGCCATAGCAGCTAACCACGCTCTGATCGCAGCACATTCACTAGGTAAAAGTGATCTTATTGTATGTTTTCTTAAAGGGGCCAGGAGGTTTAACCCGTCTTGCCCCTTCCTCAGTCCCTATTGGGACCTCGCCATGGTTTTAGAAGCCGTGAAGGGTCTCCCCTCCTAACCACTTCAGACCACGAGCTTGAAGCACGTATCACTCAAAACGGATTTTCTGCTGGCTTTGGCCTCGGTTAAGCGAGTGGGTGGCTTACACGCACTCTCCGTGAGCCCTTCCTGTCTTGAATTTGGGTCCAGCTACTTCAAGGTTGTGCTCAAACCGAGGCACGGTTTTATACTCAAAGTGCTATCAACCCCTTCAGTATGCAGGTCTTTACACTGCTTCCTTTACCCGCGTCTCAGAGACAATAGACGCAAACCTATTCTGCCCAGTCAGAGCATTGAGATTGTACCTAGAGCGCTCCGCCCCCTTCAGGCAGTCGGATCCGCTTATACTCAATTGTTCATGGCACCTTTACTCTCTACCATAGATCCAACTATGTCCGGTCAGGTGTTCAAACGAACAGACTCTTCCTGTTATTTCACTCTCCTTATGAAGCCCGCCTGTGTCGGTCTCTCTTAGGGTTTTTTGACTTTCCCTCATTCAGTTGGGGATTTTGGGTCAGTCAGCACACACGGCATTTTACATTGTGTTCCCATACGCAATATGAAGAACCTCTCTCGAAAGGGAACGTACTCGGTTACTTTCGTAACCTCGGTTCCCTGAGAGAGAGAGGGAATGAGTATTGCGTTCCGTGCCGTGTTCGTGCTTCTCAGGTGTCGCTTCAGTCGATTTTTAAAAACCTGACACCTATGATGATTCAGGGTCTTATATAGCCTACTGTATGCTAATATAAGTCTCTCTGGAGCGCCCCCATTGGTTCGCTCCTCTCAGCCGCCTCACCATAGTTTCCTGAAGTTGATGTGGCCCGGCCAATCAGAGCACTCCTCGTGCCAGGCTATGGCCGTGCAGCTGCACTGCGCTTTACATAGATACCTTTATTAATAAAGTTTTGCTTCACATTCTCGAGAAAAGGAGTTTTTCCCATACGCAATACTCGTTCCCTCTCTCTCAGGGAACCGTGGTTACGAAAGTAACCGAGTACGTTACTCAATGTATAATCAATAGCTGTGTCTCGTTTCGTTAAATTTCGAAGGCTGCGTCCTCCGGAGGACACATCCTGTGTAGGATGCAGTATATGGAGTGTCCTCAATCAGAATTAAACAAGACATCCTTCGTAGGACACACAGGCAGGAAGTTTCACGCTGCTATGCCAACAAGTTCAGCCTCACTTCGCTCTATGAATGTTATATGAATGAAAATTATTTATAACTTGGAAATGTTTCTTGTCTTGACAGCAATGTACTGTTCTAAACGTTTAAAATGCACTAAACAGTTGTAATCCTCTTTACCACAACTATCTGTTTGTAGATACAGGTTTGTAGGTAATAGAGCTTAAAAAAAAAAAAAAAAAAAAGCTTGAACTGCTTAATTTAAACACCACACCTACGCTCGCATGTATATCTGGCGGTGGTGCCATTTTTTCATATAATATTAAAAACAAATATGATGGTTGTTAAGGGAGACGCAAAGAATTGTGGGTTTTCTCCAGCCGTGATGGCTACACCTCATGCACACTCCGAATTCCTGTGAAAGAAGGACGCATTCGAAGGTCACATTTGGAGCGTCCTACTCACTTTTTTTATGACGTATGCACCCTTCGAATGCGACCTCTGGAGGAAGCAGCCTTCTGAAATGAGACCCAGCTTATGTCAGCATTATCAGGTGGTGCTTCTAATTTTTTTTTATTGTCCATATAATAAACATTAATAAAGCAAGATGCATTTTTTTTGTGCAAATGTAGACAAATATTTCTGGTCATAATCAGTAACAATACAAATCAAATGCAAATACAAGTACGCAAAAAGAAAGGAACAGAGAAATAATAAAGTAGATGGAGCATTGTTTGAAATTGTAAAAAAACGAGACTGTATAGGATGGACGTGTTTTTTTCTCTAATGAAAGAAGCATCAATAAAACTACTGAGAAGTGCACATGCTAAACCAAAATGGCCGTTTACCAATCAGTGGCCAAATTCAAACTACAATAGATGTTTTTTAACATTTTTCAAAAGATTTGCTAAACTCATAAAGGCCCATCCGTAAACCAAGCACCCAGTGGATTAGAGCAAATCAGGGAAAGCGATTAAAAATGCTGATTGTGGTTTGAAAACGCCCCACTGATATGGAAACACCCAGTAGTGTTCTACAGAGATACACACCTGCATGATCTTGTGCTCATCAACTACAAATCACTGTTAGGCCCCGTCCACACAGACACACGTTTAGCTGTATACGTATAAATTTTGTACCGTATCAGCTCTTTGTCCACATGGATCCAGCATTTTGGAAGCATGAATGCGATATTTTTTGAAACCGGGTCCCAAAGTGGATAAATCTGAAAACAACAATCTTTCGTTTTCATGTAAACAAGAAAATACGTAAATTTTGCAAAACGGGGATGTCCTCACACTACGTCCTGCACGGTGAAAGAGTTAAGGGATAAAACTACAGGCACTGGGCATGCGCACATCAACATCATGTCATTTAGTTACTATATTGGCATTATTGTAAGGGTATGTTTAGGGTCGGGGTAGGTGTAGGCTTTAATAAAACCACATCTGTTAAGTAGCAAATGTATTTATTGTTATTGTGAGATTGTGCCTCACTTCCGACCATAGCTTTACCCCTTTTATCCATAACTTCTTTTTTAGTGTATTTCTGTGGGAGAATTACAGTGCCACACACTGGCCTGGCATATACTACATCGTTTTGAGTCATTTTCATAGCTCTCGTGTGGACGCAGATATTTCTTGAAACGAGGGAAAAAAAAGATCGGATATGAAAAGCTCTGGCTTCGTGTGGACGGGGCCTTAAGCCTAGTTCACACTGCCCGATTTTCCCCCCGATTTTGTGTCGCCGACAGGTTTTGCAAAATCGGCGAAAAATGACCAAGATCATAGGGAAATCGCTGCTCATGTAGCCTACGCGAGTGACAATCACGCATTGTGAATAATCAAAGACGCGATCAGAGAGAATCGCAGATGAGTTGCCGACGCCGGTGAGATATTTGGCATTCTAAATATCTGGACCTGTCGGCGATTGAAACTCCTGCTGTGTGAACTGCGTTCTGACTGAAAATTACATCGGCAATGACCGACAGCCAATGAAAGAGTGAGATACAGGGCAACAGGAGGTTCAGGGAGGAGTTATAGACAGAATTTACGTATTTTAATAGATATATTTACAATTATATCAAACGGAAACAATGGCAAATTTGCACATCCAGCTGCAGCAGCAGCACATTACAAAATTATTTATTTACCTCAAACTGTCTTTGCAGAACACAATCCTTGCTCCCTCTGTCTCTTCAACAATTTTTTCCACCATAATCTTTTTTCTTTTTCTCCACAAATCAGCGCACATACAATTTAGAGCAAACTTTTTTGCAGCTTATTGTTTTTCATAACAATTCCAAGTCTCACGCGAGAACTCTGGTCTGACGCACGTGTGATCTCGCGTTGTTACTTGTCACATCGCACGTGTAGTTGGGAAACATAGTTTGCGCACCAGAGAGAGAGAGAGAGTTGTCGGCGATTCTTCCTCTTGTTCAGTCAAGCAGTGTGAACTCCTCTGTCGTCAAACCATTGTGCAGTGTGAACACAGCAGCGACTGAATGATACCCCAGATAGTCATGCAGTGTGAAAAGAGCAGTGACCCGACGAGTTTGAAAATCGTGTAGTATGAACTAGGCTTTAGTTCAATGGCACTAGCTGTGGCTTATTTCATTAAATTTTGAAGGCTGCATCCTCCGGAGGACACGTCCTGCGTAGGATGCAGTATACGGAGTGTCCTCAATCAGAATTAAACGAGGTGTCCTTTGTAGGACACACAGGCAGGAAATATCACATTGCTAAGCCAACATGTTCAGCCTTGTTGCGCTCTCACGCCAGTTACAGGGTTGCCAACTCTCACGCATCTGGCGTGATTCTCACGCTTTCAGGCTCTGTCTCACGCTCTCACTCCGCCCAACTCAATCTCACGCCAAATTGCCAAACCTGCTTTTGATATTAAACAAAGCTATAAGCTTTAATTTTTTTAAATGTGTTTTAATGAAATTCAAACAATAAATAGCGTTTTGGCGCTAATGTGGCATAATGTTAAAGCCAGAGGCGTTGAAAAGCGGAGTTGCATGCTCTCGTCTCCCTGCGGTGCGCGCTGGTCACGTGGCCCATGAGCGCTCAATACTTCTAGCGCCGTGCCAATGAATTTAAATGGCTTAAGCGGATACACAACAGTTTCACCATATAGATGTTTGCTGCAAGTTTTGGTAAACAGTACAGCATAGTGTTAGTGTTTATTGATTATTAAGTCAGCCATATTTACAGGATCGTTTTTTTATGGAGAGTGAATAACATTAATGTTATTCTTGTATTTAGCCCTCAGGTATTCCTTACTAATAGGCATAGACTGTAAAAAAATACACTAATAGGTCACACTCATACTCATTAAATGATATTTATTGAATATTTTGAGGAGATCTTTTGGTACTAAATACTATTTGTGCAACAATTATTGTCAATAAATGACCACTTAAAATATTTTTCTTCTAATATTTGTATTTCTTCTAAAATTTATATAACAATTAGTGTAGTAATTAATATTAAAATAGAGAATTCCAATTCAAAGAGGCAAATTAGAGTCATTTTGTGGCTAAAAAATATTAATGTTTATTTGTAATGCCATTAGGTGCCTTATGGCTCTTTAATAAATATACATGTATCTAATCTAGTTGCTCAAAAATATATTGCAGTCTTTGCATTCTAATAAATATTTAGATATGATGATCAAACACTTTCTTTAAATGTGAAATTTCAAAACTTAAATAACTTGCATCCTAATCTTTTTAATGAATAATGATACTTATATAAGCAGTCACAAGTGAATATTAAGGAATGGCACATATAATTTGACCCAAGAAATCTTTAAACTAGTGCCAAAACAAACATATTATTATGTACAGTATATATACTAGATATAAACTGATACTGAATCAAGATCAAAAGCATTACCCCCCCCCCCCGGCCCCCCAAAAATCTCACTCCAACCTGAACTTAAAAGTTGGCAACCCTGCAGTTATATGAATGTATAAATGAAAATTTTGTATAACTTGAAAATGACTATGAAATGTTTCGTCTTGACAGCAATGTAGACCTACTGTTCTAAACGTTTAAAAAGCACTAAACAGTTGCAATCCTGTTTACCACAACTATCTGTATATCCGGCGGTGGTGCCGTTTTTTTCATATAATATAAAAAAAATGTGACGGTTGTTAACGGTGACACAAAGAATTGTGGGTTATCTCCAGTGAAGGATACATCTCATGTACACTCCAAATTCCTGTGAAAGAAGGGCACATTCGAAGGTCGTATTTGGAGTGTCCTACTCACTTCTTTGAAATTAGACAGCCTTATGACGTATGCAGCCTTCGAATGCGACCTCCGAAGGAAGTAAGTAAGTAAACTATAGTGCATCACAATTAATGAGGACTCATTACAGCATAATGTGAACATGATTGTTCTCTCTCTATAACATCATAGAGAGCATTAATATTCAAATTAAATCCACAGTATTTAAACCAGACATTCTGGCACTCTGACAGCTTGACAATCTGGATTTCTCAGTTTAACCATCAGCTGCTATGGCTTTGACTGACTGAACTCAGGAAGGAGTTCTTTAATGCCTGCTGTTCCATAGGGACGTCTTGTCTTGTGATTAACAACCTTGGTTGTGTCGGCAAAAAGGCCATCCATCTGTCCTCACACACTCCATCTCTCTTTGCAAGCCCAGCTCAGTGCCAATCTGAATTATTATCACTCAGTGGCTTTGATGAGTCTCTGTCTCTGGCACTGAGGGCAGAGGCACATGCGATGTTTAGCTGTTCGATAGATTTCCGCTCAGTCATCAGTGAAGTGCATTTGGAAATGTTTTGGCCCTTGGAAGCATTGCAGAAAATAACATTCATAGCTGAGCCTTGATTTGTCTTTTTTAAGGCTGCATTAAAGGTGCAGTAAGCGATTTATCTTAAACACTGTTGATATTTGAAATCAACCCAAACAAATAGAGCCCCTTGGCCGGACTGAGTGGCAGATGAGCTGCTGCGTGGCTTAATTAAATAGGGGAACTCCATCAAGTTCTAATACAACTTCTGTATAAACACATTGTATTTCAATGTTTGCAACATTTTTTGTGCTATCCCATACAGAAATGTAATATACAGCTCTGGAAAAAAATGAAGAGACCACTTAACATTGATTTTTACTCGTGTGAGCAAGTAGTTTTGCTTGGGCAGTATACACTCTTTTGTCCATGTGTTATGTGTTTGGTTAGCACGTGGCTTGTGCTCATCATCAGCATGTACTTTCATGTTTTGTTCTGTTTAATGTAATGGTTACCCTGGTACAGGGGTGAGATTTTTAACCCTGTCCTCTAGAGGTCAGCAAAGGGAGAAGGTGGTTTTAAGGTTACGAGTAGCATATAGGAGAGGCATGGCAACAAAGCATGGGTGAAAATGCCTATAATCAAATTTAGTCAATTGTACATTCTAATGCTTTACAATCTTATTCAAATGCATATTTTTATTTACCCATAAAATGTTAATTCATAGTGTTTGTAAGTTTGCAGAGAAACTCACAGAGGACTTTGTTATGGGGCTTGAGTGCGCTGATACCTACTTCTTACCTGTGTTGGATTGTGCCAGTGCCTAATCTAGGATTTAGGATGGTTTATCTTCATTGCCTGGGACTGGGACTTCTTAACACTCAGATAAGAGACTTGCATTGCAGACTGTATATCCTTTTCCCTCTATAGCATTTTGAATTGTTTGATACACTTTCTATATATTGTCTTGCTGTTTTTTTTTTTTTTTTTTTTTTTTTAATGTGTATCACTTTAGTATTTTGGGTTTAAGTTTGATTTACTATTTATTTGTTTACTTTCGGTATTGAGCTTTGTTATTCAGAATGTTGTCTTTGATTTCGTCCATGTGGAAATTGTTATCTCATTCAGTGGTTCAATAGATACTATTTATTTTCACTCCCTCACTGAGAATCTTACAGTTATTTTGTACACAAACTATTGGCAAACGTGAATTCCCTTTTTTTTAGGCTTTCTTATTGTATAAAAAACTAAGGCGAGCCAGTTACAAGCATGCAGAGTAAAAAAATTATGTTTTTACTCTATATGTTTTACTTATTTCATATATGAGATCCCCCCCCCCAAAAAAAAAAAATGTTTATATCTCCCCCGGTGACTGCTTTTTGTACGCTGTCTCGCTGTATCTGCGACTAACAACACCGATGCTTGTCTTATAGACAGCACAAGCCCATTTCTAAATATGTGTTTGTGAATACAGTTTTCTTCTAGTTCTTCTATATTCTTTTGGGAAGTCATTCATATTTTCAGATATTTTAACCGACGTGCTCGGCTTCAGGATCCAGCTGAAGCCTCGTCCGTCTGATGTCCAGTCATTGTGGAAGAAGGTAGCGTTATGTAGCGCTGTACACGCGTAGCTCATATGTCTACAAATCTCAACTACAATGTAACATTAAATACGATGAAAAGTATTAAATATTTTATCTATAAAACTCTAAAGATAAAAAGTTGAAGCTATACAGATAGTATTGTGATATTCAGTTATTGTCATACGTACTCCCCGAATGACGGTTGTGACTTGATAATAACTTATGACTTAATTTATTTATAAATTTTTAAATGCCAAATAGCAGCAAAATACATTTTAATGGAGTTCATTTGCCGCAAAACATGGCCATTGCTGGAGCTCACGCTGTAAAATCATAGTAGATTAATAGGCTTCTTTGTTGTGTATTCACTTTATAACACTTTATTAATTCACTTTAACATTTTCAAACAGGATGCAAATGGATTTATATGTAAGAGAAATACTTCTGAAGTTCCTTGAAACATTAATCAGCAGATTTGCAGGTGAGCAAAAATTGCAATTAATATATAGCCTATATAGTCATTGTGAGTGTGTTAGTAAAAATAGAGTGTGTGAGAGAGTGAGTAGGGAGTGTTTGTGTGTGTGTGTGTGTGTGTGTGTGTGTGTGTGAGAGAGAGAGAGAGTATGAAGTGTGAGTGAGAGAGTGAGTGTGTGCATTGTGCATGTGTATGTGTGTATGTGAGTGTATGTGCGAGTGCATGTGTGACTGAGAACGGAGTGTGAGTGTTTGAGTGAGTATGGAGTATGTGTTAGAGTCAGTACGAAGTGTGTTTGTGTGTGTGTGTGTGTGTGTGTGTGTGAGAGAGAGAGTGAGTACTTATGTTAGCAATTATTTTTGTTTGTTTATTCATTTATTAAAATGTGTGCGTGTGAAAGTGAGAAAGAAGTGTGAGTGTGTGTGAGAGTGAGTACGGAGTGTACTAAACCTACGAATCACAGGAAACATTCTGCACTTTTACATTTAAAAAAAATTATGGGGACATTTGGTGTAATATATGTAATATAAACGAGTACACACACACACACACACACACTCGCTCACATACACACATGCATAATGTACACACACTCACTCACACTCCGTATTCATTCTCTCACACACACTTTCACTCCGTTCTCACTCTCACATGCCTTTGTCACACACACACACACACACACACACACACACACACACACACACACACACACACACACGCACGCACGCACGCACGCACACACACACACACACACACACACACACTCCATACTCACTCTAAAACACACACACAAACACACACACACACAAACACACACACATACACACGCACGCACATGTCGTGTTCCCTTTATCGAGGGAACTTCTCACTGCGTCGGAACGACGAAATGGGGATGCTCATTAAGCATCAGCGACTCTGAAGTCTGAATAGAAACTAGACAAATCTGATTGGCGTGCGTGATGACGTCATTGTGACGGCGTACCCGGAAGTATAAAAGGGGGGCCGGCGCATAATGGCGGCAGTCTTTGCTCTTCAGCAGGCGCTCTGTGTTACACTGTCTGTCTATTTACTGTTGCTTTGTCCAGTTGCGATTGAGAGTGTGTTTGACTAGTTTAATAAAGTGAGAATGGAGAGAGAATTCAAGCAGTGTGTGCATCCTTGCCCTCGTTATATCTCGGGCTCGGATACACACATGCTTTGTGTGCAGTGTCTGGGTGTTCAGCACGCTCGGGCGGCTCTCGAGGGAGCCGCCTGTGAACATTGCGAGCGGCTGACACTCAGACTGCTCCGCTCTCGGCTGGCCGTGTTCGATGAGACCGGCCAGCCTCGTGAGCCCCGTGCTTCTGGACCCGCGGTCGCTGAGGCGGCTCGGCGTCGCAGATCATGGGGCTCACAGCGGGACTTGTCAGAGGGTTTCGGGACTGCCACGGCACTTTCCCAATCCTCCTCTGACAGTTCCGACGATCTTCCTCCCCGTGTGGAAGCCCGCTTGGCGGCATCTTCCCCCGGGTTGGAGGGTCCGATGCTTGAGCTGTCGATGTGCTCAGCATCGAGGCGGGTGACGTTAAAACACCATATACACTGCTGCATTCATAAAATAAGGTGCTCAGGCAGTCCCCGAGGGGGCTGCCTGTAGTAACCCGGTGTTCTCCGTTCCCGTGCGGAAGCCCGCGATGCGGCTCTTCCCCGGGATGGAGAACCAGATGCTTGAGCGATCTGATTCCGAGGAATTAGATGTGCTCAGCGTCGACGGAGTGAAGCAAACGAGAGCTCGCCACCTCATAATGCAGGCTCGATCTCACGTTGCCGAGGCAGTGCGTGCATTACGGGTCTGCAACAGAAGTGAACACACGCTATCTGTGTACATGTGATACTGTTTAGCGAGGCTTGCAGTCAGCTCCTGAGGGTGCTGGCTGTGGTCGTTGAGAAATGTCTCGTAGCGTACAGAAACGTGCGTTTTCGAGTGTTTCAGCCTCGCGCCTGTGGTCTTTCATCTCGAGGGATGAAAGCCAAATATGTTGGGAACGAATCGAATCTTGCGTTGCTGAGGCAGCGTGTAGATGACGAGTAGTTGAATACATATTTAAACAGTATGGTCTGGTGATTAGGGCTGCATTTAATTCTGAGGAATTTAAATTAAACATTATCTGACTTTGAGGAGTTAGATATGTCTATTCAGCCTATCATTCAGCAAGATGTTCACGTGACGGGTGATTATAGTGGCATTTAATTCTGTGCAATTAAATGGGATTTATCTGACTTTGAGGAGTTAGGTATTTCAGCCTATCATCCAAATTGTGTTCGCTTGTATATTTATTGCTCCCGGGGAGCGATCGAGGTCGCCTCCTCTGTGGAGTCTTCTGGATGTTGATGCTGCGATCCGCCGTCTACGACGCTCGGGCCACATTGGCTTCCGGCGAACGCATGCTGCTCTAGCCGCCTCTAGAAAGACTGCAGCTGGGCAGCGAATGCGTTCGCACACCGAAAATCCTCCCCGACTAAGCCCTGCCGGGTGGCCGCTTCAGGGGGTCGGGCAGGAGGCTCGGTGGGTACCAGAGACCAGCCTTGAGAGGCTGGTTCCCCTAGTAGAATATATCAGCGCATAGTTATTATGCTCCTGAATATATCTGCTTGGGCCCTGTGTACCATGGGCAAAGGGTACAGACTGCAGTTCAATGTTCCAATACCGAAGTCATCGGTGTGGTCTGAATGGTGGTGTGCCCAGCCCAGTGGCCTGCTGGCCAGCCCCCTCTCCAGAGGAGCGATCGAGGTCACCTCCTCTGTGGAGTTTTCTGGAAGTCGATGCTGCGATCCGCCGTCTACGACGCTCGGGCCACATTGACTTCCTGCGAACGCATGCTACTCTAGCCGCCTCTAGGGAGACTTCGGCTGGGCAGCGAAAGCGTTCGCACACCGAAAATCCTCCCCGACTAAGCCCTGCCGGGTGGCCGCTTCAGGGGGTCGGGCAGGAGGTTCGGTGGGTACCAGAGACCAGCCTTGAGAGGCTGGTTCCCCTAGTAGAATATCTCGGCGCATGGTTATGCTCCCGAATATATCTGCTGGGGCCCTGTGTACCTTGGTAGAGAGTGCAGTTCAGCGTTCCACCACCGGGGTTCATCGGTGTGGCCTGAATAGTGGGGTGCCCAGCCCAGTGGCAGGTTAGGGAACAGGAAGTGTGCTCCCTGATGGTAAGGAGGCTATATAGTGTATCCCTCCGCCAGACAGGGAGTCCGGCTTTACGGTCGCTACTTCATGGTTCCCAAAGAGGATGGAAGGGTGCATCTATTATTAAATCGGAGGTACTTGAACCGTTCTCTGAGGAGATTCAGGTTCAAGATGCTCACTATCCCATCGTGAGTCAGATCCAGTTCGAGGATCGATGTATAGACGCATATCGCATATTCGATGTATAGACGCATATTCCATATCTCCATCCTTCCTGCCCACAGGAGGCCTGAGGTTCGCTTTCGGGGGCGAGGCATACCAATATCGGGTTCTTCCCTTCGGCCTCACTGTTAAGCACACCACTGTGAAGCACTTTCAGAGAGTGCTGGGGCACATGGCAGCAGCGTCCAACGTGATACCGTTCGGCCTGCTACACATGAGACCCCTCCAGTGGTGTCTGAAAACCAAGGGGTTTTCCCCCAGAGGGAATGGGTAATGCGCAGATGCCTTCGTTCCCTAGTCATATGGAGGAAACCTTGGTTTCTGTCCCAGGGGCCAGTGTTGGGAGCGTCCTGTTGCCGGAAATCTGTTTCAACAGACGCCTCCCTCACTGGTTGGGGCGCGGTCATGGACGGCCGCTTGTGAGGGGCCCGTGGGAGGGCCGTCATTCCTCCTGGCACATAAACTGCCTGGAGATGATGGCGGTCTACGAAGCTCTCAGGAGCTTTTTCCCGGATCTCCGCGGCCAACATGTCCTGGTACGGACAGACAATACGGCTGTCGTAGCGTACCTCAATCACCAGGGAGGGTTGAGATTGCGCCCTCTATGCAGATTGGCGCATCTAATTCTCCTGTGGTCCCAAGGGAAACTGTTGTCCATCAGGGCAATGTATGTCCCGGGGGTCCAAAATCAGGGAGCAGACATCCTGTCAAGGCAGGGGCTGAGGCCCGGGGAGTGGCGGCTCCACCCCGAGGTGGTGGAGGCCATGTGTGAGAGGTTCGGCCCAGTGGAAGTGGACCTGTTTGCGTCTCGAGAGACGTCCCACTGTCCACTGTGGTTTTCCCTCACGCATCCAGCCCCGCTGGGGTTGGATGCCATGGTGCAGACATGGCCGAGGCTGCGTCTGTACGCATTCCCCCTGATCGCTCTACTCCCGGGAGTCCTGGAGAGGATTCGTCAACAGGGGGTCAGCCTACTTCTGGTGGCGCCCCGTTGGCCGACTCGAGTTTGGTTCTTGGATATCATAGCTCTGCTGGCAGGTCACACGTGGCAGATTCCTCTGGGGAGGGATCTCCTGTCTCAGGCGGCAGGCATAATATTCACCCCTGGCCAGAGATTTGGAACCTTTGGGTCTGGCCCCTGAGGGGGCCAGGTACCTAGAGGCTGGCCTGTCGGCAGAAGTGGTAGAGACCTTACTCAGTTCCAGGGCTCCGTCTACAAGGAGACTGCACAGCCTAATACAAGTGGAATGTCTTTCCACTTGGTGCAGGGAGCTTGAGGTGAACCCAGTTAACTGCCCAGTGGCTTCAGTGCTGGAGTTCCTCCAAGATCGCTTTTCTGCGGGTCTAACCCTGTCCACACTCAAGGTGTACGTGGCTGCCATTGCGGCTTTCCACCCGCCTTTGGGTGATGGGCCTTTGGGTAGGCACCAGCTGGTTGTACAGTTCCTCCGTGGGGTTTGGAGGATGAGGCCTGCGGCTCGGTCCAGAGTTCCAACCTGGGATCTGGCAGTGGTTCTCTGAGGGCTGGCTGAGGCCCCCTTCGAGCCACTGGAGCTGGCGGAACCGAGGAACCTGACCCTTAAGGTGGCTTTTCTCCTCGCCATTACTTCTCTTAGGAGAGTGGGAGATCTCCAGGCCTTGGCAGTAATGCCAACCTGCCTGGAGTTTGCCCCGGGTGGAGTGAAAGCCATCTTACATCCTAGGCCGGGCTACGTGCCTAAGGTCCCAACAAGGGTGGTCAGGTCACTGGTTCTGCAGGCATTTCATCCTCCGCCTCACGTGACGGCGGAAGAAGGGAGACTTCACCTACTCTGCCCGGTTAGGGCACTTAGAGTCTATTTGGAGAAGTCTGCACAATGGAGGAGATCTCAGCAGCTGTTAGTGTGTTTCGGCTCACCCAAAAAAAGGGTTGCCTGCTTCTACTCGGACAATCAGTAATTGGATTGTCCAGGCAATAACCATGGCCTATCGGGTGCGCAGTTTGCCTTCACCCTTGGCCGTGAGGGCTCATTCCACCAGAGGCATGGCCTCTTCAGTGGCCCTCCTTTCTGGGGTCCCCTTGCAGGATATCTGTGAGGCGGCTGGGTGGGCCACCCCGCACACCTTTATCAGATTTTACAGCCTGGATCTCCCTGCGACGCCTGGCGCTAGGGTGCTCCAGTCCTAGTTGTGCCCGGTCTCCGGCTTCACACTAGGGCAGGCGCTACCCTCAGTGTGGCCTAGTGGGTACTCATCCCCATTTCGTCGTTCCGACGCAGTGTGAAGTTCCCTCGATAAAGGGAATGGCTTGGGTTATGTATATAACCCTTGTTCCCTGAGAGGGAACGAGCACTGCGTCGCGCCGCCACACCTCGGCACGCCTGGAGCGCATGCTTCAGAGCAAAAAACTGCCGCCATTATGCGCTGGCCCCCCTTTTATACTTCCGGGTACGCCGTCACAATGACGTCATCACGCACGCCAATCGGATTGGTCTAGTTTCTATTCAGACTTCAGAGTCGCTGATGCTTAGGGAGCATCCCCATTTCGTCGTTCCGACGCAGTGCTCGTTCCCTCTCAGGGAACAAGGGTTATATACATAACCCGAGCCGTTTTCATGTTTAATGGGGACTTTCCATAGGCGTAATGGATTTCATACTGTACAAACTGTACATCCTATCCCCTTACACTGCCCCTGCCCCTAAACCTACCCATCACAGGAAACATTCTGCAGTTTTACTTTCTCAAAAAGTTTCTTTTTTACTTACTCCTTCTGTGTGATTTATAAGATGTTTTCCTCATGGGGACCTAAAAATGTCCCCACAAGGACAAGGATTTCGGATATTGCCATCTTTGTGGGGACATTTTGTCCCCATAATGTAGGGATTACCAGGTTGCACACACACACACACACACACACACACACACACACACACACACACACACACACACACACACACACACACACACACACACACACACACACACACACACACACACACACACATGTTGGTCTATGTGGTTTACTGGGACTCTCCATAGGCGTAATGGTTTTTATACTGTACAAACCGTATTTTCTATCCCCTTACACTGCCCCTACCCCTAAACCTACCCATCACAGGAAACATTCTGCATTTTTACTTTATCAAAAAAACATCATTTAGTATGTTTTTAAGGCCATTTGAATTATGAGGACATTTGATATGTCCTCATAAACCACATTTATAGAGTAATACCAGTGTAATACCCATGTAGTTATACAAATTTGTGTCCTCATAAACCACATAAACAGGCTCACACACACTCTCCATTCTCACTATAAAATACATGCACTTGTGTGCATAATAAATGGTTAAGGAGATGGACAATATTATCAGAAAACAATGATCTATGAGATGTCCTAATATTGTCAAATAAAGAAGTGTCTGTCTTTTTTTTATTTGTCTTTTTATTTTCCCTCTTCCAGAGGAAGAAATTGACAGGCAAAGCTTTCTACTTCTTGACGACACCACCATAGCAGCACTTACACAAATAATTGGCCAAATAATAAAATGTACCAATTATTTCAAGCAGTTGCTTAAGTAGTAAACAACTAATCATGCCTTTCACATGCTTCATATGTAAAAAATCCACTCCAAACCACAAAGAATATTTCTTACATCTTTATGCCATATAAATAACCACAAAGAATATTTCTTACATCTTTCTTACATCTTTATGTTGATTAACACCCTGTAGGTACATCATTAATGACAACACATTTTGAGTAATATTTGATCTATGTGTGCATATTTATCATTTCAAAATTCTATTTAAAGGTTGGAACAAACATCATTCAGTATTTAGAGGAGGAGGAGCAATGGAGGCCATTCCCTCATATCCTGCAGCTTGGGGATAAAGTCAACTGCTCACAAGCTTTCGTCATTGTGGGAGGAGTGGCACAAGAGAAAGACAGCCTTTTACAAGCTGTAGATGCATGCTTTAAATTATTTTATGTTTTAGACATTGAGAACCCCAAGCCTGCTGCTGCTGTTTGGCAGTTTCTACAACACTCAATATATTTTGTTCCCTTTGTATTTTGTTATATCTACCCATTGTCACCTACATAGGCAGTTTAGAAATGGACGAGCTTCAGTTTGTTTTGTTTGTTTTGTGTGCTCCCTGTTTCTTAGAACTTAAAACATGGGATTTTTTTTTTTTTTTACATTAATATGCTGTTGCCTGAATGTGATCCCTCAACACACTGTCGCCTACAATGAGGCAATTACTTATGTTTGTTGGTTTATTCATTTATTAAAACATTTGCAACAATTACTACTGAAAATGTTTAAAATTTTTCAATTTAATGTATATAAAGCACTGCCAATATACTGAAGTTGTGGGATATTTATTTACGTACCAATAATAATAATAAATAAATAATAAATAATAATACTTGGTTGGTTGGTTATCTAGTAACTAGCAAAATTTTGGCCAAATGACCCAACAAATTACTTATTTTGTAACCCAATTTATTGGGTAAAACTTACTACCCAATGTATTGGGTTAAAATATCCCAACAATAGGTCAGTGCTATAGTAACCCACCATTGGGTTATCTGTTGGGTCATTTTCAACCCAACTTTTTTAAGTGAGTATGTTACTGTAGGTGGTACTAATGTGGGAATGCCATTTACCTGTCCATGAAATTAGAAACTATAGTTCTTATACCATTCTAAGATTCATAGAATGATTTTATTTCTCTGCAGTGACTTGATTTAACTTAGAATTAATTTAAATCCCCTCGAGACAACAACAACCAGGTCAATGTGGACAAGATATATAAGAAGCAGAGGGGTAATCATGTCATGCTTCCTGGATGATTGCTTTTGCATGCAGCATAACAACTTCCATCAATGTCCAATGGCAATTGATTGTGAAATTGCATTATGAAAACATAACTTTGCGTATTGATTCGCTAAGAAGTGTCAGACACAACGATTAGCTCTGTGTGCCCCATAGGCTAATGGATTATGATTTATACTTTGCTCGCCCCGAAAACACTATCAGAATTTACCTTCAATTTATCATAAAGATGTGTGCACAGGGATGACAATGAGCAGATAATTTCTTGTCAATGGCTTTGTAAAGCACCAGACTTTTTCAGCATGAACAACTGGCCCTCAGATTACAGATACCATGCTCTTCCTTGCTGTGCAGTTGCATTTACATAAGAGCGGTTTGATAAATGACTGTGCGGTGGCCTGATGACCCAGTCGAATATGCAGTCCTATTATATTTAAAGAAGAGTGTTGCTGTACATGTCTAGCTGTACATTCCCGGGAGATGAATGGAATGAATGAAAGTCAGAAATTCACCCTAAACCAACAAGATAATATGGAAAGTGCCCTATTTTCTTTTGTCAAATTTTGCTCCTATTTTATTTTATAAATGCCCCTCTTCATTATGTTGTCCTATTCAGGTTATCAGGATAAGTGGCTGCATCCATGTTCCATTTCTTAGAATAATCTCACTTTTACTTAAGCTCCAGGCATTTGCATAGTGGCACATGGTGTGTGTACATCTCTTGCACTCAGCTTGTGTTCGACTTGTGGCATTACCTCTGGATCATAAAGGTTATAGTGAAAAAAAGGTTAGATGACAGAAACTGTACTTAACATGCTGAAGCCATACAGTAAAAGCCCCCTAAGCATGCCTGACAAGCAAAAGACAAGCTAACCATATCCTTCCTATCTCCTCCACACCAGCCCACAGCCGTGAGCTTCAACACATTTGTATTCATATTCCACACACTTGAGAACACACTCTCACAATACTTGTCTAGAGCTGCATATTCCCATGAAAATTCATGCAGTGGCTCTAGTGGGCCTGTGATCATTCCGGTCAGTCTGGGAGATGTCATACGACAGATGCCTTTTATATTATACGAGACGAACCACCTGTTAAACATTTATGGCTTGAGCTCCGTGCCTGGAATTCCAGCCAATTAGAAGGAAAAGAAGAATTGCATGGCAACATCTACATTCAGCGAAAATAAGAAAAGAAAACCGACACACCTGCTACCCATGAGTGACAACAGTGTACAATTTGACATTAAATTCAGTTCTGTGGAGCATGTTAGACGGGTAATGCTGAAAGATGAAGTCATTAATCATTTAGGTGGACCAGACAGTTTACCGGTTGATGCAAAGACTAGCTTGTAATTGTATATATCCTTTGAAAACATGGGATCTTTTGTAAAGTGGCCTTTGATGGCAATCGGGAAAGAATTAAAGCCAGGCCGAGGAAAGCGAGGCATGACCAAAAGGGTTACAGCTTTCATTTGAAGAAAGGGCACTATAAGGGACTATAGTAACCAGGGCAGGAAAAAAATACATGATGCAGTATGTGGAGATCAAAAATATAGCGATTTGATTGCCTACTGAAGGAAGATCTGTCTATTCTATTGCCCCTTTAGATAAGCATACACTGGTAAAACGTTTACATCGTACTATGTTGATGACTCTGATGTTTTACCGTTATACCCTCTTGCATGTGCTGACTTGTCTTTGCGATTTGAGAACATTGCAAGTGAAGATTTTTATTTTGTTTGCCGATAGGCAGTCAACATGAGGTGGTGGATTGTGACCATATGAATGGCATTTGCGTGAATGAATGGTAAGCTGTTTGGTGGGTTTGTAAGAGAACAATGTTTTTTTTTTTCTTATTCCATAGCTGTCAACATTGAACATTGAAAAAATGTTCTCAGAATTTCTCAGAATCCATCCCCCAAAAAAGGGATTTATTTAAACACAATTTTTACACACAAACTTTTACAAAAGCACAAACTATTAGCAGTCTAAAGAGTTTATAACTACACAATATATTTTAAAGAATGACAGACCAATGGATATGTTAAAGTGCTTTGTTTATGAACAAAGTAAACATTACTTAAACATTTTCATTTGCTACAACGTGTTATAGCTTGAAGTTGGGGGACAGAGTGAGAAAGAAAAAGAGAGAAAGAGACAAACGGTCAGCATCCTGATCCATCATCACACATCACACTCATCTAATATACTCTCCTAGAAGTTCACTTCCTGCTTCTTTTTCCCTCTTCGGCCCTTTCCCAAATGGCACACTTCATGTGCACTTTCGTTCTTGTGGACTTACAATGGCTACAATGCACCCTGCTGGAGCAACTTCCAGCCATTAGACGTGTCTTCGTTGAAGACATAGCCACCTCAGCCCAACCTGGCAGAATGTTTCTGTGTTGGAGTCTATCAAAGCAGCAATGAAACCACTGGCTGACTTCACCAACATCTTCTCAGGAGACAAATACGCCACAGTGTCCTTAGTTAAGCCTGTGTTGGAACTGATTAAAGATTACCTTCTCTATCCAGGCCATGGTGACACTGCAGCCAGTATTAAACAAAACATGTGCAGGGTACTGACTGAAAAATACAGCTCACCTGCAATCCATGTCCTCCCGAGAAAGGCCACCATCTTGGATCCAAGGTATCGTGGCAGCATGGAGGATGCAGATGCTTTGGATAATGTCAAACATCAGCTTGTGCAAGAGCTACTGGACTTAGGACCAGAAGAAAGTGAAGAAGGTGCCAGTGATGAGAACTGCAGCAAAGCTGCTGGAGGAAACGAGGATGAAACTACTGCTGCCGCACTCACTAAGAAGAAGAGGCTGAGTGACCTTCTTCAAAACAAAAAAGCTTGTAATCTCAGTCAGGCTTAGGCTGCATTTCCAAAAAGTGCAGGCTATTCAGGCTGATGCAGAGCTGACCAAGTTCCTCCAAGAAGTTACAGTTGATGCATCTTGTGATCCCTTGATGTGGTGGCATGACAATCAAAGAAGATATCCTTTGATGGCCAAGTTGGCCCAAAAATACATGCGCATTTGTGCAACAAGCATCAGCTAAGAGAGAATGTTCAGCACAGCTGGCCAACATTGCTACTCCTGAGAGATCCTGCCTTAAAGGACAACTCCGGTGAGAAATGAACCTAGGGGTAATTAACAGATGGTTACCGAGTAGATCGTTCTGTGGGATGCGTTTTCATGAAAATCAAATGTAAAGAGTTTTATCTCTAAAAACAGATTAGCTTATAACGCTTGTCTATGGGGCACAGGGTAGTAAAATTAAAGCGCTAGTTAATTCCACTAACAAGGCTAAAAATAGCCTCACACTAACACGGTAGCATAATGAGAATTTTGTAAGTGTAAAAACAGTTTAAGAAGAAGATACTTTATAAAGATAGTACATTACGCATTTACAGTCCGGCGCCATCTTGGAAAACAGTCTCGACGAGTCGATCCACAAACTACCCTGTGCCCCATAGACAAGTGTTATAAGCTAATCTGTTTTTAGAGCTAAAACTCTTTACATTCGATTTTCATGAAAACGCATCCCAGAGAACGATCTACTCTGTAACCATCTGTTAATTACCCCTAGGTTCATTTCTCACCGGAGTTGTCCTTTAAGCCACACAAAGTCAACATCTTGGTATTTCTTGCTTGGAATCTGCCATAAAATCTCACCCTTGGTAGACATAGACTGCAATTCACTTTTGCTTTATTTGAACAAAGATTTATGCTGGAGAAATAATTTTTCTCAAATTTTTTGCATATGGCCTGTTGAGGCTTTTTTTTGTATTTTGTTTGTTTGTTTACAAAGGTCCTAACTGGCAGTTTTGCCTGTTATGGAATGTATCACGATTTATGTCTCAGCCTAATGTTATGTTTATGTAATGTTTGAAGTGCAATTTTGTTTACATCCATTTCATTTATTTATTTATTTATTTTTTATATTCAATTAACTTTTTTATATTCATTTTTTGTTAACAGACGGAGAGTCGTTTTTATTGTTTTTGGTTGTTTTGTTCATTCATTGTGGATATTTAAAATGTTTTCCATTTTCAGTGCTAAATAGTCTTTAGAAATAAAAGTTTATTGATATTTGAAAAGGTGTACCTGCATTATTATGTAATTTTCATTATTTTAGATGAAAATGGTCTCAGAACGACAATATTATCGTTTATCGCAATAATTTTTTGGCCAATTTATCTTCCAGCCATTATGACAGGCCTCCATTGTTATCATGACAGGCCTCCTGGTTTAGGCACTTCAGCATTTTGATGTTTATGTGGGAGGGGGTGGTACGTCTGTTTTGATTTATTGTGATCATAACCCCTTTACATTTTTGACAACCCTTTAGAACCCTAATCAAAGATCGATGCGCTGGTCATTATTCTTACAACCTCTGGAGATCTGCCATTTAAAGGGAACTGAAAACGTTTGGCAGACGCATTATCCCGTGCACCTGTGTCTAAAGAGTATGGAATATATTGTTGTTATTTTGTTTTAGTTTTTTCTTCTTAAGACGCATTGTCAACTTTTTTAATAGTGTGGGTGCGTGAGCTGTTATTGTGGTTAATGTCAGGTTTGAGGACACTGTGTTTAGCCTAATATCAGTGAGGAATATCACGTTGTTTTTTTTCATTTCTCTTTTGGAGTAAGGTACAGGTGTGTGTTTGTGTGTCAGATTATTACATTTTACAAGTGATTAAGTTATGTGGTTAACCATTGATTTGTGTATTTTAATGTTCATCACACCCCTGATGTATTCATGTCAATATGCCTGTGCAATGCGAGTCTGTTTTATTGCATGTCTGGTGATGTTTTATACTAATTCGGTTGTGATTTTCAAATGTTGGCATAATGGTCCAGATCTCCAAAATGGGAATTTAACATTTAAATTAATGTTTAATTGTCTGTTTATCCTAATCAATAATTTGTGGTTGTTTTGTTAATAAAAGTGCTTGAATAGTCTCTACTCTCTTTTGCCACTGGCTGTTGCACTTGTGTTGCTGCGAGATGCAACGTTGGCAAGTCCCTGGTGGCATAGTCGGGGGTTAAGTGCGACCTTTTGATACAGCTATGTCACATCTGCTCATGTTCTTCTGCTGAAACTGCTGTTTGAGTTCCTTCACATATGTGCTGTGCCAAAACTAGGCTTAGTAATCAAGTGACATCTGAGCACTGTCATGTGCAGGTGATGTCATTTCCATGACCATTCGTAAATGAACATGACAAGCTTTTTCATGGAAAATTAAAGAGGATGTAGTTCTAAGCTAAATAACAGGGGAGATGGCATCAAAATTCAATCACTCATGCAAGATGACTTGATGCTTTAATCAGCAAAGAAACAGAGTTGTTGCCCCTACTTCGGATTGCAACACCCCGACCTTTCATTCAATGATGTTAAATTGCCTGACTGGGGAAATAAATAAATAAATAATTATATTGAATAACTCTCACTAGATTCTCACATAATTAGAGGTCCCCTAAAGTTTAACAGTTAGCAAAATGTATATATATATATATATATATATATATATATATATATATATATATATATATATATATATATATATATATATATATATATATTTTTTTTTTTTTTTGCCATTCTTAAAATTCACTCAGAAACAACATTCTTAAATGGCAAAAATGGTTCAATATGACTCAACATAACATTCAATATACCTGTGGGTAAAGGTTTTGTGCTCCTTATACAAGTTATGCTTATGTGTTTTTGAATGATGGCCTTGGATACGAGCAGTTTCGGAATGGCATCACTGCTGTAAATTCCAGGATTATGACTCTCACAATTCTTTTTTTTTGGAAGTGAAAACACAGAGGTGCTGATTCACTTCCATGTCTGAGGTAAACTAATGACGTTTGTGTGTTTTTTACATTCAAAAACATCATAATGTTAATAAAGTATTTTCTATTTTCTATACTGGTTTTGAGGCTCTCTCCCGAATGCTCGGTGCTAGTCTGCACTGTATACTTGGAAGTAAACACCCACGCTTAGGATTGGATAAGATTTGCATATTAAATGAGCTTCTGCTCCCCCTGTCAGTTCAGATGAGGGAGGGATTGTTTTGAAAGCGGCAACCAGAGTGATTCTCTCACAGGGCTCGTAAAAGTCTTTATCAGACAAACACAATGATTTATCTCTCATCCACCCATGAGTGATTGGAATATTATTTTTGTATTACTTGGCCCATCCGATTGGTGGATATAAGCACAACCCGCGAGAACACACACACACACACACACACACACACACACACACACACACACACACACACACACACACACACACACACACACACACACACACACACACACACACACACACACACACACACATACACACACGCGCTCCCTTCAAATATAAAGTCAAGAGAATGAACAATGTAGATCAAGAAAGGAATGCTATTTCACTATTTAAGATTCCACTTTATTAAAAATAAAGTTCAGCCACACATTCCTAATAGGATCCGAAGGAAGCTTATGCAGCGACTGTGTTCTTCCACAACCAGGAATAGTGCAATATCTTGCTATCTTCTTTGGCATGTGTATTGCTGCTGGCTAGCGTGATCCGAACAGCTCCATGAATCGGTGGGTGGGGCTACTGAATTAGACATGCTTATTATTCTGTAGAGGCGGTGTTTCACTGCACAATAACGTCAGGATGAGGCACATTCTGAAATCGATCGTTTGCTGGGCCTGGTGTCTATAAAAGCTTTTCTTTAACTAACAAGGGAGTTTTCTGCTCTGAAACTTAGAGGATATTCTTATATTACAATGACCTTATATCAAAAGCTCAAGGGAAAGATGATTTCTCAATTTACGAGCCCTTTAAAATTATTTTGTGGCATTTTGTCTGCTGAAGTAACAACTTGTAAGTCCAATTTTTTTATATTAAGTGTCTTTGGCTACTGCATATGGGCTTTTCAAACTTTAAAGGGGTGATGAATTGAAAAATTAACTTTCCCTTGCGCCTTTGATATATAAAAAGTCATGGTAATATTAGAGTATCCTGTAAATTTCAGAGCTGAAAATGTCCTTGTTAGTAAAAGAAAAGCTTTTATAGACACTAGGCTCAGAAAAATTAGGCTCTAAATGTGATGCACATCCCCTCTATGTGTACGCTGCTCCTGTAGCCCTGCCCACCAACTTGTGGAGCTAAACTGATCATGTTACCGAGCAATAAACATGCCGAATATGCAAGATAATCATTTTGTAAACAAAACACCGGTCGACACTAGATTTGAAGACATATTGAGATTAAAGCACAATGGTGTTCCTCCTATATTGGATAAGACAGGAATGTTGCAGCACACTATGTGTGAGTAAACACTTATGAGTAAAACGTTTGTTTTTTATAATACGTGAAAGTATTGCATTGTTACAGATCGCATTGGTTATGTGTATACGTGACGTGTCTAACAGAGCATACCAGCATGCTGTCACAGGCTGGAGAATCCCATATTTGTTGGTTCATTGCGATTCGGGATCAGAATCCCAGGCTTGCAAAGCAGCTCCCTGGGGCTATGTGTTTTCCAGACGGGTTACCAAAACTTAAGCACGTCGACAGGCTGATGAATCTTAAATAGTGGAATAACATTAATTTCTTGATCTCCGTTGTGTTTGAAGAGTTCATATGAGGGACACCCTTCCTAAAATACATTTGTAATTGTTTAATTGTTAGATAAATAGTAAGTGTGACATTTTAAATACAACATATTGTTTCGCAACTTAAATTGGCTATAATACTGATCTGCCAACATTGTCGCTATATGATAAATTAAAATAAGCTGATAACATCACTGTTTTCTCCAGTACGACTGTACAGCCAAATCTAATTTTGTCGCAATATTATCCCGTTTGACACTGTGAAGCTGCTTTGACACAAACGTGATTGTAAAAGCGCTATATAAATAAAGTTGATTGATTGATTGATATACTTAAAGGGATAAAAAAAATGTATCTGATGTTTATCTGCTTACCCCCAGGGCATCCAAGATGTAGGTATGTTTGTTTCTTCAGTAGAAACTCATTAATTTCATTAAAGATTTCACACACATCACAATGACGGTGATGCATGTACAAAGCTGCAAACTCCATCGCATTCAGAAACTTCAGTTTTTAACTCCAACCGTTGCTCGTATAATGCATGTCAATGGGGTCTAATTCTATAGACCCCATTGACATGCATTATATGAGCATCAATACTAATTTATAAAACATTAACGCTAAATCAGCTTTTTGCATGATTCTAAAGTTTGCCATCACAGGAATAAATTACCTTTTAAAAAACAGTTCCTTTATTTTACAATTAATCATTGAATAAGAATTCTTTCTTTATAATATACAGTATAAACTGGGAATTACCATACTGGTTTGTAGCTCAAATAGTTTTAATGCTAATGAATCTTCCACCTCCACATGCAATGGCTTACTAAAATAAGATGGATGGATCAATGATTCTCACCTCTTTTCCTGGATGTTGTCATGTTGTCTCATGTCGTCCATGTCTGTGTCACAGGTGCAGTAGAACTCAAATATAGGTACACAAATCTGAGTAGAAGAGACATGAACTGCACTCTATATTTTTTTTTTTTTTTTGCTTTCTAAAGTAATTTGTACATAAACAAGCAATTACATAACCTCTAATAAGCTGTTTAATAGCAGGTTCCCATGTGACAACTTACCCGATACTGTGTGGCTACATTGTTCTCACTTGATGTCTCCACAATGTGCATCTTTAATGAGCTATATAATTTTTTCCTGGGCAATAACATTGAAAAGCCAAAACTTTAAGGTAAGTTCTTTTGAAGAAACATTTAATAACAAACCCATGGTGGAAAATAATCACTGAAGCAAACAGTGCCAACTATCCCCTACATCAGCATGATAGATGCTTTACATACTGCCTGCCTGTCATGTTTGTGAAATGAGACCTTGGCTTCAAAATAAGATATTGGC
Organism: Pseudorasbora parva; assembly: GCF_024679245.1. Classification (NCBI taxonomy): domain Eukaryota; kingdom Metazoa; phylum Chordata; class Actinopteri; order Cypriniformes; family Gobionidae; genus Pseudorasbora; species Pseudorasbora parva. The sequence continues at coordinate 23,063,720 of NC_090180.1, read as the reverse complement.
TCAACACCACTGTCTATTGACATCCCATACATTCGTCATGATCTGCTTTGACAAGCAATAACTTTGATTAGAAAGGGTTTAATGATGTGTTACCGTGACACTAATTCCCTTGATAGCATGTAATGACTTTGTTGCACTCTGTTTTCCAAAAGCGTCGGTAGCCAACTATGGTCACAAGTTCCGTCGTTATCAGCATAATTCAACGAGTCAGTGTTTCCCGAAACCATAGTTCCAACAAACATTCGCAAACAATATCGCAAAGTTGTGTGGTTGAACAACTGCTCTCGACCTGTGGTTAGAAGCATAGTTTCTTGTTTGCTTAACATGTGGACTACGATCTATATATTTTTATTTACAATACATGCAAATGTCATTTAGGTCTTTTAGTTTGTCAAGATATTTAAAGCACTGTTTTTAAAGAGTGCGCATGTGTGTACGTGCTCTAGTACGTAAATATGAACCAATGATTGAATCTAGAAATATAGCAAAATAACTAAGACACATTTAAATTACTCCTCAAATGCCATGCCCATAATTTAACGCATTAATTTAACCTTAAATGGGTTCATTAAAATAAGTTATAGCTCCACCACCCGCATGACATCATTAACCAACATGGTTGAACAACACGTTTGCGACAATACGGTTACTGACTGTCGTCTAGTTGATTTCTTCAATGATGCATCATACTAGTTAAGCAGCGAGTTACGTCGTTGTACAGGAAACGCACCCCAGAGCAGGTATTCAGGTTTTTTTCTTCTTTTTTTTTGTGGAGCCAACTCATATTCTGGCATTTTAAATAAAAAAAATAAAAAATAAAACAAACAACAGCTTCCTATATATTAACAATGTGCCTCTCCTAGGATTTTGTTATCTCTATATTTCTTATGTGGCTAAATAATTTGCATAGAAAAAGAAGTTCTGGCCATCTGTCTAATAGACAAAATTATAAATAAAAAAAACCCTGACACATCTGAGTTATCTTTAATGTACAAATGTGTTGTCTTTTAGTAGAGAAACTCAAGATATATGCAGTTTGAGGCAGTTGGTTTATGTACCCTACTAGTAGCAAATGATATTCAGTCACCAGGCAGGGCAACTCAAGGTCGTTGTCAGCCGTAAAGGAAATGCTGGCTCCCTGTGGGGAGAGAGGTTAGTGAGACACAGCATGAGAGTGTTAATGTTGTCTGCTTCACCTCCATTTATGAAGTATACTGCCAGTTTTCTCTCGACAAGGTTCCAAGGTTCAATCTTGTGACAGCAGGTACAGGATCAGATCTTTTAAGCTGCCTGGAGACATTAATAAAAGTGAAAAATTAATTTTGACAAAAGGGGGTCTTATGGAAGCATAGTAAACAAACAGAGTATACCGATCATTCTCACACCCAGCTTGTCACATGTTGACCTTTGGTCAGGACCCTTCGCTACCCACTTTTTAATGCACAGGGTACCATTTTGGGATTTTTTTTTTTTTTTTTTTTTGATTTGCAGCAGGGTACTCAGTCAGGTCAGTTTGTGAGTGGTCCGATCACAAAGCATTGAATGTAGTCATTGAAGCCTTGGAACACTGATGGTGAGAAGGTGAGTTGGTCAGTCCATGCATTGTTACACAGTACTGGCAGGGTCTTAACAATGCTCTCCGACTCCCTCTTGTTAGGTATGATGACTTCATGGGGCTAAAGATTTCAACAATAAATCTTAGTGTCACACCAAATCCCACCTCTCAGCCACCTGTGTCCTTTGATTCCTGCTATCTCTTACTCTCTGGAAGAACCTATACAAGAATCAACACAAGAACAAATTTAGAAGAACCTATACAACTTCAAATCAAGTTAACTGTGTCTCCAATTTTAATCACATTAAAGAGGACAATGAGTGGATCACTCCCACCGGCCACTATGAATAATGGGTTATACAGTCTAATTCTAGCCACTGGCTGCTGCGAGAATGCATAGAGTCATATTATTTGAAGGATTTTCTTCCTTGTTGGAGATGATGAGGCTGTTCGCTGACTTCCACTTCACCCGTCACACCAACAAATAGCTTGCAACAATGGGTAAAAAATGCCATGGCGGAATATGTGATGAGACCATCCTGTTCCCATATGGTGGTCTCCCACTGAAGTATTTAAATGGTGAATTAATTGTTTACCCGCTCTGTCTTAAAACGCTGAGGCTGCATCTCTAAGGGAGCATTGCAATTGAAAGCCTCAGTAGTTCTCTGGGTCTACCAGAGAATAGGGTTAGATCATTGGTGTGCAGAGGTTCCAAAAATGAGGAAGCAAAGTCCTCACAGTTTTTTTTTTTTCTATAAATTTATAATCAAATGTCAATGCATGTCCCAGTTACACTTACCTTTGCTTTATACCGTTTACTTAATAATAACTGCATACTGTGAATCATAAGTTAAGTATGAGTAAATATTATATGTCTTTATTTAGACATATAGGTACTCATGCTAATCAATGCTTTATAAACATGTATCCTTACTGTAAATGATGATTAATTCAGGTAGTTATAAAACATTTAGTAGTTGTCAGTGAACAATTTTTTGAGGAGTATGTGTGCCTAGTAAAGCTTTTACAAAGCCAATTTAAATTATATATATATATATATATATATATATATATATATATATATATATATATATATATATATATATATATATATATATATATATAAATCAAGAATAATGCATATAGCTGCATTTATAAATTGCTTATTAATGTATATTAAGGCTATAAATGAAGAATTACCTATTTACTAATTCTTAACTAATGATTCATATAAGTGTTACCATGTTGTCAAATAGCTCTGGTTAAAAACAAACAAACATTGCATTACATAAAAAAGGTAAAAAAAAATGTATTCTTACATTTAAAACTTAAAACAAAGGTAAAACTTTGACTTTTGGTTCCGGTGTGAGAACACTGTACGCGTCTGGCTGCCGCTTCACGCTGTGAACGGCAACTTAACTTGCCCATCTGTTTTTCCCATGTTCGCCTGTTTGAATCTTTGACGCATGTTGTTTTTTGGTTTACTTTTGCCCGGCTGTGATTTTTTTCCCCTACCATTGGGATTATTCTGCAATCTTGATCATTCCGCATTTCACCTGCTGCGAGCCCCGCTGTGTTTGCTGGATTATGTGGTCTTCGTCACGGTTGGTGAGTGAGTCTCCACTCTCTCTCTCTGACTGTCTCGTTAATTGTGCGGTCTTTCCTGCTGACCCTATGATCGTTCGACATCTCTGGCTGAGTCGGTCTCCATCCTCTCTGCTGGTGGTGTTGCTGTTTGGTGTTGCTGTCTCAGCTCTTTTCTGTGTGACAATGCGTTGGATAATGCTCGTTGTTAGTGGCATCTACAGCATGTCATTAACATACTCTACATCTGTTTTGCGGACAATAAACTGCCATCCACGTCTTGGCTCGCTGGGGATTCTTCGCCGACCACGCTACATCCATCACTCTACCAGGCACTTACGCAATGAACATCGCACTACTGCGCACTGCATTCCGTTGATCTGGACCAGTAGACCGGTCGTTCACAGGACTTCGTCTTCTTGTTGTTTAAGAGATACTGCTTCATTAAGGTCCCTTGCCAGGGAGAATTGTCACCACTATGAGGTTAAATCTGGTGTGTGCTTATCTCAGAATGTTTCGCTACTAAATTGCCGTTCATTGACTGAAAAAGCTTCCCTACTCAATGATACTGGTGTAACAAGTTCGATATAGTGAGGAAGGAAGAGGACACGGGGGTCGGCAGGACTGTTGATGCTCTTTTATTCTTAATAACTCAAATCAATAAACGTGCACGCTTCAGCGTGTGTTTGTCTCTGTGTATGCTCAGTTTCGCTTCCGGGTCACGCACTTCCGGCTTCCGGATATCTCAGGGTCTCGGGATCAACAGTCCGACTCTCTCTCTCCTCGGTCTCCGGTTCCGCTGGTGTTTTATCCCGTCTCCGCGCTCATTACTAGAACAAGAGACAGGTGTTATTAATCTGCGTCCAACCCACTCACTTACCGCTCGTCCCGAGGCCCTCTCTCCCGCTGCAGACCTCGCTGAACCACGCCCCCCTTGCCACATACCCCCACCGCCCGACTCAGGCCGGGGAGCCGTCCGGCCTGCAGCCCCCCCCCCCCATTTCTGGAGAGGAAATCGGCCACAGCCATCTGAGCACCCGGCCTGTGGACCACCTTGAACTTAAACGGCTGAAGAGCCAGATACCAACGGGTGATCCGCGCGTTGGTATCCTTCATGCGGTGGAGCCATTGGAGAGGAGCGTGGTCCGAACAGAGAGTGAACTCCCGCCCCAGGAGGTAGTAGCGGAGGGTGAGAACGGCCCATCTGATGGCCAAACACTCCTTTTCTATGGTGCTGTACCTAGCTTCTCTCTTAGAGAGCTTACGGCTAATGTACAGCACCGGCCGCTCTCCCCCCTCCACCTCCTGGGCCAGGACTGCGCCCAGCCCCCTGTCCGACGCGTCAGTCTGCAACAAGAAAGGGAGAGAAAAGTCAGGGGAGTGTAACAGCGGCCCGCCACATAGGGCAGCCTTTACTTGGGTAAAAGCCTGTTGACACGGCTCCGTCCACTGGACCGTATCTGGTAGCCCCTTTTTAGTAAGATCAGTCAAAGGGCTGGTGAGGTCCGAATAATTTGGTATAAACCGTCTATAATATCCCGCCAGCCCCAAGAACTGTCTTACCTCCTTTTTGGTCTTGGGCCTCGGACAGGTTGCAATTGCGGCAGTCTTATCAATTTGAGGACGCACCTGTCCATGACCCAAGTGGAAGCCCAGATACCTTACTTCCACCCGCCCAATCGCACACTTCTTCGGATTGGCCGTGAGCCCCGCTCTCCTCAGCGACCTCAGGACCGCCCTCACATGCTGCATATGCCGCTGCCAGTCGTGACTATAGATCACTATGTCATCTAGGTACGCCGCAGCATATGCAGCATGGGGACGCAAAATCCTATCCATGAGTCGCTGGAAGGTCGCGGGTGCCCCGAACAAGCCGAAAGGAAGCGTGACGAATTGGTGTAATCCGAACGGCGTGGTGAAAGCTGTTTTTTCTTTGGATAATGGAGACAAGGGGATCTGCCAATAGCCCTTTGTTAAGTCCAGTGTCGAATAAAATCGAGCCGAGCCTAACCGATCAAGCAACTCGTCAACCCGTGGCATTGGATACGCGTCGAACTTCGACACAGCGTTCACCTTGCGGTAGTCCACACAGAACCTGACCGAGCCGTCCGTTTTGGGGACCAAAACTATCGGGCTCGCCCAGTCACTGTTGGACTCCTCGATTACTCCCATGTCGAGCATTGCGCCTAATTCGTCCTGAACTACTTTTTTCTTGTGTTCAGGCAAGCGGTACGGCCGGCTGCGAACTACCACGCCCGGCTCGGTCTCGATATGGTGCTGAATCAAGTCGGTACGTCCCGGTAGGGGCGAGAACACGTCGGCGAACTCCGCCTGCAATTTCGATAAATCAGCGAGTTGTAACGGTGAGAGGTGATCTCCCCCAGGGGCCAGCGCGACTGATTGCGCTTTAATGCTCGCCTCTGGCCCGAGATCATCCTCTCCCCCGATCACCGTTGCCAACAACACCGATTCCACCTCATTCCATTTTTTCAGCAGATTGAGGTGGTATATTTGACGTGCCCCGTTCCTATCGGATCGTATCACTTCATAATCGAGCTCTCCTATCTGTCGTGCGACCTCAAACGGCCCCTGCCACTTCGACATTAATTTTGAGCTCGAGGTTGGGAGTAGAACGAGCACTTTCTCTCCCGGTGTGAATTTGCGCAGTTTAGTACCCCTGTTATATGACCGGCTCTGGCGGTCCTGGGCTTGTAACAAATTCTCCCTAGATAGCCGCCCCAATGTGTGGAGTTTTGTTCGCAAGTCCATGACGTACTGAATTTCGTTTTTGGCCAACGACGGCCCCTCCTCCCAAGTTTCTCGTAGGACGTCCAGCACCCCCCGTGGCTGACGTCCGTAGAGAAGCTCGAAGGGGGAAAACCCCGTGGAGGCTTGCGGGACCTCGCGCACAGCAAATAAGAGGGGTTCTAACCACCGATCCCAATTCTTGGCGTCTTCTTGTACGAATTTACGGATCATGGATTTAAGAGTGCGATTAAATCGTTCGACCAACCCGTCTGTTTGTGGGTGATAGACGCTGGTTCGAATGGATTTAATGCCCAATAATCCATACAATTCGCTTAACGTGCGTGACATAAACGCCGTGCCTTGATCAGTGAGGATTTCTTTCGGAATCCCCACCCGGGAGATTAAACGAAACAGTGCGTCCGCAACACTCTTCGCCGAGATGTTGCGGAGAGCCACTGCTTCCGGGTATCGTGTTGCGTAGTCCACGATAACTAGCGCAAAACGATGCCCGCGTGCGGATCGTTCTAATGGCCCGATGAGGTCCATCGCAATTCTCTCGAAGGGGACCTGCATTAATGGAAGGGGGCGCAATGGCGCTTTTGGGGCGGCCAGTGGGTTCACCAACTGACATTCAGGACAAGACGCGCACCACCTGCGCACATTGTCATAAATGCCTGGCCAAAAGAATCGGGTCATTAAACGATTCAGCGTGGCCGCCTGTCCCAGGTGGCCCGCCATCGGGTTAGAATGAGCCGCCTGAAAAAGCATTTCCCGGCGGCTCTTTGGTACTAACAATTGGGTTGTATCCATTTTTGACTGAGCGTCTTGGGTCACTCGATACAACCTATCCTTAATTATGGCAAAATAAGGATACGTGACGGGCAATGCGGGTTGAAGGGGCTGACCGTCGATGGTGCGGACCTGTTGAAACGCATGTTTTAGCGTCTCGTCTTGAGACTGCTCCAGAGGGAAGTCATCGCGGTCCGAGAGAATCAGTCTCTCGACCCCGCTCGATTCCTCTGAAGCTGTTCCCAAGGGCCCCGTATCAGCCTCGCCAACCTGCACTCGCACCGCCCCGTTCCTAGCCTTGTTTCCCCAAGCGGCATCCGCGCACAACGACCCCAATAACGCCGAAAAGGCGGGCCAATTCGTCCCCAGAATTAGCGGATGCCGGAGGTGGGGACTAACCGCCACCTCAACACTATGCTTTTTCCCCCTAAACTGTATCGTGACTGGGACAACCGGATATTCCACCACATCCCCGTGCACACACCGCACCTTAACCACGCGGCTTGTATCCAACGCCCCAGGCTGAATCAGGCTTTGATGGATCGAGGTTTGGTTACATCCTGAATCCACCAAGGCCTGATATGTACCCCCCTTGATACTTACAGGAATTTGGTACTCTCCTGCTTGATCGGGGGTGGTCCGCTGGACGTCCGGGATCCGGATCATTGTTCCGATGTCCATCATCGGACATCGGTCCACAAAATGATCCGGATCACCGCACCGCCAGCAGGCCAGCCCAGGCCTACCCGCCGCCCCGGCGGCGGGGAGTGGGTTGGAGGCTGAGCGCGGATAGGGGGCGGAACCGGATCCATAGTCACTACCCGTCCCCAGCGGCCCCGCCCCCCTGGGCGGGACCCGCGAACTCCCAGACGGTCCAGGGCCCATCCCACCCCGGCCTCTGGGGGGAACGCGAGGAGGGCCTGGAGGGCGGGACCTGGGGAGAGGGACAGGTCGAGAGAGAGAGAGAGAAGGGGGAGAGAGAGAGGGAGAAGTTAGTGGGGGTGCGCCGACCCCCGGGCACGCCACCAGGTGGTCCTCCGCCAAATTGATGGCCGTCTCCAGCGACGTGGGCCGGTGGCACTGGACCCACTCGGCGGTCTTCCTGGGGAGCCGAGTGATGAACTGCTCCAGCACCACCAGATCGACGACATGGTCCACGTCGCTGCCGCCGGCCAGCAGCCATCTGCGGCACTCGTCCCGGAGCTGTTGGGCCAAGGCGAAGGGTCGACCGGACTCGCCCCACTCCAGGGAGCGGAAACGCTGGCGGTGCTGTTCTGGGGTCCGGCCGACCCGCTGAAGAATGGCCCGCTTCAGGTCATCGTAGTCCAGGAGGTTCGCAACCGGTAGATGTTGCGCGGCCGCCTGGGCTTCGCCGGATAGCAGTGGAATGAGGCGCACCGGCCACTGTGCCCGGGGCCACCCGCAGGCCTCCGCGGCTTTTTGGAATAGATCCACGAAGGCCTCGGGATCATCTTCCGGCCCCATCTTCTGCAGGGGCACGTGCACCGGTGCGCTGGCCCGCCCAGCGGCCTCGGCGCGAACCTCCCGGTCCATCCAGCTCCGGAACTGCTCGCGGTCCTCTTGCTGGCCTTGGACTATGGCCGCGAAGCGGCGCTCCTGTTCAGTCCGAAGGTCCAGCAACGCCGTGTGATGTTCCTGGTGGAGGGCCGCGAGCGATGTTATGATCTCCGCAAATGGCGAGGCGGAGGGCGTTGTCATGGCGGCGGCTCTGTCCTGCTTCCTTCCCGGGTTTCGGCACCAGTGTAACAAGTTCGATATAGTGAGGAAGGAAGAGGACACGGGGGTCGGCAGGACTGTTGATGCTCTTTTATTCTTAATAACTCAAATCAATAAACGTGCACGCTTCAGCGTGTGTTTGTCTCTGTGTATGCTCAGTTTCGCTTCCGGGTCACGCACTTCCGGCTTCCGGATATCTCAGGGTCTCGGCATCAACAGTCCGACTCTCTCTCTCCTCGGTCTCCGGTTCCGCTGGTGTTTTATCCCGTCTCCGCGCTCATTACTAGAACAAGAGACAGGTGTTATTAATCTGCGTCCAACCCACTCACTTACCGCTCGTCCCGAGGCCCTCTCTCCCGCTGCAGACCTCGCTGAACCACGCCCCCCTTGCCACAACTGGACATGTTGCTTCTCACAGAAACCTGACAGTCACCAAATGTCTACTTTCACCTGAACCTTCTTACTCCATCGGGTTATAAGTATTTGTCAAAGCCACGTCTCTGTGGTAGGGGTGGTAGCCTGGCAGTGGTTTATCGTGATACTATGAAAATGATCATGACTGAATTTCATAATGCTAAATATTTTGAATACATGGCTTTTAAAGTGCTTGCTCATACAACTTTGCTGGTCATATTAGTATATTGTCCTCCTAAGTCTCTGTCAGATTTCTTCTGTGAACTCAATGATCTACTCAATCTGGCCTTTGCTGTATCCTCCCATGTTATGCTGCTTGGTGATATCAATATCCATTTTGACACTGTCTGCTCTAATACCAGCGACCTTATATTAACTTTGGATAATTTCAGTCTCATACAACATGTTGATTTTCCTACTCACAGCCGTGGTCACATGCTTGATCTTGTTTGCAAGTCAGGAATTAATAGTTTCTGTCTCTGGAACACAAACTGGTCTTTCTGATCATAAACGTATAACAGTTAGATTTGACTTTCCTCTTCTGGAACCTTGTCTCAAAACTACTATTAATTATCGCAATGTTAAATCTGTCATTCTCAGACACTATTAGTGCATCTTTTTTTGTCTTCCTACTCTGATTTATCTTGTCCTTCTGCTGTTCTCTCAACTTACAACTATGCTATCTCTGAAGCCTTAGACAATCACGCCCCTATATTAACTAAGCTGGTACCTACTTCTCATACATCACCCTGGTATACACCTGAGCTCCGACTCATGAAACAAACTGGCAGACGCCTCAAGCGCCAATATAGGACAAGTGGCCTGGAGCAGCATTACCAAGATTTCTGTGCCCACCAGTTGAATTACAAACTAGCTGTCAATAACACACCTACAGAATACTACGACTCTATAATCAACACTGCTAAAAGTCGACCAAAGACATTATTTTCAACTGTTAATAAACTTCTCAACCCATCATCGCATCGCATTACTGGCTCAATTGACATCTGTAACTCATTCCTTCACTTCTTTATAAATAAGATAAAATCCATCTATGAAAATGTTTCATCTAACTCATCTGAAGTCTTCTCTAACTGGTCCTCACCACAGTCCATAAAACACACCCTCTCCAGCTTTACATCCACCAATACGTCGGCTGTTAGCAACCTAATTGCTCATACCAGGTCATCCACTTCTCGGTTGGATCCAGCACATACTTCACTTCTCAAAAACTGCCTATATGCTATCTCTTCTCCTATTGCTCATCTGATCAATTGTTCTTTTTCTTCTGGTTCTGTCCCACTATCTCTAAAGACCATGTCTCTGTGGTAACCTGGGCTGGACTCTTCAGTCATGAATATTTTCAGACCTATTTCTAAACGGGGGCGGGGGCCCTTCTGGGGGCGGCAGTGGCTCAGTGGTTCATGTCTACAAACCAGAAGGTTGGTGGTTCAATCCCCGGTTCCACCTGACCAAGTGTCGAAGTGTCCATGAGCAAGACACCCAACCCCGGCGTTCTCCCGACGAGCTGGATGGCGCCTTACATGGCTGACATCGCCGTCGGTGTATAAATGGGTGAATGTGAGGCAAAAATGTAAATCGCTTTGGATAAAAGCGCTACATAAATGCAGTCCATTTAATCTTCCATTCGATGCAAAGCTGCTTGAAAAAGTAGTTGCCTCTCAACTACAAGCTCATCTCTCTGTAAACAACCTTCCTTTCAACCTTTCCTTCCCTTTCAATCTGGCTTTCGGTTGGGCCACAGCACTGAAACAGCCTTGGTAAAAATTACTAATGACTTGCTAATGTCTGCTGATTCTGGTTGTCTTACTTAATTTTTCATTAATATTCAGAACTTCAAATCTTCTCCATGTTCTCTCTCTCAGGGTGTTCCTCAAGGCTCTGTTCTTGGACCACTTCTGTTTAATATTTATCTGCTACCATTAGGTCACATTAGCCATAGTCATGGTCTCAGCTATCATTGTTATGCTGATGACTTGCAAATTTACATTTCAGCCTGCTCCATCTCCACTCTCCCCCTGGACTCATTAAATACCTGTCGTAACATCGCCCGACTGCGACCAGCTCTCAGCACTAAAGATACCGAAACCTTAATCAATGCTTAAATAACCTCACCTCTTGACTATTGTAATTTGCTACTTATTGGGCTTCCAGCTAAAACTATCGCTAGACTACAATATTTACAAAATTCTGCTGCCAGAGTCATCCATCAAGTCAAAAAAGCGGACCACATTACCCCTTTGCTCTATGATCTTCATTGGCTACCTGTCTCTGTCCGAAAAATTAACTTTTAAATGTCTGCATGGTCTTGCTCCCCATTATTTATCTGAGCTTCTGCACTGGTATTCTCCTCCACGTACTCTCCGGTCATCTAAATCTAGACTACTCACTGTACCTCGTTTCCGTCTTTCTACTATGGGTGGAGGATCGTTCAGTGCTGTGGCCCCGAAACTCTGGAATTCCCTCCCCTTTTCTCTACGCGACACTGTTACTATATCCTCCTTCAAGTCTCAACTAAAAACACATATTTTCTTACAGTATTTCCAATCTTTCTCTGCTTAGAATTGTTTTTCTCCTCTGTATATTTGTATGGTTATGTCCTACATTGTATATGTATGTCTATTTTGTGTCTATTTTGTGTATGTATATTTTGTGTACAGCGTATGTATGAGTTTGGGAAAGGCACTTTATAATTATTATTATTATTATTATTATTTACAATTTTAAATACAACACCGACCAACCGCCACTTTCTGCTTATACTGTACATCGTCAACAGATGAAAACAAGCAGCATAATAATGAAACAAAATATTTTAAAACAAGTCAGAGCAAATACTTTACATTGTATCATCAATCATCAATTATGTTTTAATACAGAAACAAACTACCTGTGAAATGAGGTACTACACAGTAAAAAAAAAAAAAATCAGGTCTCCAATTGAAAATTTTCAAGTGACTGATCACAACTGAAAAATGTATCAATTCACAGAATTTCAATTCGGCCAACTGAAAAATGTAGATGTGATCAGTCTCTAGATAATTGTCATTCCCTTTCGGGGAACTCGAGCTGCGTCGAAACGCTGTGAGAACGCCTCTGCGTTAATGCGTCGTGAAGCGCCTGTAGAACCATTCCATCGGAAAAAAGATCGATCGTCGGCGTGATGACGTCATCGACCGGAAGCTATAAAACGTCCGTGAAAACAAACAGGAACTAGCTTCTGTGCCTTCAGTAAGCGATCTGTGTGAACCTGTCTGTCTATTTGGTGTTTTTGTCTGTCTATTATCAGAGATTTTCCACCCTTTTGTTAAATATTCCATATATTAACAGAAAAAAGAGAAAATAAAATAGATAGAAATGGCGAGTGAAAGCAGCAATTTCAGAAAGTGTGTTCCTCCCTGCCCACGCTACATCACGGGCGGGGATACACATCTTCTCTGTGTTGCATGCTTGGGAGCGCAGCATGCCCAGGCAGCCCTCGAGGGGGCTGCTTGCGAGCACTGTGAGCGTATGCCACTGAGAACGCTGCGCTCCCGCCGGGCACTCTTCGAGGAGGGTGCCTCGGCTCGTGTTCCCCGCGGCTCTGGTCCCGCTGCTGCCGAGGCAGAGCGGAGGCTGCAGTCGTGGGGTTCACAATTGGATGTTGCAGAGGGGTTTGAGACGGGCGCTGCCTATCTCTGCCCTCACCTGCTCCATCCAGCGGTTCTTCTCGGGGCTTGGAAGCACGCATTGCGGTTTCTTCCCCCCCGAGAGAGCCGCCGGTGCTCCAACTATCCAGCTCCGAGGAGGTGGACGTTGAGAGCATCGCGACTGAAGATTCGCCACTTCAGTCCCCTGCGAGTGAGGAGCTCGTTGAGGTTCTAACGCGAGCCGTGGCCAGATTAAATATTGACTGGCCCGTAGAGAGATCTGAGGCAGGAAAGAGAAGGTCTAGTAAATTAGATGAGAGATTCCTGCCCGCTCGCGCTTCAGAACCTCAGCGGCGGGGCCTGCCATTCTTCCATGATTTGCACACCGAGGTGGCAACATCATGGAGGAGACCGGCATCTTACCGTGTGTTCAGCCCTCAGACTTCGGTCTATAGCAACATCATGGGGCTGAAGCACTACGGTTATGGGGCGATGCCAAAGGTTGAAGAGACGCTCGCGAGCCATCTCTCGCCTTCCTCGGCATCGTCCCTAAAGGCCCCGACTTTGCCCACCAGACCATTGAAAACAACGTCGGCACTGGTGGGCAAAGCGTACTCGGCGGCAGGTCAGGCTGCTGCATGCCTTCACACCATGGCGATAATGCAGGCGTATCAGGCTGACCTGCTCAGGGATTTAGATGGACGCGATGAAGTGGGGGGTGACGTCATAAATGAGCTGAGAACAGCAGCCGATCTGACTCTCCGGGCCACCAAAGAGACGGCCAGATGTGTTGGCCGCTCTATGGCAGCATTGGTGGCTACGGAGAGACATTTATGGCTCAACCCCACCGAAATCAAGGAGAGGGAGAAGAGCTTTCTGCTCGACGCGCCGCTGTCTCCTGGTGGCCTCTTCGGTGACGCAGTACACACTGTCACCGAGAGGTTCCAGGAGTCAAAGAAACAAGCTGCGGCGCTAAAGCAGTTTCTCCCTCTCCGCGTCCAGGTCCCTGGGGCTGCCGCTGACATCAGGCAGCCCAAGCCGAGTACGAGCTCCGCTCACAGGTCACAACAAAAGCAGAGCGTCGCCACTCGAGCTCCCCCTCAGCGCGGGGACGAGGGGCGGCGCTCTCAGGCGAGGTCTTCGAGGGGCAGGGCTGATCTGCGGACAGTCCTGATCGCCAAGAAGGCCTCGTCGAAGCGTTCCTGACGCCAGAAGCGTCAGGACGCTGAGGGTGGTTCCCCCCATAGGGAAGCGGTGTTTACCCCTGCCTACGGTACCCGCTTCCCTACGGCACCCTCGGGGGGCCGCGCTGCCAACCCCGCCGCAATGCCGGGGCGCAGTCGGTCTCCGCGGGCCACCCGAGGGTGGTCCGCACCCCCTCCGGGGGGCCCCCGAGCAGTCAAGTCAGTCGTTCCCTGCCGGTCCGCCGCTTCAGGGCACTGTATTTGCTGCTCAAAATACACCAGAGGCCAGCCTCGAGAGGCTGGTTCCCTTAGTAGATTTTCTAGACGAATGGAAACGTCTATCAAATATATCTCGTTGGGTCCTGCAGATAGTAGAAAGGGGGTACGCCATTCAATTCAAGAGTCGGCCACCTCCTTTCTGCGGTGTCCTACCTACAGAGGTGGGCCCGGAGCAGGCTCTGGTAATGGCACAGGAAGTAGAGACACTCCTGCAAAAAGGGGCTATAGAGAGGGTTCCCCCTCCCAGCAGGGAGTCTGGCTTTTACAGCCGTTACTTCATCGTGCCGAAGAAGGATGGGGGCTTACGCCCGATATTAGATCTGCGGCTATTGAATCGCTCGGTGGCCAAGCTCAAATTCAAGATGCTTACACTCAGACAGATTGTAGCGCAGGTCAGATCGGAGGATTGGTTTGTCACCATAGACCTCAAAGATGCGTATTTTCATGTCTCCATCCTTCCACATCACAGGAAGTTCCTGAGGTTTGCCTTCGGGGGAGAGGCATACCAATATCGTGTACTTCCCTTCGGTCTAGCACTGTCACCCCGCACGTTCACCAAGTGTGTGGATGCAGCTCTGGCGCCGCTGCGTCTGCAGGGCATCCGCATACTGAACTATATCGACGACTGGCTGATTCTAGCGAATACAGAGCAGATGGCGGTTCAGCATCGAGATGCTGTTCTCGCCCATATGTCGAAGCTGGGGTTGAGGCTGAACGCCAAGAAGAGTGTGCTTTCTCCGGCTCAGAGAACCACTTTTCTAGGTGTGAACTGGGATTCGGTAATTATGCGGGCGCAATTATCGCCAACACGCATAGCATCGATCCTGGCAGCCGCCAAAGAACAGAAGCTAGGCCGAGCCGTCACTGTGAAACGGTTCCAGAAACTGTTAGGTCTCATGGCAGCAGCGTCCAACGTGATACCTTTTGGCCTACTGTACATGAGGCCACTGCAGTGGTGGCTCAAAACAAAAGGGTTCTCCCCGAGGGGAAATCCGCTCCGCACGATCAAAGTCACGCGGCGATGCCTACGTGCTCTGGTCATGTGGAAAAACCCGGGGTTTTTATCTCAGGGTCCCGTGTTGGGGGCTCATGTTCGTCGCGTAACGCTAACGACAGACGCCTCTCTCACGGGCTGGGGGGCGACCATGAGTGGTCGCTCATCCCAGGGTCTATGGCAGGAACATCAGCGGCACTGGCACATAAATCGGCTAGAGATGCTCGCAGTGTTTCTTGCGTTGAAACAGTTCCTGCCCGACCTCAGGGGCCACCATGTACTAGTCAGAACAGACAACACGTCCGTGGTGGCCTATATAAATCACCAGGGGGGTCTGAGGTCTCGTCCGTTGGACAAATTGGCACATCGGATCCTCCTGTGGGCCCAAGGGAAATTGCTGTCAATCAGGGCAGTATATATCCCGGGGGCCCTGAACCAGGAAGCAGACAGCCTGTCGAGACAGGGGCCGAGGCCCGGGGAATGGAGACTCCACCCAGAGGTGGTGGAGCTCCTTTGGAAGGTTTATGGGAAAGCAGAGATAGACCTGTTCGCTTCGGCGGAGAACTCTCACTGCCCGCGGTGGTTTTCTCTGACCCATCCGGCCCCGCTGGGGCTGGATGCCATGGTACAGGAGTGGCCGAGGCTGCCTCTGTACGCCTTCCCCCCGATTGTCTTGCTTCCAGGAGTTCTGGAGAGGGTACGCCGGGACGGGGCCCAGGTACTTCTAGTGGCTCCGAACTGGCCGACCCGAGTATGGTTTTCGGACCTGATATCTCTCCTGGAAGGCTCTCCGATGGAGATTCCGACCAGGAGGGATCTACTCTCTCAGGCGGGCGGGAGATTCCTGCACCCACGCCCAGAGATGTGGAAACTGTGGGCCTGGCCTCTGAGGGGGCTAGGCTCATAGAGGAGGGTCTCTCGGCCGAGGTCGTAGAGACCATCCTACACTCCAGAGCTCCGTCCACTAGGAAGCTGTACGCTTTGAAATGGAGACTTTTCTCAGCATGGTGCAGAGAACGCCAGTGGGATCCAGTTAACTGCCCGGTTGGTACAGTGCTGGAGTTCCTGCAGGAGAGGTTCTCTGCAGGGTTGACCCCCTCCACACTTAAGGTGTACGTGGCGGCCTTGGGTGCTGTCCACGTCCCTTGCAGTGGAGTGTCTTTGGGAAGACACCCTCTAATTACACGCTTCCTTCGTGGCACATTAAGGTTGAGGCCAGTTATGCACTCGAGGGTCCCGGCATGGGACTTGGCCATTGTTTTGAGGGGCTTGTCCGGACCTCCGTTCGAACCTCTAGAGGAGGTTTCGGATAAGTTCCTCACCTTGAAAACTATCTTCCTTTTGGCCATTTCATCCCTTAAAAGGATAGGAGATATTCAGTCCCTGTCAGTAGGGCCCTCATGTCTAGAGTTCGCGCCAGGGATGGTGAAAGCATTTCTGCATCCCAGGCCCGGTTATGTCCCCAAGGTTCCTACGAGCCCACGGGGCCCCATCACTCTACAAGCCTTCTGTCCTCCTCCATTTATGACGTCAGACCAGGAAAGGTTAAATCTGCTGTGTCCTGTGAGGGCACTGGATACTTATGTCCACAGAGCTGCCCTGTGGAGAAAAACTGAACAATTGTTTGTTTGCTTTGGACCCCCTAAGAAGGGGGCTCCAGTATCCAAGCAGAGGATGAGCAAGTGGGTGGTCGAGGCCATCTCACTTGCTTATGAAGCTACCGGGCAGCCATCTCCACTGGCTGTCCGGGCGCACTCAACCAGGGGTATGGCTGCTTCTAAAGCACTTTTGTCGGGGGCTTCCCTCCATGATATATGTAACGCGGCCGGATGGTCGTCTCCTTCTACCTTCGTCAGGTTCTACGAACTAGACCTGGCATCTACAGTAGGGGCACAGGTACTCTCGTAACCGTGTGCGCTTCGGCTTCACACATACGAGACACTTGGTCCTATGGCGATGTGGGTATAAGCGTTCTCACAGCGTTTCGACGCAGCTCGAGTTCCCCGAAAGGGAACGTCTCAGGTTACGTATGTAACCCTAGTTCCCTGAGGGAACGAGACGCTGCGTCGCTCTGCCATACTCCCGGCGTGTCCGTGATCACTTACTTCAGGCTTTATCAGAAGTTAGTTCCTGTTTGTTTTCACGGACGTTTTATAGCTTCCGGTCGATGACGTCATCACGCCGACGATCGATCTTTTTTCCGATGGAATGGTTCTACAGGCGCTTCACGACGCATTAACGCAGAGGCGTTCTCACAGCGTTTCGACGCAGCGTCTCGTTCCCTCAGGGAACTAGGGTTACATACGTAACCTGAGACGTTTTTTTTTTTTTTTTTTACAGTGTAGTAACACTTCCAAATTGTTAGAGAATAAATCAATACTGTGGCAGGTGGATATTCTGTATCATAACAAGCATACTCTCAACTGAAAAAAAGCTGCCCTGCCAAAACGATCTCAAGCGATCAGAGCAAGGCATTTTTTAGCAGAGCGCCTAGCATTTTCAGCTCGCTTAAAATGCCTTGGTGGACACATGGCCTTAGTCTCTGCTCGGAGAGAATGCGTTTTTGCTGTGAGAGGTGCCTTTTTTAAGTAATTTGTAGAATCTGTTGAAGGAAAACTCGGTTTGAAAACATCAAACATCAGGTTTGAAAATGCGAAGCGCTGCTTAAAAAAAAAAAAAAAAAAAAAGTATTGCTATGCAACCCTCAAATCAGCTGTGCTGTCAGTATAATCAAGGTTACCTCAACAGAAGACCTGGCTCTCCATTAATTAGACTGAAAAAAACGCAATTACTTCGACCGCTTTTCTGCTCAGAGTTGATTTTTTTTTTTACTTCATGCATTCAGAGCGCTCCTTCAAAAACACGAGGTGCAGCAGGCGGTTAAAACAGCAGGCGCCCGGGGTGCACAAACAGCGCATATAACTCTCACTGCCAACAGAAAACTATTTCGAAAAAGGCCCCTCTGACTGCAAAAACACGTTCTGTCTGATCAGGGCCTTAGGCCACGCGCGCGTGCGTCCACCAGAGCGTTTTGACAGCGTATCAATCAATCAACTTTATTTATATAGCGCTTTTACAATGACGATTGTTTCAAAGCAGCTTCACAGTGTTAAACAGGATAATATTGCGACAAAATTTGATTCGTTCTGGAGAAAATGGTGCTGTTATCAACTTATTTTAATTTATCATGTAGCGACAATGTTGTCAGATGAGTATTATAGTTTATAGAATTAAATAAGGCCTAATTAATTCATTTTATTTGTATATTTAGTTGAATAACTTAGATCATAATTTTAGTGTGCCCAACTGAGCAAGGCAAGCCAAAGGCGACAGTGGCAAGGAACCAAAACTCCATCAGGGCATGATGGAGAAAAATAAACCTTGGGGGAAAGTCGGGGTGCCAGTTCTCCTCTGGCCTATTAACAAACAGTGTATGATTATTATGCTGACAAGCATATAGTGTTTTTTCATTTTTTTCATTTCTTTGCTTGTTTGGATACGGAATATCCACAGAAGTGTTACTAGTATCACATTTCACAGGTCGTTTTTTTCTGTATTGATTCTATAAAAAAATACAGATACAATGTAAAGTATTTTCTCTGGCTCTTGTTTTAAATTATTTTGTTCCGTTATTATGTTGCTTGCTTTTATCTGTTGATGGTGTACGAGCAGAATGTGGCGGTTGGTCAGAGTTGTATTTGTCCCGGCCCTCCTCCACAATGATTGGATAGCTGGGTAAAAAGTGACAGTGACTACGTTTACATGGACAACAATACTCCGATATTAATCTGATTAAGACAATACTCTGATTAAGAGACTACTATGTAGACAGCGATTTCTAATTACCTTAATCTGATTAAAGTCATAATCTAACTACACATAATCGGATTAAGACATGTGGAGTATGCCTATTTTAGTCACATTATCGGAGACATGTACACACCTTAATCTAACTATTAATGTCGTGTCGGAGATTGCGCCGCATTTTGTGACAGGACACATAATGTTACGTACACCAGGGAAGTGCAGAGGGGAGGCTTTGTGGGTTGGAGCCTCTGCCCTTTTTGAAAATTAATTAAAAGTGCCCCTTTCAACAATCATCGATAATATAACAACGTGTACAAAACAGTAACAAATGGCGGAAAAGTCGCGTTTATCTTTTATGTATCTGTCAGTCTGAAATGTCGTTGCCATAACGCGTTGCTATGGGCGGTGTGTGTTTTACTTGACTGTTCATTGTGAACACTGCGTCCTCTCTCTATATTTTTATTTTTGTTGTAATTATTATGCTCATTGTAAAAGTAAAAAAAAATAAGTTTGTATATGAAATCGCAAACCAGATGGGTCATTCAGTGAACGCCTGTGGCTCGACGGCAGGAAAAACAATCAAAAGAGTCATGATTTTTAAACCTTTTTCATCATTAATCAAAGCTATTATTCTAAATGTAGGCTGTCAATAAGGAGGAAAGAGGGGCAGTGTCTCTTAAAAAAAACAGAAAGAGGCAATAAATAATATTACAAAAATAAATCAACGTAAATGTAGATATCGAACATTATAAAAACGCATGTTTTGTTATACTTCTTAATGTAAAGTAACACTGTCCAACAGCGACACCCGCAGGTGAAGTTAGCGGGTTTCCTGAGCCCATAAAATTAACACACCTGCCAAAGTCACGCTATGATTGGATGTTGCCATAATCGATCTATGTTCTATCACATGTAAAACAGGAACATGAACGGAGTACTCTAAAAGCAACTTATGTAAACACCTTAATCAGAATATTATCTTATTTAGAATAAGGTCAATAATTAGATTACTGCTGTCCATGTAAACGTAGTCAATGATGAGTGCTGCGTTTTGCTCAAAGTTGAACATTCTTCAACTCTCTGAGACCAGTAAAAAATGCTGAGTACTCAGCTGAGTCAATTCAAAACAATTGAATATGCCATACAGCCACATGAAAAAACGCTTTGGTGAACACACAGCCTTACTCCCTATAATCCAGATGGTTTCTGTATGTTCCCAGAATCGCATTATTGAGCTATTTAAGATCTCAAGTTCATGAATGAACTACATGCTAAGCTTCTTGCAACTGGGATCTTCCATCTGGTAGGTCTGTGTATAACTTTAGAATTGTTAATTTGCTAACATCATGTAAAGTAGCTTCTGAGTTTATTGCATGGCACATTGCTCACCACAGCAGGCTCTTTGTATGATTTTCCACATTCCATGCAGCCCACTGTGATTCACTCTATATCCGTCCCATTCTCCAGACATCATGGTTTCTGTTAGCTGAGAGATATTGCTGACTTCAAAGTAAACAAATTGGCTTAGAGACTAGAATGTAAGATTCAAAGCATAATATTTCCTTTAAGGCTGATCAGTGAGGAGCCTCATGCTGATTCTGATGAGTAAGAAAGCGCACAAATTTTATCTCAGAACAACTCAAAATGTTGAGGAGTTTTTCAATTACATGTAAAAGCCTTTGAAATTCTGTATATGTTTTTAAAGGTGTCATTTTTTTATATACTGTTGTCTGAGGTCAACTAATGACATTTGCATGGGTTTTACAAAAAAAAAATCAAAATGAATAAGTAATAGGCTATTTTCTACCTTGGTTTTTAGGCTCTCACCTGAATGCTCGATTTCTGTGGGTGTGCTGCACTGAAGACTTGGAAGTAAACGCACACTGCTATAATGGATAAGCTTTGCATATTATAATGAGCTCCAGCTCCCCTGTCCGTGGGAATCGTTTTGAAAGCGTGTGGAGAAACTGTTAACTGGAATGAATTGTCCACAAGGCTAGCAAAATCTTTATTAAACAAACAATGATTGATTGGAATGTTATTTTTTTATTACTTGGCCTGCCTGATCGGTGGATATAAGAGGAAACGGTACATTACACTCACTCACACACACACACACACACACACACACACACACACACACACACACACACACACACACACACACACACACACACACACACACAGTACGTTGCAGACAGCATAATCAAAACTTCTGTGATTGTGTTTTCCTTCAAATATTAAAGGTCCCATGGCATGACATTTTTATTTTATGAGGTTTTTCAACATTAATACGAGTTCCCCTAGCCTGAATGTTGTCCCCAAGTCGCTAGAAATGTTGATCAGTGTAAAACGAGTTCAGGCTGTCTTTCTCTGCCTTTGAGAAAATGAGAGCTCAGACGAGCTGATCTTGAATTCTCCTGTTACGACGTCATACCAGGAAATGTAGCTAATCATTCAAGTTCACACAGACTTTCTTTCTAAATCGTTTAAAACTGTCATTCCCGCCGCTGGCCTTCTTGATGCATCAGTGAATCAAGCCAGTGACTAAAACCATCAACTTCACGTCATTTCTGTTTGTAGCATAAAACAAATCTGTTATTTAAATAAATAAACTACAGAGAGCGACCAAAGAACACTCTTTATAATGTGCAGATTGGTCAATCACACGTTTGAATGACGCTGCTCATTATGCTCAACAGAAGCTCTAACAGTATTCATTTTGATGTTGTGTTTGTTGTTAGCTGTGGTGAAAGCATTTTGTGAGAGAAATAACGTTGCAAAGTTAACTCGTGTTTATTCAGAGCTCTCAGATACAAAAAAAACAAATTCACACTCTCAAAAACTCGGTACAATAACACTTTCTCAACAATCTTTCCCCAGCTCCATTTCTCTCTGTCTCTCTCTTGACTCGCAGCGCTGAAGCCTGCAGCTCAGCTCCAGCTCGTGCCTGACTAAACCACGCCCCCTCCGCATATAATCTCATTTCAAATGCAAAGATGTCAGCCAATCACAACAGTGGGTGTTTTCACTGAAGACTCACAGCAGACACGCCTCTTGAAACAGAGCATTCCAAACAGAGGGCTAATATCAGTAAAGAAAAAATGCCTTTTATTTCTAAATTATGACATTTTTTGATGTAAAAACCATACTAACAATATAAGTACACCTCAGGAAACATTATAAAACAATAAAACAACCCATGCCATGGGACCTTTAAGTCAAGAGAGAAAACAACACACATTAAGAAAGGAATGTTATTTCACTATCTAAAAATAGCTGGTCGGCAAGCCGGTGATATGTTTTGGTAGCCTGTCTGGAAAACACATAGCCCCAGGATGTTGGACTTTACGAGCCCTGGCCCATAAATGTCCAAGTCTGATCCAGAATCACAATGAACCTACAACCACACAAATAAAGGATTTTTCAGCCTTTGACACTGTACTAAGGTATGTTCAGTTAGATACATAATCTAACTGAATTACAGACATTGGGGACAACAAAGCTACAGACCGGCAGTGGGCAAAAATGACTCTCCACTGACCGGAATGACTGCCAACAAATTCGAATGTCACTCAACAACCGTAGGATGACATCATGTGACCTACAAAAAGAATGGGAAAAGGCAGCTGGGGTAAAGTGCACAGTGAGAACGGTTCAAAACAGGCTCCTAGGGGCTGGGCTGAAGTCGTGCAAGGCTAGAAAACAGCCCTTCATCACTGAGAAGAAAATAATAGCCAGGCTGGGCTGAGGTTTGCAAGAGACCATAAGGATTGGACTGTAGAGGACTGGAGTAAGGTCTCTGGAGTAAGGTAAGGTTCTCTGATCAGCCCAGTATTCAGCTTTGTCCAACACCTGATCGCCTAAGTGTTAGACGGGGCCCTGGAGAGGCCTACAAGCCACAGTGTCTCGCACCCAGCAAGGAGCATTAATCAAACCATATGCAAGGTTGTCCTGGAAGAAAACTTGCTTCCTTCTGCTCTGACAATGTTCCCCAACTCTGAAGACTGTTTTTTTTTTTCAGCAGGACAATGCCACACAGCCAGGTCAATTAAGGTGTGGATGGAGGACCAACAGATCAAGACCCTGTCATGGCCAGCCAAATCTCCAGACTTGAACCCCATTGAAAACCACTGGAATGTGATCAAGAGGAAGATGGATGGCCACAAGCCAACAAACAAATCTGAACTGTATGAATTTTTGCACAAGGAGTGGAAGTGTAAAGTCACCCAACATAATAATAATAATAATAATAATAATAATAATAATAATAATAATAATAATAATAATAATAATAATAGATTCTATTTATAATGCACTTTTAATTCCGAAGAATCTCAAAGTGCAACAAAGGGAATAAATAACAAAAAAAAATTAATAACAAGTAAAAATATAGAATAATACAAACAATCAACCAACACATAACAGTTAAAACCTTTTCTGAACAGAAAACAGAGCTGATGGTCAAAGTCTCTGCAAGCTCCACAGTACACTGTGGTCCACTCCATGTTTTACATTTGTCCCAGCGCTAGAGGCTCTGTTGCTTCATATTCCCTATTCGGCAGTGTCTCAATGATGTCGTCAAAACATGACAGCTGAAGACCAGATGTTGGGGATCGCTGCAGCACTATGCAGGAGGCAAACAAAGTTTTCCGGGCACTTCTGTGGACACACCAGGGTCGGCGCAGAAGTCCAAGCTGCTCCATGTCCGCAATGCAAGATGGAACAGTGGCGCAGCCGAGACTCAGCAGCCGAGAAGCGGAGCATCTCAACATCATGCTGATGATTGTTAACCTGGTGCAAACTTCAGCCACCATGCTGGTCAAGCCCGAGGAAGACCACCAGTGAGCAGCTGACACCCAGAAGAGAGAGCAGCCGCAGCGAGCAACATCAAATGTCCTTCAAACCAGAACCAACTGCAACAATTAAAACAAAAACATCAGATAAGCGGTGGAAAACGGCGAACGGTGAACAACGTCCTCTCAGTGGCTGCCAGCAATCAGCAACAATCCCAATTGTAGCTCTGACTGTTAGACTAGTGACAAACATAATAAAATAAATCTAAATCTAATAGTACAGTTAACATTATTTGTGGGTGGAGAAGCGGCAAACAGCGAACAGCGTCATCTACCCCACGTTGCCTAGCAACAAATTCAAATTGAAAAACATCAATGTGAAAGACTGGTGGAGCGCATTAGACTGGGTAAACCCAGCCTGTTCTGCCAGCGATTTGAATTTTGATTTTGCACCGGCAGCTCAGTCTGGAAAGCTGTACATTAATTTTTACCGCTTATGTTACACTTTTGCGGGAACCAATCACAGACTGGGTTTTCCACCTGGCACGCTATGGGCGGTTTTAACATGATAGAGAAGCGATGGGTTCTGTTGCCTGTTGATCACGCCTCTTGTGGTCTGAATGGTTTATGGACTAACCAATTGCGTACAGAGTTATTTGAATAATGCCAGTTGATTATGCCCCTTGTGCAGTAGAAAATACAGAGCAGACTCCCAAGACCAATGTTCAATATTAAATTGAGCTTAGTCTGATGATAGCCAGACAAGGAGAGCATGCCAATTTGCATGCAAGCTGTGATTCGAAATTAGGGTTATTCCACCAAATATTGATTTCTGAACTATTCCTACATTAAAATATTAGTATTGTGTTGTTTAAATGAATATGAACTTATTTTATTTCCATTATTCGAGGTCTGACAACACGGCATCTTTTTTTGTTTGTTATTTTGACCAGTTGTTTGACCAGTTGTTGTAATTTATAAACGCTCTAAATGACAATATTTTTTATTTGGAATTTGGTTAAAATTAGTAGTTTATACCCAAACACATAACCTATAAATAGTAAAACCAGAGAAACTGATAATATTTCACTGGTCTCTTAATTTTTTTTCCAGAACTGTATATCAAAAGCTCAAGGGAAAGTGGATTTCTCAATTCATGACCCCTTTAAGATCAGTGCATTTGTTCTGTATGTTTAATAGATGGGTGTATTCACTGACATTGCAGTCTCATTATAGTAACAAACACATTTTATTTATAAAAAATTAATTACAATGTTGAAAATGTTATCTCATCTCAAAGTTCCAATGGTCCCCCCTTCAGGGACTTTAATCCCTCCACTATCACACTATCCAGCTTTGATTTATCACTTCTGGTCATGTGGTCATTTATCTTTTTTACTGGACTGAATAAGTATATTTGCCACACTTTACTTGTATGTAATTTGTGTATTTGGCAATTTGCATTTTCCATGCTGTGCAAGATTAATGCTTTCAGATGCAGATCCTGCAGTTGTCTGAGTCATGATCCTAAACTACCTTGTACATTTTTGGCTATAGCATTATTCATTCAGTGACCAGATCCACACTTTTAAATCACAAGATGAACTCCATCCAGAGTGTAACAGAACATTGGTCCCATTTAGCTACAGTATAGAACATTGTGCAGTTGTGGATGTTATGTGCTGCTCTTATTTTCCATCCAGCTGAACCAGAAGAAGATTACAGAGTATGAAAGGGTTTTAACAAGCTGTACAATAGACCACTTTACCTCATAATGTGCCAGTATATGCAAGGCTGCACAAAATCTTTATTAGTCTACAACATTCTCAATTGCTCTGGGTATTGACTGGAAATCTCTTTAACTAGCACTAACTTATTTTATGAGGTGTATATTGAGACATGATTATTCTCTAAGGGGCTATAACAGCGGGTGCTGGTGTTTTGCTCTTTGCCTTGGGTAACAGAAAGTGCAGAAGAACAAATTGGATCTCACAAAAAAAGACAGACGATTTATTACCAAAAAAGGAAGAGGTACATTTAGACCTTACTGTGAGGTTTATGCAGTGATTTACATTCAGAATCCCATTCTCTGAAAACGTCAAACTAGCCCAGTAAGTTTTTTCGCAATGAAATATAAAACATCTGTTATGTTTCTCTCAATAAATAGTTAATTCCCCCTATGTTCCTCTATGATACTTTCACCACCAAAAATAACAAATTACATTTACAGTCCATGCTGCTCAATGTTATACATTTTCCTTTGTAAAATACTGAACATAAAAACATTAAAGGGTAACTAAACCCTAAACCAACTTTTTTTAGTTAATGATCTGCAAGACTGGGGCTTTATTAATGCTGTTTATTGATTAGAGTAAATGTTTTGACATTTGGGTATAAAGTGTTTTAATTCTATAATATATGGTTTAAAAACGTCTTAGTACTGCCCTCTTAAGGTTGAACGGTGGCTACTGCAGTTGAATTTTCCTATTGGACGTTGTGGTACTTCGTGGCGTAGGATGGTACTTCCAACGGCTCACTATCCACGCCCCTGGCACGAGCTCACCACGCCCTGAGAAATGTTTTCCATGATCACATGATGAGAACGGCTTCAGTCCAGTATGAGCGCTCATGTTACATGAAGTAGAAACATTATGAATGAAACTTTCTCTTCACTTGCTTTCAACATCCTAATTAAGAAAATACAGATAAATAATGCAGTTGTAAGTACATGTTAAGCTTTTCTTCTGATAGTTTTGCCGCCCGTCATGTCTACAGATAATTTTCATACCTCAGAGGCTTTCAGACAAACCCTGACAGACAAATGGTTGCCGTGGTAACGGACAACAAATCCCTAGACTGCTGGCGTATGTAGTCTAACTTTTATTTAATGCATGAGGAATATTTAATATGAGGAAATCTGTTGTAATAGGCTATTAGGTTTGAACTTATTGGTCCTGCGCTTTTTTAGTGGCATTCAGTATAAGTATATGGCTGTTCAGTGTTCATAGATTAGTTAGTGATCTCATTCTCTCTTGCGCTGCTTTCACCCTCCTCCACTTCAGGTGAAGGTGCTGGAGAAAAGTCCTCTACTTTAGATGACCGCTCTGTTGCAAAACTACTGTCCTCACTCCAGTCACTATCCATCTTTGCGAGTCTGACAACTGTCAAACAAGTTGTCACTACGGGTCTCAGGTGCACCCTCCCCCCCGCACCCTCCTTCCCCGTCCTCGTCTCGTCCCCTCTGCTCTGTCTCTGCTGGGACTGCCCAGAAAGTGCTGCCCACTTTTGCAGCATTTTTCAAATATTGCCAGAGGGCAGAGTTAGGCTGTGAACAGGGGTTTAGTTACCCTTTAAAATCAGAAATTACAGTGTCCTCAAGCTTCTTCTTTTTTTTAAAGGTCTCTTTGCTTTCTCCTGCAACCCCTTTGAAAACAAACAAAGCCCTCAACAGTGCCTACTATGATGCATTTTAACAGTCTCTTCTCCTAAGACTCCCTTTTTTTCACCTGTTTTGTCTTACGAGTCTGTGTTGGGGACACACATCTGTTTTAGTCAGGGCAGATTTACAGCCATTCATAAATTTCCCTGAGATCCAGACTGAGGAACTAAACAGAATTACAAGCAACCGTGTTGGGGCCATGTGGGATATTTGCTTTAGACTATAAAATCAAGCATAGAATCAAGGTGCGAATTATGCGTGTTTAAACGTCTGATCAAAGTAAGCAAAATGTAATTAGTTTGTAGTTATTTTCTCTGTCAACACAGTAAGTAGGTATATATGTTTCAACAGGGTTTACATTAACATTCCAGTAGGTCTATACAAAAGTTAGTTTACAGATAAATAGACACTGTTGGACAAATATTAGTATTTTTAACTGACTATAGCAACAGTTCGATTTCCATTAGGATCATGTCATGCACCAGTGGTGATAACTCACAAAGACGAAGAAGAACTTGGAATGGGACTTCAATATACAACTCTTTCATAGAATTCTCACACACTGTTATACATAGACGTATAAGGGGACGTGGATAGAGACGGACTAAGACAGGAGGGAGGAGCCAAGGTGGAGTGATGTACAACGTCACCTTGGGGAGGACTGGCGGTGATGACAATGGTGACGCCCACCGCATAGACTGAGGGCCAATGGGGTTTAGTGAGACCAAAGACCTCGGCAGCCAAGACGGAGCCTCCACAATGACCCCCTGAGGTGGAAGCAGGGATCCGGAGGACAGAGGTGGAGCGGGAGCGATCGAGGGCAGAAGCGAAGCCTGAGGGAAGGCGGAGCTTGCAGAGGCTGAAGATGTGGAGGGACCGGAGAGCAGCGAACAGCTCGCAAGTCCGCAGCGGAAGCATGACGATGTCTGACCCAGGTGGAGCCGACGTACCTAGGGAGCCCTGCGATACCGAATGGGCTATGGTCCTTGCTGGAGCTGAAGGAGGAAGGAGTGAAGGCGTAGGAGCCAGGATGACAGGTCGAAAGTGGAGCAGAGCACTGGAGAGGCTGGAGGCGGAGCCCAGGGCTTCCGATATCCAGGGATCGAAGACTCCCAGCGGGTCCGAGGGGTAGCCGCGCTACTGAGAGGAGGCTGAGGTGAAGCTGAGGGACTGATGAGAGGAATCGATGACTAGACTGTAGGAGTGTCTGAGGGCTGAAGAGGAGACTGAAGAAAACAGATACTGGTGACAGGACTTTGAATGTTGATGGCAGTTTGGAGAGCTGATGGGAGAGGGAGGATAGGTGGGGTTAACAAGACTGACGAAGAAGATTCAGATTCAGATGAGATGAGATGAGGGGGCACAGGAAATTGGCCTCGCCACACAAACACAAACTGTCCATGATGTTCCGGCCAACATCTCCTCCAACCAATACGCCTATATAGGTCTTTTGTTATGTCCTTGAAATACGACCCATAAGAAGGTTTACTAAAGTTGCGCCCCTATCGACAATATTTTAATTAATTAAATACGACGCACAGGAGCATTTTTTAAAGTTGTGCTGTCAGTCGGCTCGCACACCTGGTCAGACGGGTTTCCCTCAGGCTTGGGTGAGACTCCCTCGCTTCTTCCGACACGGACTCTGCCGTCTGCCGAGGTCTTCTCTCCGTCTGCGTTGGGCACATCCTACCATTCCTCACAGAGAGGTTGGTACTGGGCTGGGTCCTGGATCAGGAGTGGGGCTAGCGGCATCCATGATGGTGAACGGTGAGTTGCAGGATGCCAGCACCCACTCCACATACAATGTAAAGCTCCCTTGAGGGCCCCCGGGAAGGTGGTCTGATGGGCGAGATACTGAACAACAAAATACTGTTCTAAATGTCTCTCGAGGGAGCCTTCTCCCTGCTCAAGGCACATGAGTTTGAGCACTGGAAGGGTCATGGTGCACGCAGGGGTGAAAAATGGAAAACAAAACACTGAACATGAAAATGGAAAAAAAAACCTCCCACAAACACTTAACATTGTTTTAATTGTTGGTCCATCGATCTGTCACACTGATGATTTTGGCATACAGCTCATGAAAACCCAAAATTCCTATCTAAAAAATTAGCATATTTCATCCAACCAATAAAAGAAAAGTGTTTTTAATGCAAAAAAAGTCAACCTTCAAATAATTATGATCAGTTATGCACTCAATAATTGGTCGGGAATCCATTTGCAGAAAGGACTGCTTCAATGCGGCGTGGCATGGAGGCAATCAGCCTGTGGCACTGCTGAGGAGTTATGGAGGCCCAGAATGCTTCAATAGTGGCCTTAAGCTCATCTAGAGTGTTGGGTCTTGCGTCTCTCAACTTTCTCTTCACAATATCCCACAGATTATCTATGGGGTTCAGGTCAGGAGAGTTGGCAGGCCAATTGAGCACAGTAATACCATGGTCAGTAAACCATTTACCAGTGGTTTTGGCACTGTGAGCAGGTGCCAGGTCGTGCTGAAAAACGAAATCTTCATCTCCATAAAGCTTTTCAGCAGATGGAAGCATGAAGTGCACCAAAATCTCCTGATAGCTAGCTGCATTGACCCTGCCCTTGATAAAACACAGTTGACCAACACCAGCAGCGGACCTGGCACCCCGGACCATCACTGACTGTGGGTACCTAAAACTGGACTTCAGGCATTTTGGCATTTCCTTCTCCCCAGTCTTCCTCCAGGCACAGTGGCATACAGACACATACGTCCACAGAGCTGCCCTGTGGAGAAAGACTGATCAACTTTTTGTCTGTTTCGGAACCCCGAAGAAGGGGGCTCCAGTGTCTAAGCAGAAAATGAGCAAGTGGGTGGTTGAGGCCATCTCACTTGCTTATGAGGCGGCCGGGCAGCCGTCTCCACTGGCTGTCCGGGCGCACTCTACCAGGGGTATGGCTGCTTCTAAAGCACATTTGTCGGGGGCCCAAGATATTTGCAATGCGGCAGGCTGGTCTTCGCCGCTGACCTTCGTCAGATTCTACGAGCTAGATTTGGCATCTACTGTTGGGGCGCAGGTGCTTTCATAGTCGTGTGCGCTACGGTTTCACACATACGAGGCACTTGGTCCTATGGCGATGTGGGTATAAGCGTTCCCACAGCGTTTGCGACGCAGCTCGAGTTCCCCGAAAGGGAACGTCTCGGTTACGTATGTAACCCTAGTTCCCTGAGGGAACGAGACGCTGCGTCGCCCAGCCATACTCCCGGCGTGCTCATGATCACTTAATTCGGTCTTTTTCAGAAGCTAGTTCCTGTTTGTTTTCACGGACGCTTTATAGCTTCCGGTCGATGACGTCATCACGCCGACGATCGATCGATCTTCCGATGGAATGGTTCTGCACGCGCTTCATGACGCATTAACGCAAAGGTGTTCTCACAGCGTTTCGACGCAGCATCTCGTTCCCTCAGGGAACTAGGGTTATATTCGTAACCGAGACGTTTTTCACTTGTTTCAATATGACGGACAGTCACATGTTTGGAAAATGACAAATAATATATCGCCGGAATCTACATAAGCCAGCAATGACATAAATTATATAGAATTTAGATAATGTTTTCAAAAGTTATAATAATTTTTGCAAAAAATCGTATATCTCTGGAACGCTAGGTGGCACTATTTTGAAACTTCTCAGGTACGTTCAGGACATGCTGTCGGTCATGCATACCTAATTTTGTGTAGATATGTCAAATATTATAAAAGATATCGTATTTTATGACAAAATTCAAAATGGAGGTCACGTGGTTCATCTGATCCTGACATATCCGGTATCCCCGGATTCGGCATGACACGAGGAATCCAATGGTCAAAGTTTGGCCGAGATACAGCCTCAGAACCAATTTTGGATTGACCTTGTTAACTTCGAGACATAACTTTTTTTTCCCCCATTCTTCCAAAAAATTATATTCAGACATTTATGTCTCAGTCCAAAGATTCTCTCTGCCAAGTTTTGTAAGAATTGGACAAATTTTGAAGGAGGAGTAGCAAAAAAATGGAGTACTGTACTTTTCAAAATGGCCATTACTGTAATGGGCGGAGCCTTAATGTAAGATATTGAATGTGATCAGCATGAAGAGAGGAATCAGATGTACTAAGATGTATCCCAATTCTCTATCATAAATGGTTCAAACGTTATAACAGTTTAAATGTTGAATTTTTGAACTGGTGGTGGCGCTATGGAGTTGGTCTTAGAGACTTGGTCCATTTGGTCCATTTACTATTGATGACCATTTCTACAAGTGTGCCAAATTTCATAATTTTCCTACTTACGGTTCAAAGGGCTGCCATTGACTCCCATAGGAGAGGAAGAATAATAAAAATATATAGGAAACTAACAGATACAATAGGTGCTACAGCCCTTTCAGGACTTGGCCCCTATCTAATACTATACAACGAATAAAAAGCAGTTAATAATTAGAATTCATTGTTAATAATAACTAGTAATATTTATTAAAATATGGACAAATGTGATATTTTGTGAAGGTTGAAGCTCACAATATAAATAGTTATCTCTAAAGAATCCTGACTAAATCCAGTGGTGCAGTCATCATTAATTGACAACACTTTAAAGTGACGTTAAAGGGAACGAGGATATCATTTTACTTGATTATATTCCTCCATCCTTGCGTCTTTTCCTTGCATCCTTCCCTCACATCCTGAAGGGGTGGAGCTAAGGCGTGAGGAAAGGAAGGTAGGAAAGGAAACGAGGATGCACAAATAAGAATTGGGAAGCACCCCAGGTTAGAAGGGCACTTTACTCTCTTTTAAACCACTAGATGGCACGGAAATTCAGCACAGCAATTTTCTTAACTTCTTTTTGTTGATGTTTGTGGAAATTTTGGTTAATTGTGTTGCGCTGTATAACAATGATTAGTTTCCTGTTGATAATGTATATCCAAACAGTTGCTCACCTGTCTAATAAAATAAATAATATATTAAAGCTTCTTTTGTGTTTTTATGGTTATGGAAATCAAGGGAAGTGCGGATATGATGTCGTTTACAGACAACGCAATAACCCAGTATAGATGATTTCTCTGGATTTGTGCTGCCTTCATGTGCTATTGGAATTATCATAAATATGAGTTGAATGCGATGAGCTTGTAATCAAAACTTCAGAAGTAAGAATTATCAAATTTCCGATAACACGTGAAGGCGACATTAAACTTTGTTGGAAACATTTGGGATACACTGTAAAAAAAATAGTAAAATAACGGTAAATGACTGGCAGCTACGGCTGCCAAACAAAAACCATAACATTAAAGTAAAATATCTTAAAGGGGTACTTCAGCGCTGGGAAGATGAATTTGTATTTAAAATGGGTCATCAATGTAGTAGAAATGTGAAATTATTTTTTAATTTGGTGCCTTCTAGACTGAGAAAAGACCGAAAATGTATTTTTGTCTCATAGGGATGTAAGACTACAATTCCCAGAATGCTTTGCTGCCCTGTGAGGCCATTCCCAAAGCCACCAACTTGATTACTGTGACTGAGTTGGAGAAGACACTACAATTAAAAACTGAATGTGTCTGTTCAATAAAATGACTGAGTCACCGCGCGAGTGTCACAACACTGAGCACTAACTGCAGGAGTCAGATAAATGAGCTGATGAGCTTTCGTGTTGAGAGCTGAGGTAATCGTGACTACACTCGCGGCATCCATTCACAACGCGAGTTCAGTCTGGCACGTTTCAGTTCATGCCTTTGCAAGCTTAACTTTCATAGAAATTAATTTGAGAAGTTACAAGACTTACATTGCTCAACATAGCTCTGTTTAAATGAGTGCCTGTAGCTGCAAGCTGAGCTCTGAGTGTGATCTCCATCCCCCATGCGTGGGTTCAAAACATGCGGAAATGGCTTCCTCTGCTGGTTGGCATCTTTAGCCTTTGGCCAAACATTCCTCCGATTATCAAATATCGTCAATTTGCATCATAGGAGGAATTTTTTTTCAGAAATAAAGTGCATAAATCTCTTGTCTCAGGGGGATATGAGGGGGAAAAGCACAATCATTTGAATATACTCCAGGGTTTCTACTGGTACAAAGCCATATGCTAATCGCTGAATTAACCCTTTAATTCAAATAAAGTGCAAAAACAATAATTTTACATAAATTTACATTAAAAGTTTTTGTGAAAAACAGTTATTTTACAGATTTGTCCTTGTTGAAATTAAGATTTTTTACTTACATTTTACAGTATATATATATATATATATATATATATATATATATATATATATATATATATATATATATATTAACCTATATATTTTTATTGTTTTTTTTTATTGATTCTAAAACTTGTATTATTCAGATGTACATTTATGTAAACAAATTCTTCACAAACAATTCCTCAGAGCCCCAATTGAAAAACTAAACATTTTATTTAGCTTGTAAGGTAGGGTTACTAATATCATGATGAGGTCATTAATATACCTTATAACAAATTAACAAAATAACACAAAAACAATTTGTGCCATTTACATTTTAGCTTGTATTTTCCAAAATCAGTTTTATATGGTTTTCCTCAATTTTCAACTACCCCCGTGGGCTCCTTATAGCTCTGATAATATATGTGGACAAACATTAACCTTTTAATTTAGAATCCAAACTATTTAGTGTAATTATACATATAAATCAAAACATACAACAGAAGGTCCATGATTCTGCACCAGAAGACAGACACAGCAGATAAATACCAACCCTCTTCCAAATCTCCAATCAGCTGGATCCTTAAAAGAAAGAAAGAAAAATACATTGATTCACTGAAAAGTCCTTACAAAGGGAGTAGTTAAGTTAGTAGTTTTTAAGCTGGTGCCCCTTTAAGAATAAATGCACAGAATGACATGCATCCAGATTTCCCCACTTTAACTTAACTTCAGATATAACATTTACATTTAAATCAAGTGAATACCTCACATGGCTTTTAGATAATTTTGTGTGCATTTTACCAAAGGATAATTGATTTTGGGATTGCATGCTGTCTGAGAGACATGTCCTGCTCTTTATTCTTCATTCATGCATGTTTCTTTATCAAAACTTTAAGTAGTACACGGATATATATTTACATTCCACGATATAAAAAGATACTGCTAAATCTCTAACTATTCACTATCATCGTCATCGCGCCCAGCCCTATAAGAACACAGGTCAACAAAATAGATAACATTGTTCTAATGTTTTTTGAATATTTTAATCCAAAAATCTTACAAATTGTGCATGTCTGAATCATTATTTTCTCTTTCTTAAAAAAGAGATTCTAATTAACCAAAAAAAAAAAGTTTATTATGTCCCCCCCCCCACACACACACATATATATACTTTTTGTATGTTTAAAATGAACATATTTAATGAAAATATATTTACTGAACCATACATTTAAATAAATCTTTTTTCTTTTTTTTCTTTAAAACAAATCAGTGCTATAGTCGGGATGCCAACATGCTGTCTCTCCAGAATGCATGAAAGTCAATTGCTGCATCATAATTCGCAAACTGTACTATGAACTTAATCATTTTTGAAAAGATAATTAGTACGCCATGTCCCAAATTGTAGTATGTTTATATAATTGTACTCCAAAGATATGGTCTACTTTTTTCCGGTCAGAATTTGAAGTATAGATTGATGTACACTATGGGTGATATTGCCCACAACCTATTGCGAGTTGGATGAGGATTCTACAAACGCGGATAAAAAGTGTAAAAAACAAATACAATAATAAGAAAACCTTAACGGATGTGCGAGTAGTGAGGTTTAGATATAAATAATAATTATATCTGCAAACACATGAGGAGAGTCTCAGCATTAAAGATCCACGAATCTGCAGACGGCAGATCAACGTGCTACTACATTCCTCTGCGATATGGTAGGAAATTAAATTGAATGAGGATTTGAACTGTAACGATGATTGACAGTGTATTGATGACTAACTAAGCAACAGAATCCGTTAAAGGTGACGAAAGCTTGCATACTCTTCTGCTACATACTCAAAAGTATATACTCTTTCATCACAAAGAGAGTACATTCTTTTAGGTCATAGTATAATACGGCGATTTGGGACGCAGCAAATGATTCTGATTCTCATAGATAGAATAAACAGGCACCATGGACAGCGCCTAAACGTGTGAACAATGGTTTTGGTAATTTAAACAGAGAAAGGGATTTACAACTTTCCCTTGTCTCACTCTGAGCATTCAACACGAGTTAAAAGTTGTGCAAACCGGTTAATATGTCGTGCAAAAAAGCAGATACAGAGCAGCTGCGCCGCAGAGGTTTTTGTCCTTGTAACGTTAACCTGGATGTGGCGTCCAGTAAACCTCGTAGAGCAGACAGGCTCACACGTCAGCTAAAAAGGAGGTACACTAACATCAACAGTACAGTTCCATCGTATATAAGGATTGTAATCATCACCACACGGTGGAGCAAAGGGACGCACAGCTTTATTCCTACTTCTCAACCGATGAACTGAGCAACAAAGTTTAGCAATTGCAAAGAAATCGTCGTGCATCTCACTTAAACGCTTCTGCAAACAATTATCATCTCTATGGATTACAGCCTGTTGTCAAAACGCCAGAGCACAATAAATGTTTCACTTTTCCCTAGAAAACAAGGCAGTGACTTTTGTTCAATGTACAGCCAGAACGGATTGCGATGATTGTGTCCAACTTGAGTGTGATCAGCTGCAGGAAGGCGAACAGCGCGCTGTGCCTCAGTGCAGTGGAGGAACATTTGGAGGCGTCCTCCCCCTATAGTACCCTCAGTCCTACCGGCCACCTGCTCGTGGCAGTGAGCTTAGGCTTCATCGGCACTTTCGGATTCCTTAACAACCTCTTGGTTCTCGTGCTCTTCTGCCGCTACAAGGTGCTGCGGTCCCCCATCAACTTTCTGCTGGCGAATATTTGCTTGAGTGATCTCCTGGTTTGCGTGTTGGGCACTCCGTTCAGCTTCGCGGCGAGCACTCAAGGGCGATGGCTCATCGGCGAAAGTGGATGTGTGTGGTACGGCTTTGCCAACTCGTTGTTAGGTGAGTGTTTGTGTATCTACACGCAGCCTACTGTAGCCTATCATAACATTCTGTTATGGTTTAGCATGCATGGAAAATTAATTTATCTGCATTTGATCTCATCTGATATAAATAATCACAATGATTAAAATAAATAAATAAAAATAAAACTTGATAATCATAAATACCCAAAGTGTCTAATTGTGTCTCAGTTTAAACGTATAGGGATAACTTATACGACATCTTTGCGTTGCTGGCTGCTGCAACAGCCATTGATCGACATAAAATAAGCAAATCTGAGAAAAATAAATCAAAAGTTGAACTGTTCCGTCATTAATGAATAACTACACGTGAACGAATATTAATGCATTATTGACATTCTAGAAACTATTAAGAAGCTCTAATTAACGAAGGTGGTAGTTTACTATTAGTTAATCAATATCATTTTTTCACACCTCCCAGAAGACTTAAAACTAGGCTACTATATAGGCTAGAGATTCTAAACATGAATAATGCATAATATGTAATTAATTCTAAAGTGGCGGTAGTAACCTTCTAGGAATGACCCAGGTATTAGCAAATCCTTTAAACAGAATTACCAATTATTTTATCAGTATTCTTAAGTGAAAAAGATGACAACTAGTAATTGAGAGGTAAACACACTTTCTGTAAACACAAATGAAACAATTAAAATACTTAAAGCTTAATCACCATTTTCAAGGTTACCATTATGAGAAAGTTATGCAGTTAAGTTTGTTAAAACGTGCCTTTTCATACAAATGTCAAGATTGTTTTTTATGGTTTATCACCACAACAAAATTACTTTCTGCAGGATGGCTGCATCACACTGACTCTTATTAAAATAATAAAATACTCTTACAAAATATTATAAAATACTATTCCAGCTTTTTATAAACATGTAATATTCCATTTTTATTTAATAATAATAATAATTTAAAAAAAAATACCCATCCTACCCAACCACAGAAATGTTCTGCATTTTTTACATTTTCAACAGCAAAAAAAACAAAACAAAAAAAAAACATCACTTATGATGTTGTGAGCTTTTTTCCTTGTGGAGACCAAAACATGTCTACACACACACACACACACACACACACACACACACACACACACACACACACACACACACACACACACACACACACACACACACACACACACACACACACACACAGCAGTTTATAGTTGCAAATGCAACGGAAGGTGATGACATTGTTTATTTTCTGAAGGTAGCACAAAGTATGTCAGTACATTATCTGCGATTTTCTGTCAATATAGCTTAGTATTGAAACTCAAACATTTCCTGGGTTTAGTGTGAGAAGGATTTAAATTATTTAATATTTTTTAGTAATTTTTATCACAAATGAACTTGCTAACTTACATTACTTGTATTGTAATTTTGGTGATACGTTAGTTTTAGGTTATTTACTTGACATTGTTACAATTTAGATATTACTGTTTTAATGTGTATTTAAAAATGATTACAAATTGATCATTAGACATTAAATTAGTTTGTAAATGGAAATAGTATTTTCACTAGGAGAAGAGAGAAGGATGCATGGAATAAAGAGTCTCAGAAGAGAGATGCCAGACAAAACTCAGGTGAAGGAAAATTAAAAAGCTAGAATCCAAGAGCAGAAAGGACAGTATGAGCAAGCACACAGCACAGCAGCTCAGACTCACTTCAGGTTTTGGGTTTGATCACTCTGTGAGCTATGGGATTCAAAATGATCTGTTTCGAAAGTAACAATCTGAAATAAAGTAATGATCGGTCAGAAAGTAGGGTTGTAATAGAGAAATACTTTGTTAATTTTCAAAACTGCACAAGGTCTTGGAAATTATTGTCATTTCTAATCATGGCAGTCATCACTGTGTTCCCAGGACTCAGAAACATTAATTACGTTAGATGACAGATGACTGAAGATGATAATGTACCACTAATTTCTTTTTGAGGAGGGATTGGGATCTTTCGTTTAGTCAGGAACACTATACACTAGGTGATACTGCAGCACAACAGTAGTTTCATTATGCAGTCCCTGCACTTGTGGTTACTTCTACATT
The DNA here is from genome assembly GCF_024679245.1 of Pseudorasbora parva. Classification (NCBI taxonomy): domain Eukaryota; kingdom Metazoa; phylum Chordata; class Actinopteri; order Cypriniformes; family Gobionidae; genus Pseudorasbora; species Pseudorasbora parva. The sequence continues at coordinate 23,025,644 of NC_090180.1, read as the reverse complement.
TTCTGTGCATGGATTTTGAAATTCTTTGTTTTCTGGACTTCGGAGGATGCCATGTCTATATATGTATTATAATTAAACCTAACCCATCACAATGTACTGATGGTTTACAGAATTAATATGTACTATGTACATTTGTTTGCAGATAATCAGTACATATCAAACGATCTTTAACATAGCAATAGTGACACAGTAAAAACGTTTTACTCGCATACGTGTAGCGCCATTCCTGCTGGTAAAAGGCAAAGCATAGTTTTTATTTATTTAATTCTCTCTACAAATCCAGCATCAAAAGGAAGGTTGTGCAGTGACTGTTTTTCCACAACCTGGCACTACACAACATTTTGCACTCTTCAAAGGCATGATATTCACTTTGTTGCTTGATCCATGTGTGATATTTACCGACTACTTGTCATGCGTGGGTGCAAAAGTAGACGTAGTAAGCAAAAGTAGTAGTCTTTTAACTATCTTTGACGTCATATACCAGGAGTACCAGAGAACGACTTGTTTGGAAATGAGCCTATACAGTATGTATAGGCTCATTTCCAAACAAGTCGTTCTCTGGTACTCCACTCCTCTATTGAATCGCAAGCATGCTGCGATTGTATTCGTGGGTGGTTCATGGTCTCTCATGAGAACATGAACACGTCTGCACGTTGTTCGTCTTGCCTTGTTCATAAGGGCTTGAGTGTTCAGCACGCTGTCGAGTCTGACAGTCAAGCTTACTGTCTCACATGCCTGCTGGTAGCTTACAGATGAGATTGCTGGTCCTTTATAAAATGTGGGGCTTTGGCAGTGGATGTCAATCTCTGCATCAGAGAGAGGGCTGTCACTGGAAATGTAGATGATGCTGATATTCCCACTATAATAATGTGTGCTCATGCTGAATCAGATTCAGAGTTGACAGCCATGCTTTCCTTTTTGGCTGAGGTGTAGTGCAATGCGTGAATCGCATTGCCTGCCCTCGTGCCTTTTTTCCTGAATGTGCATCGGAAAACTTAGCAGTGAGGAGCTATTGGGTGCCAAAATATGGAACACCAAAAAGGGCCATAATTTGTATAAATTTAACCCTTTCTCACAACCCTCAATGTTGGGGTGGCAGTGTCACTGGCAGGCCATCGCTGTCCTGCACTCTTAATGCAACGGTAGTTACGACCCAGGGGTTATGCAGTAACTGCGTGCGATGATGGAAATGCTCTCTAGAAGACTTGTGTGTTGGGCACTCCGTTCAGCTTTGCGGCGAGCACTCAAGGGCAATGGCTCATCTGCGACAGAGGATGTATTTTGCACGGCTTTGTTGTTAGGTGAATGCTGTCTATCTACATGTACCGTCTGCTAGGTTTATCCACAGGTGGCATTCCTGGACCACTAGTGTGGACATCGCTCCAACCCAGGAAGCGTGCAGTGAAATAGCATGCAATGAAATTATTAAAAAAAACTGTTAATCATAAATACCCAGTTTGGACACCAAGTGTTGAGTTTTTTTTCTCAGTTTAAACATATAGTAACACAACTAAATAAATACATTTTTCATGCATGCTATCTAGTCACCACATGATTCCTGGATCCTGGATCGGGCAATTTCCAGACTACACTGTCAAAAAAAGAGTACAAAACTGGCTGGCACTGGGGCTGTACCCTTAAGGGTACATTTTTGTACCTCTAAATCAGGGGTAGGCAAGTTCAGTCCTTAATATATTCTTTATTATAATTTTTTCAGCGATGAGTTTAGTCAAACATTATTCTTCATTATACAGTTTTTTTATGGCTTCTTTTGTTTTGAACAATTGTGTGTTTTATTTACACTTTAACAAAATCCACGAACTTACTCAAAAAAGTAAAACTGCTCAACTAAAGGAAACACTGGTGACCAAACATTTTCAATAAAACCTTTAAGGCTTAGTTCACCCGAAAATGAAATTGATGTCATTAATGACTAACCCTCCAGGTCGTTCCACACCTGTTAGACCTCCGTTCATCTTCAGAACACAGTTTAAGATATTTTATATTTAGTCCTAGAGCGTATGCAATAGGGCTGAACTATATATCGTTATCATATCTATATCTAGACATGAACTTTCAATATATTACTATCGAAAAAAGCAACGATAGAGACGATATAGATTTCCTCTCTCCGCGCTCGCCCTGCATACAACTCTGGCAGTCACAACAAACATCAGTTTTACGAGTGCCTTTAAATGCACAGCTAAAGCCAGTGTGCATACACCACTACGGGGTATGTTAGTGGTATGTTGGCGCACACACGTTTCCATGGTGATGCGTCATTGCTTGTCACGTGATACACCGCAGCAGCAACAGTGCTGAATAAATGATAATCTGCTTTTATGTCACTTTTCCTTTTTTATTCAGAATATTCACAAATGTGTTAGCTATGGCATGAAATATCTGATATTCCGATTGTCAAATACATGCAAGTGGAAGTATATTGTTGTTTAAGCACCTTTATAACGATCACGTTAGTTGAGCTGTATGCGCAATTTGCGCCGCCGTGTTAGTTTGTGCCGCAGATGCAGTTCAGAGAATCGGATCTGTTGGATTTACAACCTCTATGTTTACAACACGTGAATTCATCAGCCGTCTCTGAGGGTGTTCTTTCCCCTCTAGATAGACTAGGTTGGAACCTCCTCAGAGACTGCCTTATGTTGTACTATCCTACTTGGTTAGTCCTTATGTGTAACTGCCACCTCTCCTTCGTTAGAAGGACGAGGTTTTGCAGCGTTCCTTCTCCCGAGACGGGCACACTTTCTCAGCGTTATCCTATATGTAGTAGGTCTTGCAAAACATAGAGTCAGCATAGAGTCCTGACTTGCCTCTTCAACAGAGGGGGCGGTCCAGGGAGCTCAAGCAGAGCGCTGGAAGGGCCAGCGACTGTGGCCTGTTGGTAGGATCCCCAATTTGTCGGTCAGTTTGGACGTACGTCGAACGTGACCGACTGAAAGGGAATATCTCTTTTACATATTTAACCCTTGTTCCCTGAAGGAGGAAACAGAGACATAAGTCCTATCGCTACAGGTGCTGCACCTCCGCTGGAGTCACTAGTTGGCTCCTCAGCGGTAAAGCAAATATGTTGTGCCTCCACTTCCTTATTTACACCCGTGCTGCTGGGAGGAGCGTGGAATGCATCAACCGCATGCCAATATTCATTGGCTCATTTTAAAACACTCAAAGTAGATTGGTCCCTGAAAGTGATCCCCAATTCTTCGGTCAGAATATACTTACAGGATATTCTTATAGTAGAGGACCTTTTTTATGTCAAAAGCTCAAGGACATTTTTATTTCTCAATTCAATCCATTTAATAACAGTGTGATTGTAAATGAATTAGGAAGCAAACTTTGTTCAAGAAGATAATAGCATGATTATTTAGCTCAAGTCTGTCAGTGTTAATTCAGTCAATAATAGCTCATCATATTATGAAACAATCTTACAGTAATTCAGGTGGTTGCTCTGGGTTTGGGCCAAATTTCCAGCTCAAAGCCCTCTCCTCAGACAGTGTGAACTTGTGAAATGGCTTTTAAGCCCAAATTGAGCAAGCCAAGGGCAAGAAAACAAAACTCCATCAGGTGAAAGTTGTGGAGAAAAAAAACAAAAAAACAACAACAACCTTTCGAAGGCATGTTCAACTCTGGTCAAATGAATGAACACAGTGTGATTCTGTATCACAATTCAAACTATGTGCACTGATAGTATATATTTGTTTTATCTTCTTCTGCTTGAGAATTAGATATGTCTCTGCTGAATAAGGTAAAAATGGAAATGTAAACAAGAATAACCATGGTTATATTTTCCGATAAGTCTCTTTTGAGCAGAGAATGGTTTTTTTTGGCATCGGAAAGCTGCCAGTGAATGCAACAGAGCAAGACAAATCACATTTGATTGCTTTGTTTGTGGGAAAATTACCTCTTGGCAGCTTAACAGAGCCAGAATATTAGATTTTGAATCACTTCTGTATTGCGTGAGACCTTATGCAATTTTTCAGACACTTACTTCATCAGCAGATTCATATCCTCTGAGATGTTATGCGGACAATTTATTATTAGAATAAGCAAAAAAGGCCAATTTATTTAATTTTTTTATGAATGTTGGTTTTATTTGGATTCATTTCTGTCAGGAACACTATAATTTGAACTGGCATTATGGCTCTGTTCTGGGCATGAACTCCCAGTCCATTCATGCAGCCTAGCATGGATAAGAACAAGAAGCAGAGATAACCCTTAAACAGAACAGAACCAACAACAATGTACTGAAGATCATTAATGTTCTTAAGGATGATAAACTTCAGTGAAAAGTAAAATTGAAGTGACGTGTAGGCAAAGTATGTAAACCCATACTAGGAATTTAGGAGTAGTGAACACAAAACACTGCCAGACATGGACACACACCCAGAGCAGTGGGCAGCCATTTGGGAGATTGCTAAAGGGCACTTGTTTAATTTCCTGCTGGTATTAATCGAACCTGCAACTTTCAGGTTGAAAGTGTCAATACTGACACATTATTCTGTGTCAAAAATACTCCTTCCGGTTTCTCACAAGTTTTGGAGAGTTTTTTTCGAGTATGGGTCTGCTTGACGTCGACAGAGCGGAAGGTCCTTGTATGGGCCGTAGGGGCTCTTCTCTACTAGACTAGAGCGAAAGAGCAAACGCACGCCCCATAAACACTGCTCTCAAGGTGCAGATCCACTCATCTGTGGAACACTTCTGTTGCACCGTGCTCTACTTTATTCCTATGGGTGACGTCAAACAACTTTAATGTGCATGCACAGCATTTCGAGGAAGGCAGCGCTGCATTTGAACCGATTTGAACGCAGAAATGACGAGAAGCGTCACAACATCACGCTGTGACGCAATAGTGGATCTCCACGGTCACTGCTGTCACAGGACTTCACAAAATAAACAAGAAGTGTGTTTTTGACAGAGTGGTCCCAGCGATAAAGGTTCACGGTCGTGCTTTGGAAGCAGGTGGTGAGTAAAACTGCTTCAAATGTCTATGTTGTTGGCTATCGTTGCGTAAGGTAAACATCAGTAAACAACACGATCATGTATAGTTAATTTATCAATGGAGCATGCGATCTGTGGTGTGTGTTTAAATACATTTGTTTAGCTGACTAATATGTCAGTTTGTTTATTGTAAAACCACCCAAACATAAACCTACGCTAGGGGACGTTCTCACAAAGCGTGTTTCTTCATTCAAATGCGCTAACGTTACTAGATTGTTTTTTTTTATACACTATCTGACGTGCAAAACCGTTTTGCTTGCTACTGCTAAGGTTTAGTCGTATACAAAAGTCCATAAACTGAAACATAAACTGTGAGTAAACACACACAAATGTTGACAGTCCACTAAATACAATACATACCACAGAGACGGACGTCCTGCTTTTGCTGTTTCTCCTGTTCAATTTATTTCAGCCTCCGAATCTGATTCTGGATCGATAGCCATGGGTTTATCCACGCTTGAGGACGTCACCGCTTTGTGCGCGATCGTCATTCATTTAGCTCCGCCCACACGATACGCTTATCGTGTTACTTTAGTTTTATTATATTAAATATAATAAAACTAAAGACTTTTCGGAGATATAAAGGATGCAATACTACTCTATAGGTACTCAAGATTGACATGAGATTGACTGAAACTGAGTGTTTCACCCCCCATTTAAAGTCTGTAAAATTTTAAGACAAACACAATCAAATTATACTTGTTTCACACACACACACACACACACACACACACACACACACACACACACACACACACACACACACACACACACACACACACACACACACACACACACACACACACACACACACACACACACACACACATCTGTTTTCCATATATTCTCAGATATGTAATTACAGTCCATATATTCTCAGATATGTACTTACAGTTATACTGTTTTTGGTTCTTACAGCATGGTTTAGTGGTTTAGTTAATGGATCAGCAATTGGACTGTAGAAGGATTCGATTTCGTGTGAGCTCCAAAGCGGTCATACCCTTGAGCTGGGTACTTCAGTTTATGTATTTAGCTATCAAAATCCAGTGTTCGGCATTTTGCGTACGTGAGTTTTTGTTGTAGATGTCTTAAAAAAAAAAAAAAAAATTGTTGTGTACTGTGCTAATTAATTGAGATTTCTTACAGCTCTTACAGGTTGTTGGCCTTGTCTGTTTCGTTGCTTCTATTACTCTCCCCTTTTTTGTAAGTCGCTTTGGATAAAAGCGTCTGCTAAATGATTAAATGTAAATGTAAATGTAAATTTTGCCCTCCCGATCACAACCATCACAGACTGAGCTGAGATCAATATCTACAGCAGGTGTTAACATGAAGTCATAGTGGTATTGTGAGGGACTTAGTAAATTTAAAGGGGTACTTCAGCGCTGGGAAGATGAATCTGTATTTAAACTGGGTCATCAATGCAGTAGAAATGTGAAATTATTTTTGAATTTGGTGTCTTCTAGACTGAGAAAAGACAGAAAATCTATTTTTTTCCCATGGGGATGAAAGACTACAATTCCCAGAATGCTTCGCTGCCCTGTGCCATTCCCCAACGCCACCAACTTGATTACAGTGACTGAGTTAGAGAAGACACTACAATTAAAAACTGAACGTGTCTGTTCAATATAATGAGTGAGTCACCGCGCGAGTCTCACAGCACTGAGCACTAACTGCACGAGTGATGAGAGCTGAGGTAACGTTAATCGCGACTACACTCGCGGCATACATTCACAACGCGAGTTCAGTCTGTCGCCTTTCAGTTCATGCCTTTACAAGCTTAACTTTCATAGAAATTAATATGAGAAGTTAAAAGACTTACATTGCACACCATAGCTCCGTTTAAATGAGTGCCTGTAGCTGAGCTGAGCTCTCCCTGCAAGCTGAGTGTTATCTCCCGTCCCCCATGCGCGGTTTCAAAACATGCGGAAATGGCTCCCTCTGCTGGCTGTAGTCTTTAGCCTCTGGGCAAACATTCCTCCTATGATGCAAAAATCGTCAATTTGCATCATAGGAGGAATTTTTCCAGAAATAAAATGCATAAATCTCTTGTCTCAGGGAGATATGAGGGGGGAAAGCACAATCATTTGAATATACTCCAGGGTTTCTACTGATACAAAGCCATATGCTAATCGCTGAAGTAACCCTTTAATGCTGATAACAAGTTTTAATTGTTTTACATAATCTCTGGTCTGCATTTATGGATGACAAGTATTATCTGTATTGTTATACTGTTATTTTAACAGTACTATGACCAGTATTTTCTTTAATCAAGCAGTTTATTCCAAGTCATCTGACTTTATATGAACAGGGTAAATGTAGACGTTTATTCACATAAACACTAATCAACATCCATAGAGCTTAACAAATAAGGTAAGCGGAAACTCAAACATATCATGAACACTCATGAACAATATCTTTAAATAATCTGATTTCAGATTAGAACATGTGGAGAGGGTTTTTTAAAATCTCATTAATTTTGCAGTTTTGTAATTTATAAAGTTGCTGAAAAATCCTAGACTTTAGCTTTAAGATTTGACTTGTGGGTCACGTTTACGTAAAATTGTGCTACAAACAAAAAGTATGAATAAAGACTCAAGGCCTGACTTATTATGCAACTCAGACTTACTTTATATTAGGTGGTCTTAACTACTATGTATTAACATTTCAGTTAATCATTTGATATACGTTTTACATTTGACATACATTTTAAAAATGACCTGCATGTAATTACATCTGTTATTCATTTATGTAGTTGATTGATTGAGTGATTGAGGTTTATTTAAAAAAAAAAAAAAAAAAAAATATATATATATATATATATATATATATATATATATATATATATATATATATATATATATATATATATATTAGGGCCGGGACTTTAACGCGTTAATTAAGATTAATTAATTACGTGACTTTAACGCGTTAATTAATTACGCAAAAAAAATAAAAATTTAACCGCATTTATTTTTGCACCGCGGAACGTTTTTCAATGAATCAGTTTCGACGGACTGATTATACTGGAACACCAACTAGCGCTCCGGAGTCAAGACAACAACAAACCTTGGGTGCGTCTCAATCAGCTCCCTAGTTCAGTAGTCAGGGCACTGATCAGGGAGTCAGCCCATTGACTTATGTCTTGATCAGTGCCCTGACTAGGGAACTATGGAGCTGATTGAGACGCAGGGCATGAGTGAACATGAACGAAGAAGCTGATGAGACCGCTTAGCTCGGCCCCGTGGATGGGAAATTTTGTTTTAAAAAATGAAAGAATGGAAGCGTCGTCAAGAGCAGGGTTGTGTGCAAGATATACAACAAGGAATTTGCATATCACCGCAGTACATCGAGCCTCAAATATCACAAATATGCTTTTGCTACACTTAATGGCAAACATTGCGCTGGTCTGCTGGACTGAAATAAATAAACAATATTTTGTTGATTAAGCTTATGTATTCAGTCATTATTCAATGGTATACTAAAAATACATGTGAAAAATTACTTCTCATTGTTCTCAGGTAAAATATTTATATGCGATTAAAATGCGATTAATTTCGATTAATTAATTACAAAGCCTCTAATTAATTAGATTATTTTTTTTAATCGAGTCCCGGCCCTAATATATATATATATATATATATATATATATATATATATATATATATATATATATATATATATATATATATCATCAATATATATACACAATAACAATAACAAATAAAAAACACAATAACAATAAATGAAAATATACATACATACATACATACATTCATTCATACACACCTATACTTGCTCGAAAGGGAGTGGAAAGAAGTTACTTATTTACTCCCACCCCCAATTCATTCCCTTTCAGCCGGTCACGTTCGACGTACGTTGGACTTAGACCGACAAATTGGGATCTGACCTCAGAGACCTATCCACTTTAAGTATGTATTAACGAGCCATTCAGAGATTGGCATGTGATCCGCACATTCCACGCTCCGCCCTGCAGCGCGGATATAAATAGGAAGTGGAATGGCAGATCAATGCTTTCTACTTCGGAGCCGAACAGTACTACTGTTTCTACGAAGAGTGTGTTTAAAAACTGAGACTCGTGAGAGAAGAAAAACTGCCAGTGCGGGTAAAATGGCGCTTCAGCGAGTGATCGACCAGTTGCATTGTTGCATTCACAAAAAGAGCTTTGTTGGTTCGCTGGGCGTATTCCCTTTGAGTGCTACACACAGGCTTGCACTGTGGACTGTGTGCTAGCCGCGGTCATCTCCCTAAGTGCTTCAGCACGTCTAAAATAGCAGTTTTTCCATTCTAAAACAGCAACACGGTTTGACCCTGCGTCTTTTTCAAGATGTCATTCAAACCGTGTATTCCTGGAATGCAACTGTTTTCTGTCCTCGTTGACGGCCACAATCGCATGTGAGATTGCAATCGCGGGTGATTCATGTTCTCGCAGAATAACATGGTCACGTCGGCATGTTGTTCATAAAAGCTCATAAAAGGCTTGAGTGTTCAGTGCGCCGTGTGCCGTCGAGCGGCCGGGTGACAGTGGTGGTTGTCACAGCAACCAGTGCGCGTCAGTCGGCGCTTTAGATGCGCGGTCGAGACTATGAAACCTCAGATGGGGTCGAGTCCCTTCGCCTATCCCCCGATCTAGTTCATTTTGTGGTGTTACTGGAAAAGGGCTACTTTGGCTGATAAGCGCGGGTGGCCTGAGGATTACAGTGGGAATTCCCCGCCGGGTAATTCCTTTCGGGTCCCCACTCCTCTATCGAATCAAAAGCATACTGAGACTTCGTGGGTGTTACGGATTCTCTCATGAGAACATGACCACGTCAGGGCATTGTTCGCCTTGCCTTCTTCATAGAGGCTTGAGCCTCTTTGCCCTGTGTGCTATTCTGATGGCCACGTTCACTGTCTCACATGCCTGCTGGTAGTTAAAGATGGAATTGATCCTAAAAGGGTCTTAGCATTTCATTTTGGGCTCTGGCAGAGGACAGATGTCAATTGCTGCATCGGAGAGAGGGAAATATGGAACGCCAAAAGGGCCATAATTCCAAAAAAAAAAAAAAAAGTATAGTTGTTGTTTTCCCTCTCTCACTGCCCTATGTCCTGCATGCACGAGGGTAGTCCCAACCCAGGGGTTGTGCAGAAACTGCGTGCGGTGTTGGACCTCGCCCTAGGGGCGACGAAAATCACTGCATGCTCTCTGGGTCAGGTGATGTCCACACTAGTGGTCCAGGAACAGGGGGCTAACCTGGCAGATATGTGTAAGAAAAAGCCTGTCTGTCGGGCTGGCCTCCTCGGCGACGCCATCGAGAACTTTGCCCAGCAGTTATTGGTGGCCCAGAAGCAGACGGAGGCGTTGCACCAAGGTGTCAACAACCAGCTGCTTCTTTCTCTCGGTCGTTGGTTGCAGTGCCTCAGTGCATCCACCTCCACCCTTCTAGAGCCGAGCAGCAGCCTCCACTGGAGGAGCAGGGTGCCGGACACGAGGAAGGCGCCCAACCCGTCTAGGGTCCCGCTAACCGGCAGGGGACGTGGCCCTGAGACTGGCAGGCTAGGGAGAACTGGAGCTGCTCGGGGGGAGGTGATGTTCACATCTGGATTCAGTCAGCAAGACTGCGTGCCTCACGGAGGAGTAAGTCCGGTCAGTGTTGAACTGCTTAAATTCATTCAAGAGCAAGACAGCGGTCACACTGAAACTTTTTCAGAGGCTCCTGGGGCATATGGCATCTGCAGCCATGGTAACACCGCTCGGATTGCTTCATTTGAGACCGCTCCAACACTGGCTTCATGGCCGAGTCCCGAGTTGGGCATGGCAAAGCGGTCAGTACCGGGTCCCAGTGACTTAGTACTGCCGCCAAACTTTCAGTCCTTGGTCAGACACGACATTTCTCCGGGCCGGGGTGCTCTTAGAACAAGTGTCCAGGCATGCTGTGCTATTCAAAGATGCCTCTACCACAGGCTGGGGGGGGGGGGGGGGGGGGGGGGGGCACGTACAACGGCATGCAGTTGCGGCATGCAGTCTGTGGACAGAACCCCAATTGCATTGGCATATCAATTGCCTCGAGCTGCTAGCAATACATTTGGCACTGCGCTGCCTCAAGGGGCTGCTACATGGCAAACATGTACTGGTCCGTAGAGACAGCATGGCGGCCGTTGCGTACATCAACCGTCAGGGTGGTCTACGCTCCCGTCGCATGTTCCAACTCGCCCGCCACCTGCTCCTGTGGAGTCAGAAACAGCTGAGGTCGCTTCAGGTCATTCATGTCCTAGGTGCGCTCAACCAGACAGCTGATGAGCTCTCTTGGCAGCCAGCACCGTCGGGAGAGTGGCGACTCCACCCCCAGGCGGTCCAGCTGATATGGGACCAGTTCGGGGCCGCACAGTAGACCTGTTTGCCTCTCCGGACCCATTGCCAGTGGTACTATTCCCTGACCGGGAGTACCCTCGGGACAGATGCACTGGCGCACAGCTGGCCCCAGGGCCTATGCAAGTAGGCTTTGTGCAAAGTCAGGGAGGACGAGGAGCAGGTCTTGTTAGTTGCGCCTTACTGGCCCAACCAGACCTGGTTCCAAGAATTAACTCTCCTCACGACAGCCCCTCCTTGGCCCATTCCCCTGAGGAAGGACCTTCTTTCTCAGGGACTGGGCACCCGCGTCCAGACCTCTGGAATCTTCATGTCTGGTCCCTAGACGGGATGCTGAGGATCTAGATGGACTAGCACAAGCAGTCGTAGATACCATCTCTTCAGCTGGAGCCCCCTCTATGAGGCGTCTCTATGCTCTGAAGTGGATCCTGTTCATTGAGTGGTGCTCTTGCTGCCGGGAAGACCCCCGAAGGTGTTCAATTGGTGTCATGCTTTCCTTCCTGCAAGACGGGTTGGAGCGAAGGCTGTCTCCCTCCACCCTCAAAGTGTACGTCGCCGCAATAGCGTCGTACCACGACACAGTTGAAGGTAAGTCCTTAGGGAAGCACGACCTAATCGTCAGGTTCCTCAGAGGTGCGAGGAGACTAAATCCTCCTTGCCCGACCTTGATACCCTCTTGGGACTTAGCTTTAGTGCTCAGAGCACTTCAGAGCCCTCCCTTCGAGCCTTTGGAGTCAATTGATCTTAAAATGTTGTCAATGAAGACGATGCTGCTGACTGCATTGGCCTCTATCAAGAGGGTAGGGGACCTGCACGCACTTTCAGTCAGCAAATCGTGCCTAGAATTCGTGCCTGGTTACTCTCACGTTATCCTGAGACCCCAGCCCGGATACATGCCCCAGGATCCCACCACTTCCTTTCGGGATCAGGTGGTGAACCTGCAAGCGCTGCCTTCGGAGAAGGCAGACCTAGCCCTGGCTTTGTTGTGTCCGGTCCGCACTCTTCGCGCTTACATTGACTGGACCCAAAGCTTTTGGACCTCAGAGCAACTCTTCGTCTGTTACGGAGGCCAGCAGAAGGGAAAGGCTGTCTCCAAGCAGAGGTTAGCTCACTGGATAGTGGATGCTATAGTCTTGGCTTACCAGTCCAAGACGTGCCTTTCCCATTCGGGTTGACTCCTTGTGGATCAACCGTCAGGGTGGTCTAAGCTCTCGTCGCATGTTCCAACTCGCCCGCCACCTGCTCCTGTGGAGTCAGAAGCAGCTGAGGTCGCTTCAACCCGTCGCTTTCGTTCGGGTTGACTCCACAAGGAGTGGAGCATCCTCCTGGGCGCTGGCTCAAGGCGCCTCACACCCGTATGCTTGTGAAACGTGGTTGTAGGCTGGGTCCATATGTAGCGGCTCCCTCACGGCAACCCCATATGTGTATTCTCCATGGTACCAGCTACCCTAACGGCTAGCTCCGTGTCTTTTCCTTGACAGAGCCTGCTCTGTCATCTCTGGGCGTTTCTTTCCCCCCTACAATTAGGTTGGAACCACCCCAGAGACTGCCATATGTTGCACTACCCTGCCAGGTTAGTCCTTATGTGTATTCCGCCACCAGGCCTTCTCTGAACGACGTGGCCCCGCAGCGTACCTTCTCCCGAGATGGGCATGTTTCCCAGCGTTCAGTAGTCACTCTGAGTGGGTCTCGCAGAAACAGCAGTGACTGACCGCCCTGCTTGGAGCCCTGACTTCCGTATCATACTAGACGGTCCAGTGCGCTCAAGCAGGACGCTGGAAGGGACAGCATCCTGCCGTTTTCCATAGGGATCCCAATTCGTCTGTCTAAGTTCGACGTACGTCACCGACTGAAAGGGAACGTCTCGGTTACATATGTAACCCTCGTTCCCTGAAGAAGGGAACGGAGACGTACGTCCCGTCGCCAGGTGCTGTGCTTCCGCTAGGAGCCCATTCACTAAGTCGGCTCCTCAGCAGAAAAAAGCATTGATCTGCCATTCCACTTCCTATTTATACCCGCGCAGCGGGGCGGAGCGTGGAATGTGCAGATCACATGCCAATCTCCGATTGGCTCGTTTTTACATACTCGAAGTGGATAGGTCTCTGAGGTCATATGTCTAAGTCCGATGGACGTCTCTGTTCCCTTCTTCAGGGAACGAGGGTTACATACGTAAACGAGACGTTCAGTTATATTATATCATATAGCTGCTGTCATTGTCTGTTCACCTACTATCTTTTTTTGTTGATATTATAGTATTTTATATACAACATACCTAATTATGACGGTCTCAATAAACACAATAATGCAATGTATCCTCAAATCCATCATAAACATTAAAAAAAATAATAAAAAAAAAAATAAAAAAAACCCAGATAATTATAATAATCATGTAATACTATGCAAATTATAACCACATAACTCACAGTTTTACAATAAAAATAATAACATCAATAACAATAATGATTGCCAATGATAGCAATTATAATCTCCACTACATCATTACCAGTGCTGGGACTAAATTAATAGTGCAATTTTGTTGTAAAGTACAATATAGTAGTCGTGTATATGATAAATATCATTATTATTATTTACTATCTATGTAGTCATATTCTGCTCTGTTATAATTATATCACAATTAATATCATCAATATAAATAATAAGTACAATTATGATCATCACTAATACTGTTTTTATACATGGAAAATCACCCCATATTCATAACACCAAGATCCCTACTTCAGCCTTATATTTCATATACTTCAAGAGTAATACTTATTTTATTCTTCAGCCAACACCATTTCTTTGTATCTTGCTTTAAATCTTTAAAAAAGCCCAAGTTACATTTATAAATACACTGTTGACACTTCCCTTATACATAACTTACCCATACCACCACAACTTTCCTTAACTTTACCAGTATCCCTCCTCGATATCATCAAAAGTGTTTTGCAGTACAATATGAACTCAATAAGTACATTTGCTGATGTAATTAAATAGTAGTTAAGGCCACCTAATAAAAAAGTGGGACCGGCAACTCACCTGAATTCTTCTGAATGTCTTTTCTATGCCTACTGAAAAGTTATCAGAATTGACCTGTGTAAGCACTCTGTTGGTAATGGAATTTGACATTTGACTATTTAAACTTAAATCATATTATAACATTAAAATATGCCTTTATTTATTTTTCCATGCAGGCATTGTGTCGCTTATGTCCCTGGCCGTACTATCATATGAACGCTACTGTACAATGATGGGCTCCACGGAAGCTGATGCGACCAACTACAGGAAGGTGGCCGGTGGGGTGGTGATGTCCTGGGTTTATTCATTAATCTGGACTCTGCCCCCTCTATTTGGTTGGAGCCGTTATGGCCCAGAAGGCCCTGGGACCACCTGCTCAGTAGACTGGACAACCAAGACAGCCAATAACATTTCTTACATCATTTGCCTTTTTATTTTTTGCCTGATTGTTCCCTTCCTGGTCATTATTTTTTGCTATGGTAAGCTGCTGCATGCCATTAAACAGGTGAGTGAAAATTGTCTCATTCGTTTGCTGAAATTTTTCTACTAAACTTTTTTTGCACTTTGTCCAGTATTTGATTAAGGTTAAGGGTGTTTGTCATTTAGCAGCTGCTTATAATAGTTCACCTGGGGTTATGTTCCTTCCTTGTGCAAGGGCACAGTGCTGGTAGGGGATCTTAATAACTTTCCAGTTCTGGATGCCAGCCAAGATCCCTAAATAAAAAGTTTAATCTTTTTTATCATTTCATTTTACATCCATCAAACTCTGAAAAACATAACACCATGACAATAACCCCATAAAAGTGTCTTCTAAAGTGGTTGAATAGCTTTGGATTCTTTTTTGCATGAGTGCTCAACAATGTTTCTTAAATAGATAAAAATGGCACCAATGGCTGTTGGATGTCTTGTAACTAGAATTGGGCTGGTTTGAATATGCCAAATTAAAACATTTCGAGAGATGCAGCAGATGGGAAGATTACATATCTTTCTGTTTGTCATTTTCATGACAGAGTTTTTTTCATGATTCTATTGTATTTCAATTTGGAATATTGCTGCCCTACCCAATCTTATGGAGGATACCCACTAACGCAAACTACTTTCTGCTGTATTATTTAACAAAAATATGTTAAATTTCACTTTTACTTTTATAGTTTGAATTGCAGGGGCGATTTCTAGGAGTAACTGTTTCTCAATGGACTGACCCTTTGTCTGCAAGAGCTCTCATTTTTAATCTTTAGAGTATTTCTTAAAAAGAATAATACAATGCAGTGTTTTTGGCTGGTGTATATTCATAATGCGTAATCTCATTTGGTTGCATTTTATTTTATGTTTTCACTGGAATAGAAAGTGCTTGGATGAGAGAGGAGAAATTATATGCAAATTGTGCGTGTGTGTGTGTGTGTGTGTGTGTGTGTGTGTGTGTGTGTGTGTGTGTGTGTCGACCAGTGGCCCACAGAGGGAAGGATAATAATGTAACAGATGGATTTTTAACTGCTGGAAAGAGTAATTAAACAACCTAGCTATTATAACTTAATGCTGTGACTTTTTTCAGCAAACATGAAATGTGAATTTAGAGTCCATCAAGGGAACTGAGCTTTGGCATTATTCAGACCTGATACAGTCTTGCACATTTACTTTTAGATGCTTGCATGTGCTTAAAAGTGGCCAATACAGCAAGTATTGAGGCAGGATGTACTACCAGAAGCTTCCAGGCAGGTGTGTTGGAAAAGGTTGAAGTTAAACTCTACAGGAAGCTTGTCTTCCAAGATTTAGATGTTCATAAAATGAATGTCACAATGAAATCATAGACACCCAAATGGAAATCCCAATTGAAAATGCTTCACGTATACAGTAAACCAGTAGCTCTCAACTCCGGTCCTGGAGACCCACCACTCAGCCTATTTTATATGTCTTTAATTAACACATTTGATTCAATTCATCAAGCCAGAGCAGAGTGGTGGGTGTAACATAAAAGAGTTGAAAACCACTGAATTAAACCAAGACCTGCAGAAAGATTTGATTGTGTTTATCTGAGAATTTTACAGATTTTAACTTAACCTGTAGCTACTGTTTTTTTAAGAACATTACAACCATCGCTCACCAAGTTTGACATCAAGAAGATAAGGAGATTCATGTGCAGGCAAAGTGGAATACTTGAAATAAGTTTCCACCTAGGAAACAAATCATTTTCAATGAGAGGGGTGGGTAGAATTTAGAGTAGGAATGTGAATTTATGAAGTAAGTTAAGTGTGTGCCTGAGAACATTGGGTCAGCCTGACTATGGCATACATTTTTGTCTTTTATGTTTTTGTGTATTTATTTTGGATATATATATTTTTAAAAGCCATCCCATGTGTACTTACTTATCCACCTGGAAAAGTTGAAGGTAAACTCACAATGGGCCAGATTCACTAACAGCTTGTGTCAGCGCAAACCCTCTTTTGGTGTTAAAGTACTGTAAAGATTTACTAAAGACATGCAGTGAAAAATTAGTACTGAATATGTGTGTACAGGGTATTTTTTTGCACCTGCATATGCATTTGTAGGAGTTTCCCTTTCAGGCGCAAAATTTATGGAAATAGACTATTTAAATGATTCATGCAAGGTGATTTACTAAGGGTTGTGCTCATCAATTTACTGGAATTTGCACCATTATTTAACAACGGAAAAAAAATTCTTAAACCAGATTCTAATTTGCTTTGTCAAGTCATCTAACCTTAATATAAATTAAGCACTTTTTACAATATAGATTTCTTCAACACATCTTAACAGTGATTGGATATAAATGGAAGATATATTGTTTTGTCTGTAAATCATCTGTAGAAAAAAGTTATACTCTTGAAATTATACCATTGTGATATGTGAATCTGTGAGAATGGTGACAGCATGCACGTAAGCATCACGTTTTTAGGCTATAGGCAAGCACGCATGGATATGTATGTGTGCAAACGCATTGTTTTCTTTACAAAATGACTGCCAAATGATTTGTCTGCATTGCATAATACAGCATTTCCAGTCATTTCTGATCATTTCGGAGGGAAAGTGAAGTGAAGGAGGCTATGCTGCTCTTGGTACATCATGTTAGTCATTATGGAAATGGTTCGGCTGGCTCTTTATTTTCCACTTCTTTTTTGGAATTGTCCTCTCATGCTAATTTGATCTGATTAGTAAATCTGGCCCAATATCTTTTGTTCAGTCTCTCTGCCTTTCTTTGGCTCTTTTTCTGCACTCAATAGTTGTTATTTTGTAGATTCTTTTAAATGGTGCTCTGTAAAAAATAAAAACAGAAAATGTACTGGTAATTTTCTGCCCGTACATTATCCAGTAATTTTACGGACATTTCCGTTGACCCTTAAAACACAAACTAATGCAATGTCTACTACAAAATACAAGTAAAACGCCTGTAAAAAAAACCAAAATTTATACAGTACATTGTGCCCTATTTTTACGGATTTTGTTTTACAGTGTGCTGTTTTGTGAAAGCTTTATTAGCATTCACTTTACCATTGCATCATGCTAGTGTTGTTTTTTTCACAGGTGAAGACAGTCGGACTGCACAAAGCGCATGCCTGAATAATAGATTAAAGAGGTCCTGCCTTGAGAAATCAACTTTCCCTTGAGATTTTGCTATATAAAAAGTCATGGCAATATATGAATATCCTGTAAGTTTCAGAGCTGAAAACTTCCTTGTTAGTAAAAGAAAAGCTTTTATTGACACTAGGTCCAGCAAACAATCGATCTCAGAATATGCCAGGCTATGACGTCATTGTGTGGTGAAACACCGCCTCAAAAGAAGAAGAACAATGCCTGATTCTATAGCCCCGCCCACCGACTCGTGCCTGACATGACAGGCCTATATAGAGCTAAACCAGATTGAACTTCTAAGCAATAAACATGCTGCATAAGCTTCATTCGGATTCAAATATTATGAATGCATGTATGAACTTTATTTTTAATTAATATCCTCTCATGGGGAAGACATTGCACGTTTGTTCCTTCATTTCACCATGGATTTGTTTGTAAACAAGAGACTGGATTTGCAGACACAAAAGTAGTACTCCTTGGTATTTTATCTATTTATTAATTTTTATTAATTTACATATGTCTGGACTCACTAATAAGAGAGCACACTAATAAAGCAAACTAACTAATGGGGTCGAATTCCGAATTTAAAAAGCAATCTTCCTTTGACTTTATGATGCATTAAGAGCAAAATCAATTAATCTGCTTTAAATTAGACAACTAATACTTAACACATATGTTACGATCCTCCCTTCTAGTCTAGGGGCAGGAAAGGAGGGTAACAAAAAGTTGCGGAGAGAGAATGAGAGAACTGCCATCTCCAGGTCCCAGGGCAGACACACACGGCTCAATGACACCAGCTTCAAGATAACAAGATTTATTAAATTAACAATGAGCATTAACAAACAGGACTTAAGGAGGGGAGAGGCCAAAACAACAAACAAAACATTCTTACTAAAGATTAAGAATAACTTGCCTACCAAAAAGGAATAAAAGAAAACACAGAAACAATTACCTAACTCCCTTACTACACCAAAAACAGGAGAAAAGGTGGGTCTTAAAGCAAAAGGCTTCCACCTCCCTACAGTGAGAAAATTAAGGAAATAAAAGTAGAATGCTGATTTTCACAGACAGCTCACATTGATTTACACTGATCAGATTGAGTTAAGGTTTAGGAGTGCAAATATTAGCTGTAACACATAACAGCTCACCTTGGTATACTGGTTATACACAACTTAGCTGAGACACTTCACAGCTCTTTGCCTGACACTACAGACAAAACACTATACACCATATAAGCACACAACAGCACTGGGATCAGAAGATGGCAGTCCCTCCGGCAGAAAAAAAAACTTCAGTCTCTCTCCCTGACTGGAAATCTCTGGGTTCCTTTGTTCTCCACTTAACGATCTGGAACAGGATTCAGGTGACACTCATGAGCCTGTCAAGCAGACAGTGGGAGGAGCAAGAACAACAGAACACGCACAGAAAATAGAATCCACACAAATGAAGAAAATAAAAAATCCCTACGTCCCTGTGGACGTAACAACACAGTATGGAAGTGGAAGAAGTCCTGAAGATAGGCTTAACTGAGTTATGAGATCAGGGCTACTTTTGCCTTTGGTTCTCTGGATTATATTTACAAAATGTGACTATTTTCCAAACCCAGAGAAAATCTTGTCATTAGTAAGTTCTTTGGAGTCATTTGACTATTATATAATTTTGCATGGTACTTGTTTTGTTTGTATGTGTTAGCTGTTGAGTTAACAAGAAGTGTTGTCATGCACTCAGAACGCTGTGTTAGATGTTTGAGAGATATGTGAAAATGCATTACATACTTTAATTAGAGAGGTCAGCTGACTGCTGTTGGTGTGTGTGTTCGGAAAGTGCAAACTATGTTCGGGTTCTCTCTCTTGATCTCTTTCTTTATTTTTAAGGGGCAAATGTTGCTCTTCAGCTTTATATATCTTATAGCTTTTTATATCTTAAAATATGCATGTTTAAGCAGATGAAAAAACAGCTATATATCACTGCTTTTTACTGGCAATTGAAATAAAAGCTCTAAAATGAATGTTAATATAAAACCCTTCAACCTGCAATTTTTCAATCAGATTTTTAGTATGTTAAAACTACAAATGATCTCCAGTTCTGATTATTATTTCTGTTTAGACTTATAAGAATAGGTGAACTGGTCTCTTAGGGCGCCATCAGCACCCCCTATGGTCAGTGGGGGTATGGGGGGCATATCTGGCACTAGATATTTGTGCGTGAAAGGTGTTATTGCCACCCCCACTAGTTCCCCCCACACCATTGGATCAAAGAAATGTCAATCTGACGATTCATATATGCCACTGGCTCAGAGTACTGTTTGAAAAAAAAAAAAAAAAGTTTACATATACCGTTTGCGTTTGGAGCACTCAAAAACACGATTACATCAGGGTAATGGTTTGGCAAGGTTACACCACTTTTTAAACAATACAATAAAGCTAAACTAAAGCCCTGTTAAAAAAGAAAAAAAGAAACAAAAAAGACTATTTTCAAAAGGAATTGCAAACTGAAGTTAATAAACGTAATTTCGGGAGGAGTACGCCCCATCTAATCTTTCAATTAATACCAAGGTATAAAACCAGCAGCTTACCTCTTCCCCTTTTTGGTTCCTGAAGCATCCCTCCTCCTCCCCTGCTCCTCCTTTTGTACAATTTTGTATACCACATTGGTGGTGGTTGAGGAGAGATCCCTGACACAAGTGTAAAGCGCTTTGTGTGTACAGTAGTACATATGAAAGCGCTATATAAATGACTCATTCATTCATTATTTTATTCATTCAATTTGCCTGTTATAGGGGGGCAATCGGAGCTCGGGTAGAATATCCTCTCCGAGCCCCTCTATAGCAGACAGCAAGCCAAATCTGTTTACCACTTTCACTAAGATTATATGGGCACACTGTAACGAGTAGAAATATAGTGTGGCCCCTTTAAGAGCTGCGCGCGCTCCCTGTGAACGAGTTCTGCATCTTGTGTATGTGCGCAGAGTTTTTGAGCTCCCATGCGTGGGGATTATTCTCTGTTTTTCTGTTGCTGACAGTCAGGTATTTTTGTTTTATTGAGTAATGCTGTGGAAGGAAATGGAGTTGTGATGAGAGTTCAGCGGGGAATAAAGCGCGACATGTTTGACGTTAATCGCCTCCGTGTTTGCATCCACTCCAGGTTATATTAAGTGAGCTATCCGCATTTTTCACCCGGACACAAGCATTACAAGTGGCGCCCGAACATTTTGTCTCTGTCCTTGGATTTTTAGGCGAGGTTTACACGGAAGCAGAGCTGAATTTTTTTTTTGATGGAAGCCAAAGGAGTGTACATAAATCTCTATCGTTAGGCCAACACGGGTGAGGCTGCACTTCGGCCCATTTCAATGCACATGGAGTGAATGACTCGACGAAGTGACGGACATGTTGTGTTGTGACGCAGTGGATATTTCTTCATATTTCTGTGGATTTGCGTGGCCATGGAAGCAGTCTTCGTGAATTTAATTTACAAGTAGGATCTTGATTCGTTGAGGTAATCGGGAATTTGACTATTTGTGAACTTTTACTTTTTTTTCAGGGTTTAAGTTGCCAAATTATTTTGTTCATTTGATAAGAGTTTCACGTGGTGAACTGTTTGAATTGAAACGTTTCTTTGAACTGGATTGTTTTTCCCTGGATTTGTACTATTGGAGTCCTCGTTTGAAGAATTTTTGTTGGATTCCTCTTTAAGTGTTTGCTCATCTGACTGAAAAAAAAAAAAAAAAAAAAATCTATTATTATTTTTTTGGACTTGAAGTATTGAACTGTTGTCACTATTTTTTTTCAAGAAGTAATTTGCATTTGCCTAATTTCTTATTATATTACTAAATTGTTTCAACAGATCATCCAACTGTTTATATTTAATTTGTTTCTTTACTATTCACAAACGGGAAATTGATGCAAGTTGGAAATGTTTGTTGAATGTCTCTGCTCTGATCTGTCCTTGTGACGTTTATATTATTCTGATACAAACTAATTGTGTTATAATGGCAAGACGTTTTGTGAATGACGAGACTGACTTATCTGACCTATCTGCATGCTGTGAGCGTCCACCCAGGTTGAGAGTGCCAGTGTCAGTTCCAGCGAATCGTCTGGAGACGCAGGTCGAGTCACTGAAAGAGGAAGTGGAAATGCTGCGGAGGTGCCTGAGTGAGTCTCTTGATCTACAGAGAGGTATCATTGACCGCTGCACACAAAACTTGCATGTACCTCTGTCAAGCCATTTACCTTCACAAGTCAGCCCTGTTGCTTCGTCTACGCCATATGCTCAAATACCAGTGAGTCAACCTCATAGGCCTAGGTCCTTTGAAGCGGAAATGAACGCCAGAATGGAAAATGCGTTTGGCCTGGCTCAAAGCTCTCTGGAATTGAACAATGCAACCAGAACTTTAGCCTCAGTCTTGCATCAATCAAGGCTTGAACCCCCAGTGTTTGCAAACAACGGAAAAGTTCAACCAGATGAATGGCTTCTTCTTGTGGACGCCTATAGAACGTCTTTGGGTCTCAGTGATGCTCAAATGTTGCTTGAACTGCCACGTTTCTTAGCTAGGGAGCCCAGGAAGTGGTTTACAGTGCTGAGTTCACACGTCACGTCTTGGACACAGTTCTGCACCTTGTTCAAGACCGTGTTCCTTCCATCAGATAACCAAGAGAGTATCTGGAGAGGTATTCTTGACCGTGTTCAAGCTCAAGGAGAACCATTTCCAACATTTGTAGCACATTTGTTATCTGAATTCAAGAAACTGAAGTCTCCACCACCTGAACAAGAGCAGATTGATCTTATTTGCAAGCATGCACTTGAGCGCTACAGAGTTGCACTTTATGGCGCGCAAATTACTTCAGTCATAGATCTCTTGATGCGTGCCCACGAACTGCACTCTGCTCTTGGCCCTGACAGCCGCAATGAACCAGTAGTTCAGAGAAGCAGGAACGTGCGCGAGACTTACTGTTTCAAGTGTTCTGCACCAGGTTTCACATCTAGAAACTGTCCAAACTGCAACCCTGCACAACAAACAGAAATTTTCCCAGCAAATGAAAAACAGACAAGTCCAGTAGTGAATGATCCACAGAACCCTAAAGAAGACAAGACAGCTGCAATATACACTGAAAGAGAGGAGACAAATCAAAATCCAGTTCGGCAGAAGGTAAACTTCAAAGGGGGGAGGACGTTTCACAGAGGCAATCCTCCCTCCAGAAGATAAACGCGCCTCAACCCAGCCAGTCACTTGTCCTTGGTCATGTGGAGGACCGTACTTCTCCTTCATTTTGGAACACACCATTTGTCGTTAAAGTCAATTTCTGTCACAAGGCCATCGACGCAGCTTTAGACACTGGTGCCTCACTTTCGGCAGTTCGCACAAATATGATTTCTGATGTCCTGCAGCATTCTCAGAAGGTCCAACCTTGGACTTTTCCCCCAATTCAGCTAGCCAACAGTGCTGTTTGCACACCTACTGGTGTTGTGTGGTTAAACATTGGCCTCCAGGGTGAAAATTTCTACCATCGGTTTGTCATTATCCCTGATCTGTCCTCTCCACTCATCTTAGGGATGGATTTTATGCTGCGAGCATCTGTTAGCATTGACATCCCATCAAGGACGGTGACCCTAGGTAAATCTACGACCCAAGAGGTTTTAAGTGAGTGGTCGGAGGCACCTGAGCTTGGGAGCTTGATGTTTTTGGATGTCTGCCAGTCTGCGCTGGATGAGAAAATTGAGGTTGCTTGTCTGGAAAGGGAACAAAAGGAGAAATTGGGGGATCTTCTTAAAGACTTCTGGGACTTGTTTGATGGACACTTGGGTCATACTTCATTGGGGGAGCACGCAATCAATACGGGTGATTCGAAACCAGTTCACCTCCCGCCATATCGGACCTCACCAGCTAAGAAACAAATCATTGAGGAACAGATTCAGATGATGCTGGAAGAAAACCTTATCGAGCCGTCTTCCAGCCCGTGGGCTGCACCCGTGGTAATTGTCAAAAAGCCTTGTGGAGAGCACAGGTTTTGCGTAGACTACAGAGGCCTTAATCAACTGACACTTAAGGATTCTTACCCTCTGCCCAGGGTCGACGAATCGTTGGATTTTCTGGCTCATGGAAAATTTCTTTCGACTCTTGATTTGTCTCGGGGGTACTGGCAGGTGTCAGTTGAAAAACAGTCAAGGCCAAAGACAGCTTTCGCATCACACTGTGGCCTATTTCAATTCAAAGTTCTCCCTTTTGGTCTCTGTAACGCCCCAGCTACATTTCAGAGGGTGATGAACAATGTTCTCGCTGGCTTGATTTACAAGTGTTGCGCAGTATATCTCGATGATATCGTTATTGCATCTCCGACCTTTGAGCAACACTTACAAGACCTCCGGGAAGTCCTGTCAAGACTTAAGTCAGCTGGTCTTACACTCAAGCTAAAGAAGTGTCAGTTCTGCTTGAATGAACTCATCTTCTTAGGATACAGGGTCACTCCGGATGGTATTTCTCCTGATCCGAAAAAGGTGGAAGCAGTCACAGGTTTCAGAACGCCAACGGATCTGAAACAAGTGAGAGGATTTCTAGGCCTCACAAGCTATTACAGACGATTCATTCCAAGTTATGCGCAAAAAGCAGAGCCACTTTTCAAGCTCACCAGAAAGGAGACGCCATTCAACTGGGATGATAGTTGTCAGGCTTCGATGGATTACTTGAAAAGCTGCCTTACGTCTGAACCAATTCTGTGCCTCCCTGATTTCACACGCCCATTTTTTGTCCACACTGACGCTTGTGACTTAGGACTTGGTGCGGCCCTGATGCAGAAGGATGACATGGGGCGAGATGTGGTTGTATCTTTCGCAAGCAGAACATTGCACAAAGCAGAAAGGCCTTACTCGACGCCCGAGAAGGAGTGTTTGGGAGTGATTTGGGCTCTAGAACATTTTAGACCTTACATTGAAGGCCTTCATGTAACCATTTATACTGACCACAACAGCCTGAAGTGGCTGATGGCCCGTCCCAACCCCTCTGGACGACTTGCAAGATGGTCTTTGCGTCTGCAGGATTTTGATTTTAACATCATTCACAGGCCGGGGGTTCAGAATAAGGTTCCAGACGCTTTGTCACGCAGTCCACTGCCGCAGTGTGAGGGACCTATTGACATTCTTCCACCACATGCAGTCATCGCTGGGTTGGATCTGCGCAGTCTCTCCTCAATCGCAATCACAGACAGGGAGCAGTTGAGGCAGTTACAGAATGAAGACCCAGTGGTTGGCAGTCTTCTTCGAAACCTTGAAGAGGGTGGCTCAGATGAAGTGCATGTCATTCATGATGGTCTGCTTTATTTCAGAGACCCAAAGATAACCTGCAGTCTCCACCCAATGAAGCAGCTTAAGCTATTTGTCCCAACAGTTATTCGACCCACTGTACTCAAATATTATCACGACCATCCTACAGCTGGCCACCTGGGCGTGACGAAAACGCTAGCCAGGCTGAAACAAAGGTTCTTTTGGCCAAAAATGGCAGCAGACGTAAAAAAATATGTTATATCATGTCCTGTGTGCCAGTTGACGAAGCCGAGCCAAAGAAAACCAGCAGGCCTGATGGTTCCGATCAAGCCAGTGAAACCCTGGGAATACACAGGTGTGGATTTTGTGGGTCCACTTCCTCGTACTCAGAGGGGAAACGAGTATCTAATCGTCTTCGTTGACTACTTTTCAAAGTGGGTAGAAGTGAGTGCAGTACGGTCAGCAACTGCTCAAGTGGCAGCGAGTAAGTTTCTGAGTGAGATATTTGCCCGACATGGTGCGCCAACCTACCTCATATCAGATCGAGGAACCCCATTTGTGAGCAGTCTTTTTGAGCATGTAGTGGGTGCCCTCGGTACCGAACACCGGCTGACAACAGCGTACCACCCACAAACAAACGCAACCGAGAGAGTAAACCGCACGCTTAAAACTGCCATACGTGCGTATGTGGGGGACAAGCACACTTCGTGGGACAAGTATCTTCCACAAATCTGTTTTGCTCTTCGTACTGCACCCCATGAGAGCACAGGTCACTCTCCTGCGATGTTGATATATGGCCGTGAGTTGGAGACGCAACTTGATTTGATAACACAACCAAGTACGGATGGAGTGGATGATCCTGACATGCTTTACCCTGAGAGCTTGAAAGCTTCTTTAAAAGTTGCTCACGATCATGCCAGAGCCGCTCTGGGGGAGAGCCATACAAAAAGAAAGCATTACTATGACCAAAAGCGACGCACAGTGTCATATGCTGTGGGAGACTTGGTCAGGGTTAAGACCCATCCAAAATCCGACGCTGATGCAAATTTTACGGCTAAGCTGGCCCCGGTGTATGCTGGACCATTTCGCATCTCTAAGAAACTGTCGAGTGTCAACTACAAACTTTCGAATGTACACACTGGGGAAGATGCTGGTGTGTTTCATGTAGTAAATCTCCAGCCGTTTCATTCACGGGACATGGCCATGCCTACAGCGAATTCCAGTGGTGGTATTGAAAGGTCACTACCTTTGAATGAAAACGTGGATTCTCAAGCAGACAGAGAGGAATCTGGTAATGCTGACCAGAGGATTGACAATGACAGCTCAACTGAAACTTTGAATCAGAGCTCAGATGAAACTTCAAAAAAGCAGTGTACTGAACTCTCACTTGACTTTGTACCAGACGGTGTTGATGATGGGGATGTCTATGACTTTACATCTGACGCAGTTGTTCCTGAAATTGTAAGTCAGGGTCAGGGGCGTTATAGACTGAGACCGAGACGAGCCCCTAGAATTACTTCTGACTGGACAATGAATAAGTGGACTAATCCTTACCATACGCAAAGGTTTGACTTGTAAGAATGACAGAATGACAAACAAAGTTAGACTGTTGTTTAAAAATGTTGTATGTTCATGGTTCCCAACTAAGAAGAGGTGAGAATTTAATTTTTGTGTTGTGGGCATACTTTCTTGAGTGTTACTAAACTAATGTATGCAGTGTGAACATGTATGCTTGTACTGCCTGTGCATTATCTACCCCTATGTCTTGTTAACTTTTCAACTAAGTCATGTATGAGTAGTTGTTAAGTACAAGTGCTCACTCTGCTGTGTACGGCTGAGGGCAGCCTTTTTTCTGGCCGGGGGAAATATGTAACGAGTAGAAATATAGTGTGGCCCCTTTAAGAGCTGCGCGCGCTCCCTGTGAACGAGTTCTGCATCTTGTGTATGTGCGCAGAGTTTTTGAGCTCCCATGCGTGGGGATTATTCTCTGTTTTTCTGTTGCTGACAGTCAGGTATTTTTGTTTTATTGAGTAATGCTGTGGAAGGAAATGGAGTTGTGATGAGAGTTCAGCGGGGAATAAAGCGCGACATGTTTGACGTTAATCGCCTCCGTGTTTGCATCCACTCCAGGTTATATTAAGTGAGCTATCCGCATTTTTCACCCGGACACAAGCATTACAAGACAAACTCGTGAATTGAATTCGAACGCACAAGGACGGACATATTTCAAATGGAAAAGCAAAGTCTGTTTGCAATTGCATTTCCCGATTCTTACAAGTTATGTCCCTGCCATTTTGGAATAGTAATAGAAAATCACCTATTTTCTATTTTATTTTCTCCCTGTCCTGCAACAACCTGCACAAAATTCAAATGGAATCGCAGTCCCCTTTGCGTTTGATAAATAGCAAAATAACCCTGTTGTGTCTGTAGTCAAGACAATTAAATGTGTGCTGCTCAGACCTTCAATAACTTTCTCCTATATTATTGTACATAGAGGGAATCACCGTAGCTGTTAGATGCGTTCTACTTGGGATTTCTTACCATGGTTCTAGCATGCTAATTAAATTCCTAAATACACATTGACTCTTATTTTGAAATGCCTGCGCCTTACTATTGCAGTTGCTGGATGCTCATTCAAGTTCAGATGAGGGAGATAAAATATGCATTGTTACATACATCTAAAACGTATAACTATATAAACATCGTAAAGTAAACATTGTAATTATTCATTTGAATAATTACATAAATGATTGCCTGGCATAAATATGAGCTATTCATTGATTGAGCCCTTCTGAAACTCTGTATTGGAGATGCAGCCTGAAGGAGGCGCATTCCCCACCATGGTTTCCCCACAGTTAGTTCCGCACGTTACAATTCAAATGTGCACATCTTTTACACATAATGTCAGTTCTGACAGAATCTCTTCCCTAATCGTCCCTCCCTAACATTTTCGTCTCATTTTTATTTGTCGACGAAAATGACAGTAGATTTTTGTCATCCAACACTAGTTTGTATTTAGCTATTGTCTCTTTTCGTCTGTGAAAAAAAGGTGAAAAAATGAACACTGCTTCAGTGAAACAGGAGGGGATTCAAGGTCTGTCAATGAGTCTCCTGCATCTGCATTTGCCATGCTATCTTTTGAGTAGCTGTAGCGAGTTAGTTAGAGGTGGTTGACTCGCAGCACTTCAACACGTGTTTTATTCCAGGGCGGCAGTGGCTCAGTGGCTCATGTAGGTTGTCTACAAACCAGAAGGTTGGTGGTTCAATCCCCGGTTCCACCTGACCAAGTGTCGAAGTGTCCATGAGCAAGACACCTAACCCCAGCTGCTCCCGACGAGCTGGATGGCGCCTTACATGGCTGACATCGCCGTCGGTGTATGAATGGGTGAATGTGAGGCAAAATGTAAAGTGCTTTGGATAAAAGCGCTATATAAATGCAGTCCATTTATTCCGGCTTGGAAAAGCAACCGGACCTGACATGGTTGTGTGGCAGCATCAGCGATTCCATTTTTAAATTCAAAGTTCTAGATTGTGACTTAAACGGTAACTTCAGCGATTAGCAGTGGCGTAGCACCAAATTTTGGGCCCTGGGTACAAACCATCTTGCTGGGCCCCCCGTACCATGTATGTGTATGTATAGAAAACGGACTTCCCTGCCTCGGGCCCTGGTTACTCAGTGCCCTTTATCCCCCCAGTCCCACGCCCCTGGCAAATAGCATATGGCTTTCTATCAGTAGAAACCCTGGAGTAAATTCGAATGATCGTGCACGGAAAAGTGAAAGTGATTCAGTGATTGTTGTCTTTCATCCCCATGAGACAAAAACAAATGTTCTGTCTTTTCTCAGTCTAGAAAGCACCAAATTCAAAAATAATTTCACATTTCTACATACTACATTAATGACCCATAATAAATACAGATTCATCTTCCCAGTGCTGAAGTACCCCTTTAATTTAAAATCAGTCATGACACCCTTAGGATTGGATTCGTTTTATTCAAACTTCAGATGCTCTATGCTTAGGGAGTGTCCCCAGAGTGTGCTAAGATGCAGTTCGAGTTCCCTCAAAAAGGGAGCATAAGTTTGCATGCTACTTTTACCGAATGATATTTACATCTTAATTGAGTTCTGACATATGTTCTCTGTGTTGACTCTTGTTTTGACAACTCATTCACTGTTTTCATGTATATTTTACACTGATGATAACCACATAGTTTTGATCTAGCAGTTCTTTAAGCATGCCTTTTAAACCATCAACTTGACATTTTCGACAGCATTTCAAATAATATCCAATGCTATATGTTTGTGATAGTGCGCAGGCACTAGCAGCTAACATTCAGATCCATGTGTAACATCAAAAAACAATTTAATTTTGAATTTGGATATATAACTCACAATATTTTGATTGGTATAGTGGAAAATCCTACCCGCCTCTGTGAACGCCCATAGCCTTGCAAAGAGCAAAATAGAGTCAGGATGTGTTTGGATTTGCTGACATCTAACTTCAGCTAACATCTTCGTAGGAGATGTAGAGTTGATTAAAGGTGTATGGTTGAAGCTAGAAAAATAGCTGAAATCCCCTAAAGCCCTTTTAATATAATCAGAAAGATCTTGATAGAGTATTGATCTCAAGCCAACATGAAAAATTCAGTTAAGTGTGTCATGGTATGACAGCTGTCAAAGTGAATTTGACGATCTTCGAGTTCATTTGATTCATAAGGGCCAGTTGTTGTAAGAGAGTAACTTGTATAACAAGATCAAGAATGAAAGAATGTCCTATGCCCATCATGCTGTTCACCATATGTGACTGTAAATTGCTCAGAAAGTATAGGCCGATACCAATATTACTATCCCAAATAATTTGTTTTAAATAGGACACAACACAATTAGGCATGCCACAATGTCTAGCCTGAAGGCATGTGTCAGAACACGGTGGTCTGGAGACACGTGCATGTCAGAAGAAGCTGGGGATGTGTAGATATAATTTCCAACTAAAATAAACAATTGTACTGGTGCATGGCTCCTCACTGGGGAGCATCACCAACAGGGCCTGCACTGGTGTGATTCACCAGTGCTTTGAGACAGCACAGTGTAGGATATGACAGAACTAAGAGTTTGGCCTCAGGTGCTGGATGTGTTCGTGGGCCTACAGAGACACTGGACATTGGCGCTATCAGTCCCGCTGCAGATGTGTGGAGGTTACATTCTGGGCAGCTCATTGCCTTGGGCGCAAGCTCCTTGCACACAGATACAAATCCACACGTGTTTTTACAGCCTGAGGCCTAACACTTCAACCTACAGGGGAGAGAGAAAAAAGCAAAAAAAGCTGTGTGCCAAGAGAAAAGGAAACAAATGTCCCTGCCTATAATTCTCTACTGAAAAACTCCACAGGATTTTCATGATATGATTTTGATTGGATTTAATTAGCTAGGAACTACAGTTATTGTTAATGCAGTTCTAAGTGTGACCATGTAATAGATGATTGTAAGCTCAGGAAGTGGCCCTCTTAAGCTTCCCTAACATAAGGTTACGTTCACTCTGATTGGCAAAAGGAGCTTGTAATTAGCCTCCTCTGGAACGCAGATTGCTTAGCAACTTATGGACTGTATGCTGAGATTAAACTTACTATGATTTGCTGTAAAGTGCAGTATGTGTGTGTAATATTCATGCCTGGGGAACATATTATCCTTGTATTAATATAAATTGTACCTGGCAGATTGCTGGCACCAGGTGCCATTAGAAAGCCATGATTATGCATGCATGTGTATGTCCCTTCCTGGCTGTGAGCATATATAAATAATCATATTATCATAGGGGTTCTAAGGTATATTATGTCATAGTTTGTTCATTGTTCTGTATGTTTGATATGTATGAACAATTGGGACATTTTTTTTTTTTTTTTTAAGGTAAATAAAGTTTCATACATCATATTTTGGTCAATGACAAACAAGACAAACAATGTCCACAACAAATAAAATGACAAATATGTGTAGTCCTGTTTGTTTTATATGGTTTTATTAAATCTTATATTGTTTTAATAAAAACAATATTAAAAATTACTCTAAAAATGTAATGTAGTGAGACCTTGAAAGTATCAGCACAATTTCTTTACTCCTTGATACATCTTATACTTTCAAAAATGTTTTTTTTTTCACAAATAGGCTAAAATAAATAATAAATAATAACATTTTTTGGCACACTACATAACATTTAACAACCTAAAGTGCACAACTCATTTTCCCTTCTTATACATGATTATATTTTTAACTCTCATAATGCATTCAAAATCTAAATATAATTTGTGAATTTCCAAGTTCAAAAGTTTATGTAACAACCATAATGTAATATTACTTAATATACCTTAATATTTACAAATAAAATAAATTATAGAGAGCTGGTTATCATATGCACAGGCAACACTCTGTTAACTTTCAGCCATTTAACAAACAAACAAACAAACAAATATATACATATTGCCATTTTATTACATTGTTAATAATTCAATGTTCATTTTTTACACGAACAAAATAAAAACAGATGCAAGAATAAATAAAATCTTAAAATTCAATATTCATGATAATTTTTGTAATATATCATTATATGAAATGTTTTAAGTACCTGAGAATTACCAGTATTAATACAATTTATTAAGTTAAATTTAACTTATAAAATAAATCAAATTTAACTTATGACTGCTTAAAACAGTCCAAATTGTTGGTACCTACAAACTAATTTTATAACAAAAATCTTTAAAACAACATAGATATTTTACTTTAGAATGTTTTTTAAACAAAATGTATGCTTTTTACTTTAGATAAAATATATATATATTTTTTTTTTTTCATGCTGTATTGGCTTATCAATTTAATGCTTATCAATAAAATTCTATCCCTAGAGTGTTTGTGAGAAATGTGTAAGACACTAAATATATTTTACAAAAGTATTTTTGAGACAAGTCTAATACAAAGATTAAAAAATGTCTGCATTTTATGCATAGCATCATGTGTAACGTGTTAAAATGATAATTTATAACTTTGCTCATATTGAATACAATCCTCTATAGCGGAGGTATATGAGCAATGATACATGTAATGGTAATAACACCCAAAGCCCATTATTACTACTTACATGCATTATCATCTTCAGCAATTTGCATTTCATTATATGCAATGGACTAACCATAACTAAAGTTCATGGGGAATAACATCATGCAATCTTTGAGCACTTAGGTTTGCTATTCATTCACTGTCATTCTATTTAATTAAAATCTCATGTGTTCCCACATGGTGTGAGCTGCTTTGACTGACACACTAAGGCAAAGATAAATTATTCACCTGTGAGAGAATCTTTTGTACATGGCTTCTTTTGAGAGTCAATGACATTTGAAGTACCGGTTGTGTCAGGAACTTGAATTTGAGGAACGTTTTCAATTGCTGGGAGAGTGCATATGTCCCATCATCCATATCTCATCAATAAAGCCAGTGTCCCATGCCTGTAATTTAAATTAAATTATGTTGTGCCTTATATTTCGGTTTGTTCTGCAGAAATAGCTGGCATAATAGTTGACAGCTTCATTTCTCAGATAATTTCCTGCTTTTTTCAAAACAGATGTCTTTGTGAGCAAATTGTGAGGTATCAAAAAATGTATTCAGATGACAGTTGACTGTTTCTTGGAAAGAAAAATAGCTTAAATTTGCAGATCACCTAATAAGACTTGCAAGAAAATAGTTTTTTGTCTTCTGGTATTTATTTATTTAACAGTAATATTTTTATGGTGTTCTCAAGGTGCCTATTTCTGGCATGAACACATAGTTTAAGTGTAAGTTTTTTTTTTTTTTTTTCATGAATAATGTTTGCATGTTACCTCTACTATTTGACGCATGACCATGCTTTTTAAAAATGGCAAAATATAAATAATTGCATACAGCATGCTTGAGCAGGTGGTTACTGAGGATTACAGCTTGCAACATGATATCATTTGTTTAAGTCACACATAGTGTGCATTCAAATTGGATAAGTGTGAGCCAGATTGGAATCGATTGGAGATGTAGATGAATTCCATGCTGGTCCAGAATGGTTAATGGTTGTATAGTGCTGGTATAGCAGTGATATTATTATATGTTATAATGGCACGATCACGTGTAAGGACATTACCCCACCGCTCTTGATTCGTCGCATACACATACATAAGTCTACAGATTAAAACAATGTTCAGTCACTGCATGAAGTGTGTGTGGTCGAGCAGTGTGGCGAAAAGATCAGAAAACAAGATGAGTAACATTGTATAATTTAGGTGAAATATGTGCATACATATCAAATCACAGGCCAAACATTATTCGATTTGCCTGAATTTAAAAATCCATAAATTGGCCTACTAAATTAATTTATGGACTTATTACTGAGCCCCACACGGATTTAATGTTTGCTCATTTATTTGGCAAATGTGTTTCCATCTACCATTACATTAGGCTAATTCTTTTTAAGTCCAAAAATACCTTAAAGGAATAGTTCACCAAAAAATAAAAATCCAAGATGTAGGTGTGTTTGTTTTTTCGGTAGAACACAAATGATTTGAAAGATGTTTAACTCCAACCGTTGCTTGTATAATGCATGTCAATGGGGTGTTTATCTGTGAGAGTCACTATGAGAGTAAAAAACACATAGACATACAAATCCATATTAAACCCTGTTAACCCTGTAACGGCTGGGACGGTATGGTTTTTTTAAACCACGGTTGAAAAGCAAAAAAATTCCACGGTTCAGCGGTAAATCACTTTTAAACCCGTGATATAAAAATAAAAAAAAATAAAAAAATAAAAAAATTGCCCCGCAAAGATGCGTCATGCCGGTCTGTGCCATTCAAATAAACTTGACGCGCCTCAAGTCTGATAACAAGCACAAACTGTGTTAAAGGTCCCGTTCTTCGCGTGTTTTCGAAGCTTTGATTATGTTTACAGTGTGAAATATAGTATGAATTCATGTTTTGCGTGTAAAAAAACACAGTATTTTTCACACAATTTCCTTATCTGTACACCGCTGCTTTCTCTGTCCTAAAAACGGCCTAATGATGATTTCCTATTAGTTCTATGAAGTCCCTCCTTCAGAAACAGGTAATGAGTTCTGATTAGGCCAGCGCTTCCCGTGTTGTGATTGGACAGCAGCTTAGCGCACGTTGCCCGGAAAGGTCCTGCCTCTTACCATAACAGGGAGATGCAAGCGTCAACAAACGGTTTTAGTTGCATCATTAAACCAGGAAGTGCAGGGGTGTAGTCCAAACCTGCCGTTCACTGTAGGCTTTGAAAGGGAACTTCTGTTAAATAAAATATCTCACTTGGCATTGAACTTTGAGCTTTATAATTTTACAGGTATTATTTATGCTCTACATTACACACTAACTAAAGTTTGAAAGATGGAATCGCAAAGAACGGGACCTTTAAATAAAATTTCGTCCTACAGTGTTTTTGCCACAGTAAGATGTGAACGGGTGTAATAGACTTGAAGCGAAATGAAGAAACGTTTATTATAATTCCCTGCAAAAATGAGTGCGCCGCACGTGAAGATTTGGGAAAAGAAACAAGATGTCCCGTGGGATAAAATGTTAGGCCTATTGTTAAAATTCACGGAAATCGGAATATCGGATGACCAGATTGCAAAACAGATAAAAAAATCTGGCAAATCTTAAATTGGGCTAAGCCTCCCTCTCTCACTCGGCATGAATCCATAGCCTGTTCTCATGGCTGCGATGTAACATCTGCAAATGTATTTCCCTTATAAAAGCTTTGTGCTTCCCACCTGTGGTAAAAATCACGTAAAACAGCGTTCACATACAAAATACTGGGTCAATATTATAGTTCGAAATTATAGTTTTAAGAAGAAAATAGAATGAAAGGAGATTTTAAAATAAAAAGTGCACAGCTCCTCCTAAGTGGAACCAAGCTACTTTTTCCCCTCACACGCAAACTAGCGCGGATGAGTCCTTATTCGGGTTAGTAAAATAACAAAATGTAGTTTTTAAGTAGAAAATATATTTATGTAAAGAGTTAAAATACAGAGTAGCCTATAGTAAATGATATCTTTTTATACAAATAATTTTAAAAAATCACGATAAAGTGAACATGCTAGTTTTTCTAGCAAAAAATATGAAGGCTGGAATGTAAATGGCGGTGACAATCTCAGACCCGCGGTAGGCATCACGTGACCGCGGTATTGTGGTAAAACGGTAACCGCCCCAGTCCTAATGGCGACACATTGATATCTTAAGACACGAAACGATTGGTTTCTGTGAGAAACGGAACAGTGTTTTTTTTTAACCTCATATCAGACGAATCTCATCCAGTATTCCCAATGCCATTTGTGACAAAGCAGCTGTAATCATAACCGCTGGGGAAGCAACGCTGGCGAACACACACACACACACATTCACTTTCGCCGGAGAAGGTCAAAATAATGGTGCGATCATAGATATGTGTACATAAATGCCTCATTCGACTGATCTGCGCAGGCACTAATGAGGTAAAAAAAAAAAAAAAAATACTGTATGGTTTCGCGCAGAAACCATTCGTTTTATGTTTTAAGACATCAATGTATCATCACGGGTTGCTGTGTTTAATATGGATTCATATGCGTATGTGTTTTTTACTATTATAGTGGCTCTCATAGAAAAACACCCCATTGACATGCATTACTTGATGCTAATGGTTGGAGTTAAACATTTTCATTTGTGTTCTACTGAAGAAACACACACAGCTACATCTTGTATGCCCTGGGGGTAAGCAGATAAATATAAAATGTTCATTTTGGGGTGAACTATCATTTTAAATGAGCATACAACTTGAAATTTTCCATTTACATAACTCACTAATGACTTCTGAAGTGGAAAATGTTGGTCAAAAGTGTACATTTACACACTAACTGACCCAACTTTCAGACACCATCTTGTTTGCTTCTTTTTTAGCTCAACTGTCACAAAATAGAATGCAGAGGATTGTGGGACAGCAAAGGCAGCACAAATGTATCCTTTGCTTCCATTTAATATCACACATTCCTGTGCATTCTATTCAAAAATCAATCAGATGAAGGTATCTTAGGAGACAGGAAGTGAAGCTAACTTTAGATTTGGATGTGCCTTGATGCCTTCCTATCCTGAAATGTGTACTTTCAAGGCAGTTTCCAGGTTTTAGACGCAGCGCATGTGCCTGTTTTCTATGGTTAACGATTGAGTTTGTTCTGTTCAGGTGTCTTGTAAATTATCGAATTCATTTTTTCCTGGATGTTCACATTAACAAGATAGCCACGCCGGTCTGGGGAAGTGCCGGAGTGCGTTCCTGAAGCGGCCAGAAGGACCTCACAATCTGGTGATATAGCAAGATAACGGGACAGACCCATCTCTTGCTGATAACGCAGATTGATACGAAAGTCCCATGACATTGAGGATGCACAGGCTCGTTCTTCCCACATAAGAACTGGTCACACTGCTTTCTCAAGGGCTGCCATGGTGTGAAGTTCCCCCAGACATAACACATAGTAATCGTGCGGATCCTCCTCAGAGATGAGCTGCAAGCAGGGTGGCACGCATATCTTACTGGATCCAAAAGCAAAAAAAGCAAACACAGCCATTGAGTTTAGGTTTTAAAAGGAAACTCAGAATACATTAAACAAAATTGTAATTTGTGATCCGAAGATGTACAAAAGTCTTAAGGTTTTGGAATGACATCTGAGCAAATGAGGATAGAATGTTATTTTTGGGTGAACTATCCCTTTGAGTTCCTTACTAAAGGGCACAAAGGGGATTGATCAAAATTGTAAGGAAAAAATATGAGTAATGCAGAATTAAAATTTGATTTGCATTCATAATTGCAAGCAAAGTCCTGCTATTCTATTTTTTAAGCCATCACAAAATCCTAGAGTAATATTTTATGAAATGATAATGGTAATTGGAAACAAGGTAATGGTATGTTGTGCAATCTTTACCATGCCTGGTTTTGAGAAGGAAAGGTTTTTTTTCACTGGCAGAAAAAACACAAAAAAAAAAACCATGAGTGAATGGCTTTGTGTCATCTGTGTTAGCAGCCTGCCCTGTCACCTCTATTCATCAGAGAGATATGAGCCGAGATGGTAATTTTATGGGAGTGAAGGGGGTCACGTACAGGTTTACCTGCTACATTGAGAAACATAACTTAAGCCCTGGGACATGGAGCTTATACACATGTAATCATCTTTCATGTGTTTGGCGGCAGGCATCTGTAATGATTTCTGTTGTTGGCCCTAGAATTCCTCAAAAACAAGCTTACCAAATTATCTGATCTCTCAGCCTCAGTCAGGCATTCAAGTTGAGTTTCATATATATATATATATATATATATATATATATATATATATATATATATATATATATATATATATATATATATATATATATATATATATATATATATATATATATATATATATGTAGCTGCAACCTCAACCATCAAATGGGTTCTGTCCATTTGAATTGCAAAGGCAATACTACAGGCATACTACACTGCAGGAAGGAGATGCCATAGGAAGGGTCATTACAGATAAAGAGAAAATTATGCTAATTTTCATTGCTCACATTTCATTGCCACATTATAAAACACTATTGCCATATGTCCTCTAGAGTTCCCACTTCAAGGTTGCTGCCCTTAAAAGTGACCAGGGCATAGGAATGCTCACGTTCACATTTATGCATTTGGCAGGCGGTTTTATCCAAGTAAGCATATGTTTTTGGTTTTCCTGCAATCTAACCCATGAGTTTGACATTGCTAACATCATGCTGTTTGATCTACAGAAGACTTCGCCCAAGACTCAACACACTCCTCAAAATAGTACAGGCTGAATCAATCCATAAGACCATCTGACAAACACACAAAATGGTAAATGGTGCCACTTCTAAACAGAGAAAAAGAAAGTAACTCAGAAATATCAGAAACCACATCAAACTCAATAAATTATCTGGAAACTCTTTTACAATGAGAGATTTTATATTCAGTTTGCTGATTTGTACAAACTCATTGTCCCTTACACAATATTCATTGCACTGTACTTCTTTAAATATCTTGTTTGTTCATATAACACAATACTGTTTTCATAGAGCACATTATTTGCATTCCAGAAATAAATATCCCAATCATTTTTGCCATAGGGCAAATTCTGTTTTCTGATATTTTCTCATAAACCTTTAAAGATATATCTATGAAGGAAGAGGTTGATCATTATGCTTTTGTTAATGTCATGACTCTGTTTGATTTTCACTTCATTAAAAAGTAGAAGAAAGTGAAGAAATACATTAAATATAACCATAAGAAAAACACACCAATTAGATGATTATTTTCAAGCGAAGTCAGTTCTATCAAATGACTCCCGGGTAGAAGAGATATTGTATCTTAACCTTCCTTGGTAAAAAATGTGTAGATTACCAGGAGCTCTGTTGTTATTGCTACTATCTGTTCAGAGTCATAAAAACTTAAGGTGAATGTTGTTAAACGTCCAACTCTATTTAATTGTTGAAAATGTATGACAAAAATGCTACATTTGCGAGATTATAGTAAAATACTACTCATTTTCAAACTTTTACTGGATGGTGTAACAGCGGACAGCCTCACAATGTGATGCACATCATTTACAGTAATTTGAGCATTATAACAGCAATCTGAGCATTAGGCCTATAATACACCATTTTCACTATTAAAGCTCTTCTCCTCAGTCATTATGAACGCTCTAGGTAAATATCAACTGTTTCATGGCACTGCACCAGATGTAAACACACCCTCTGAGAAACAACATTGAAGAGCTAATAAAACAAATAATAAAAAAGAGTCAAATAAATAATAGAGCCAGTTCTTTAGAGACAGCCCACTGCCATTAAGCACTGTGAATGACAAATCAGAGTGGGTCTTCTTACCCTCTTAAACTATTTATGTCTGAATACTTTTCAATTACCTTATTGCAAATTATATAAACTTTGTGGTTGCAATAACTATAATCCATCGCTGACATAAAACTGCCCTCTTTTCAATATTCTGTTTCACTTCGAAATGTGTCACACAGCACGAAAACTGACTTGCTACTTCCGTTTTACGTTTTACCCAGCCGTCCATTCACAGTGGAGGAGGGGCGGGTGAAAAACTACACGACTAATAATCCCACTTGTACACAGACTGAATAAAATTGGATAAGTTAATATTGCTTTTTTGTAGCCTACTGAATTTTTATATTCAGTAATATTCTTCAAAATGAGATAGTAGTAACATCACTGCCATGGATATTCTGTATCATAGCAACCAAAGTATCTCAGCTGGAAAAATGCTGCCCTTGCAAAGCTCCTTCAAGCGCCACCAGCTGGCCATTCTCAAAAGAGCACAAGGTGTTTTTTTTTAGCAGTACATTTTTTTTTTTTTTTTTTTGAAAAGTCCAGAAGATTCCACAGCATTCCTGGTCACTTCATTCGCAGTTGTAACTCATGGGTGGGGATTATGCTAATTATGAAGGAGTGTGCATGCGCGCCCTTTTTAGGCATGTTTCTTCTTTTTCTTTCGGCTGTTCCCTTCAGGGGTCGCCACAGTGAATCATTTGCATCCATCTTTTCCTATCCTCTGTTTTCTCTTCTCTCAGACTGACTACTGTCCTCCTTCACTATATCCATAAACCTCCTCTTTGGTCTTCCTCTTGACCTCCTGCCTGGCAGCTCTAACCTCAGCATACCTTTACCAATATATTCACTCTCCCTCCTCTGAACATGTCCAAACAATCTCAACCTGGCCTCTCTAACTTTGTCTCCAAAACATCTCACATGTGCTGTCCCTCTGATGTACTCATTCCTGATCCTATCCATCCTCGTCACTCCCAAAGAGAACCTCAACATCTTCAGCTCTGCTACCTCTAGCTCTTCCTCTTGTCTTTTCCTCAGTGCAACTGTCTCCAAACCATACAACATCGCTGGTCTCACAACTGTCCTGTACACCTTTCCTTTCATTCTTGCTGGTACTCTTTTATCACACAACAGACCTGACACTTTTTTTCCATCCATTCCAACCTGCCTGCACACGCTTTTCCACACTCCCCATTGCTCTGGACTGTTGATCCTAAGTACTTGAATCCTGCACTTTCTTTACCTTTTCTCCCTGTAATCTCACTGTTCCACTTGGTTCCCTCTCATTCACACACATGTATTCTGTCTTGCTGCGACTAACCTTCATTCCTGTCCTCTCCAGAGCAAACCTCCACCTCTCTAGACTTTCCTCCACCTGGTCCCGGCTCTCACTACAGATCACAATGTCATCTGCAAACATCATAGTCCATGAAGATTCCGGTTTGACCTCATTTGTCAGTCTGTCCTTCATTACCGCAAACAAAAAGGGGCTCAGAGCCGATCCTTGATGCAGTCCCACCTTCACTGTTAAGTCCTCATACATTTATGAGAACTTCATAAACAAATGAAATACATTTATTTACATGTTTGTGTTTTTTATTTATAAATACTGTACGTTGTCACAAATGAAGCCTCTGTGGTTCTCTCCGATCGCCACCAGAGGGCCCTCTCACCTGAATATCAATCCTCACTCCGGACTTCATTACCCACAACCCTTTGCCCTGACTCATCAGTCATCATTGTTTGTGCACTTCGAAGGCTGCATTTGAAGTGTGATTACGTCATAGCGGCACTACGAAGGCTGTCCCAATGTGAAGGCTGCACCCTCTGAAGGCCGCATTTGAAGTGCGATTACGTCACAGCAGCACTACGAAGGCTGTCCCAAAGTGAAGGCTGCACCTCTGAAGGCCACATTTGAAGTGTAATTGTGTCACAGCGGGGCGACGAAGGCTGCCGCAATTCATGAGCGACTTCAAAATGCGCCCTTCAGTTCTCAGGCAAAGGAAGGGTACAGCAGATGGAACCTTCCCACAACTTCGCAGCCTTCCCTATCCCAGAATTCATAGCACACTGGTGACTACAGGTTTTGACTGTTCCGCATTCCCGCGCCACTCGATCAGATTTCCCATAAAGATGTTAGCGGTCGATAACTCAAGTAGCCTGGATACATTGAACACAACAGTGCAAGCGCTTGAAGTAAACAAAACATTTAGTGCATTCGCACAGTTCCTGCAGTTCCCTGCCTTGAGCAACCAAGATAAACTTTAATTTCCTAATTTTAATTTGCATAAATTCTGTTTATTTCTCAACCATTCTCTCAATAAGAGGAAACAGTCCATTATCTCTCTTTTCACTGTTTCTATCTTTTTGTCTTTTTTACTGCACTTTCTTTAAATAGCCTAAAATTAAATCTGCGTGGGGCAGTATTTCCGACCTTAAAGAAATTGCGAAATTGTTCATTTTCGTTAACTTGAAACAGCTAAATAAAAGAAAAGTGGTTGTTTTGTAGGCTACATTGTTTATTTTTGTAATGCAAGTTATAATTTGTACATTAAACACATAGGTCTATGTTTAGGCCTATACATATATTTTGTTTTCTCGTAAATTAAAATGTTTAAATGAAAATAAATTGGTCTATAGCCTACATTAGGCTATTTAAAGTATTTTTTACTATTAATACACCAATAATAACCTGTTTAACATCTGAAACAGAAATTTTAATTAACAGCTAAACCAGAAGAAAACACTTTTCTAGACTTTCATTGCGCTGAGCGGGAGAAGCTGATGGATCTGGACTGGGATGGGGAATAATGCATAGAGACTCTGGTTAGGCCTGAGCAGGATATCATCATCTGGGATGATCAGGGCATATTTCCACTGTCCGCAGGTTTGCGGGGCTGAATCGGTCGACGGCTGGCATTCTGTCATAAAAAGTAGGCTACAATGCATCTGAGATCATGAGTTGAATAAAAATAATTAGGCCTACTTAAATAAAGACTTGGACGTAATATATAAATGTTTAAAATATATTGTAGGCCTAACAGTTACATTTAACATAAGAAATAAACTGTTAACTAATAGTTGAAATTTGACGATATTTAACCGGCTACAGATTTACATGCTTAGGTCCGGTCTCCCATTGTCGCAGGCTTTGAAGCATGTAAAAAAAAAAAAAAAAAAAAAAAGAGCTAAAAAAATAAAATAAATCTGCTCCATTTCTCTTTTTAAAATCTCACGAACGTCCGCTGTCAGTTGTCACAAACCTGCTAGGCCTATAACCCATTAACGACGCTTGGTTCATTGTTGCCAAGTCTGGAATGGGGCTGAATCCTCAACCTGGGACTCATTGTTACATACGTACTAATTATACACAGTACACAGGTGAATAATCACGATTAATCAGTTTGACAGCACTAATAAATATATGAATTACATTTGCGTTATGCACCGTCAAAGCCAGATTCACTCAGCATCAGCAAGGTGAAAGAACTAGAAAAATAGGATTAAAAAGAAATCCGTCTCTGATTTAACTATAAGCATCCACAAGGAGTATGTCACTCTAGTCTCTTTTGGCCTTAATGTAATGGACTGCATACCTATAGGTCTTGTGTGTTGCCTAACATGGTGCTTCTTCACCCTGTTCACCCTGCTTCTTCATTTCATGTCACCAGAAAAGATAGATTCAGACTTCTCTTCAGCAAGAAGCCTTTGCTCAATTTAGACATGCTTTCTATTCCATCACCCTACCTATCATGTCTGTCATGTCTTTTAGAACTTTAGTATGTGGTGGTGTGTTCCTACGCTAAGTCAATTGTTAGTAATGGGAAACATCATAACCATTTATAA
Organism: Pseudorasbora parva; assembly: GCF_024679245.1. Taxonomy (NCBI): domain Eukaryota; kingdom Metazoa; phylum Chordata; class Actinopteri; order Cypriniformes; family Gobionidae; genus Pseudorasbora; species Pseudorasbora parva. The sequence continues at coordinate 22,982,675 of NC_090180.1, read as the reverse complement.
AGCTTTTAAGGCATTCTGTTGAAAAACATTGCAATTTACGAGACCTTGATAAGGCTGAAAGTGGTAGGGAAATGGTCATGGTGACTCCTTTTCTATGTTTCAAAGGCCCTGGGGTATATAACCAAAGTATGTGCCAAATGCATCTAACAGCACATTTCAATCCTGTAATTGTGATGTCCACTTAAGAAAAGCCCCATAAGCTGAGTGAAAGCACCCTTATTTTTTCAAGGAAAATTGCACTACTGACAGGACTCAGGAGTAAATGCTTAGACTGATGCATTGTTTGGAGCTCCCAATCTATAGAAATCAGCTGAGAGGTTTTGAGCCTTTTGAATGCAAGTATGATACAGAAAACATAAATAAAAAATAAGTATTGCATTACATCTGCTGCCTCCCAATGAAAACGGAGAGATTAAGTATCTGATTCACTCACATACTCAGTAATGCTCTCTTGTTCATCAGTGAATTTAAGAATCTGTAAAAAGCCTTGTTATGTCATGAATATTTAACAGAGATCCTACAACAAAGTTTTAGCTGGTGCGACAGTAAATCTCATTCCTAAGATTGCATAAATAATACAAATGCACTTATGCTAACATTAAACTGGCTATAACCATATTCAAACAGCTGATTATTATGCACTAACATTTTGACTCTAATATCTTATTAGAACAGTAACATTTTGGTAGAAAACTAATTTAAATGATGAATAATGTTATGCAAAAAAGACAGATGATTAATAGACCATAACAAACATAATTTTATTAAGTTCCAAAAACTTAAAAAGAGAATGAGCTAAACAGACTGTATATAAAACATTTCAGTGAGTCTGTATTAATCATTTTTAGAGCTGCAGTCCGTAACTTTTTGCACTCTTGTGGATAATAAACAGAACTGCATGCATCTTGTGGTTGAACATTGCAGCCATAGCTTCTTCTCTCTGTTTATGTTTATGGCTGATCACACAGGGATTGTGCTCCTCCGCAGTGGTACCTACCAGTCTGGCCTGAAAGAGTCCCAAAATAAATGCTTATTATAAGTGTACCATAATGATTCAGGGTAAGACAAAAACCTAGTTTGGAAAATGGATTCATGTTGTACATTCTCATTATATAATTTTTGTAAATCTTGAACACAAAAAAAGTTACGGACAGCAGCTTTAAAGCAGAACTGGGTAACTTTTGCTCTCTGGGTCCCCTTACAGTTGGGAAAAATAATATGTTATTTGCATATGTTTCAGAATGGCATATGAATATAATTTCATGGGTTTTATTTTTTTTCAAATGCCAAATAATCACGATGCTCACGTTTACAAGCCAGCGTCATTATAGTAGTCTATTGGTTACCGTTTTACAGAATCTATATGATACTTCAGTTCAATGTTTGAGTGGTAGGTAATCACCATAACAAGCATGACAGCGTCGGTCGGGCACTCCTCCTTCAGCTCACGCCAACGAGCAGACGCTGGTCCAATGTTGAGCCTCGTCCTGCCTTTAATCAGATTACTTTTTCATTTCCTCTTATTGCTTTCCTCCAACAAAACCTTTTCTTTCTTATTTGTCTGTGCTGCTTCGGACATGACTATATTATTATCCGACAAACAAAGTTGGGCTCGCACGTCCGAATTTAAGGAAGTGTGGGTTTTGGTGGAAGTGACGTATATGCCGTAAGGAAGTCGAATTTTGTAGTTCTTTTTGTTCTCGGGTTACTACCCGAAACCCGAAGTATTTAAAATAAGTATTTAAACACCCTGCTATTTTGCAACTTCTCCCACTTAGAGATCATGGAGGGGTCTGAAATTGTCATCGTAGGTGCATGTCCACTTTGAGAGACATTCTCTAAAAAAAATTCCAGAAATCACAATGTATGATTTTTTTTTAACTACTTATTTGTATGAAACAGCTGCAAATAAGTATTTGAACAATCAATGCTCTTGAACATCCAAATGGTCATTGGAAAACTTAAGACGGGCCTGTACATGTGCTGGTTTAAGCAGGGGAACCTTCCGTGCCATGCATGATTTCAAACCATGACGTCTTAATGTATTACCAACAGTAACCTTGGAAACGGTGGACTCAGCTCTTTTCAGGTAATTGACCAGCTCCTTCCGTGTATTTCCGGGCTGATTTCATAACTTTCTTAGGATCATTGAGACTCCACGAGATGAGATCTTGCATGGAGCCCCGGTCAGACAGTCATGTTTAACTTCTTCCATTTTTTTAATGATTGCTGCTACAGTGGACCTTTTTTCACCAAGCTGCTTGGCAATTTCCCCGTAGCCCTTTCCAGCCTTGTGGAGGTGTACAATTTTGTGTCTAGTGTCTTTGGACAGCTCTTTGGTCTTGTTAGTAGTTAGATTCTTACTGATTGTATGGGGTGGACAGGTGTCTTTATGCAGCTACAACCTCAAACAGGTGCATCCAATTTAGGATAATAAATGGAGTGGAGGTGGACATTTTAAAGGCAGACTAACAGTTCTTTGAGGGTCAGAATTCTAGCTGGTAGACAGGTGTTCAAATACTTATTTGCAGCTGTATCATAAAAATAAATAGTTTTAAAAAATCATACATTGTGAATTCTGGATGTTTTTTTTTTTTTTTTTAGATTGTGTGTCTCACAGTGGACATGCACCCACGATGACAATTTCAGACTCCTCCATGATTTCCAAGTGGGAGAACTATCAAAATATCGACAAGTAAGGGATAATGTACACCCAGCCGGTTGTTATCGCAGAATAAACCCCAACAGATTGATCAGGACCCCAACGTGAAGCGTATTACACGGCTACTAGTCTCAAATAAATTAGACACAAAATATTGTCTTGAGATTAAATATTTTATTAGCTCTTACGCAAAGCTTCCCACAAAGAAAAACAGTTCCAACCTGCTTTAAGCCTTTATCTATTGCTGAATATTTGCCATATGCCCTTGCTAAATGTTGAAAATGAATGCTGAAAGGGTTAGTTCACCCAAAAATGAAACCAAGCCTATGATTTACTCACCTTCAAGTTATCATGGGTGTATATGACATTCTTCTTTCAGACAAATACAATCGGAGTTATATTTAAAAAGTCCAGGCTAACGTTAATCCAAGCAGTAGTTGTAGTTGTGTTTGAAGTCCATAAAAAATGTAGCTGTCAGTCAAATAACGTGCTCCACACAGCTCCAATGGGTTAATAGAGCCTTCTGATTCGAATCGATGCATTTGTGTAAGAAAAATATCTATATTACAAACTTTATAAAGGAAACCTGCCTTGAAGTCTTCCATTGTAACCCATGACTGTTGTTAAAGCCACAAGATGGCGCCAGCGTTAAGCATAAAAATAATACCGGTCAAGATAACTCGTAGTACCCGGATGAGCGGTTGTTATTTGGGGATAACATACCGCTGGAATGCGCAATTCAAATCAGAAGCAAGTATTATACAGAGCCGTGTAATAAAGGGAAATAATTTATCCTAAACTTGGAACTGCCTTGCGTGGACTGTATCAGCACTGTGTGCTGTGCTAAAGAGGACAAGAGTGGGGCCCCAGAGTCCATATTATCATATGTCAGGGGGACTGGTGTTGTAGAAATTAAGTTCTAGAAATTATTTGATATAATTTGGCAATACCAGTTATGATGCGGCATTAAAATGTTTGACATGTTTGATAATACCATCTGGATGCTCAAAATTGATCGGGAAAATTCATGTTAATCATCGCGCTACACTGCATGCTGCATTGCAACGCACACACATAGCCTGATCACGCGGAGATCGCGCGCCTCACACAAAACCATTCAGTAGCGCAGAAATGTATTTTCAACACAGTTCTGGGATTTATAAATAAAATAGCTTAGAAACTGAAGAGTTCTACCATATATTTCTTGATAACTAAACTTACAGCTTCATTATTAGTAGAGAGACACTGGCAGGAAGAATTTATTTCACACACAATCACTTACTATAATGCATTCACATATCGTTATTGTGCTACTTTATCTGTATCTTATTCAGAACGAGCAGAAATCTGTGAGAAATAAAACGACCATAAGACAAAAGAACTGATACAAAAGCTCTTATGTAGGACCAATAACCTTTTGAGCAGTGCTGTCATATGCTATAGCTTTCCTGTGCACAAGAAGACCCATGTTCGTGTCTCAGCTCAAGGTTCAGGTTAATTTGTTAATTAATGACGTCATCAGCGACTAGTCGACATCGACCAGACTTTCATCACATAAATGTCGACTTTAAAAAAAATGGAAGTCGTTCAACCCCTAATGTATACTGTTCAGGAATATTCCAAAAGGTGTTAAGCATGTCAACATATTTTTTTCAGTCTAACCAGAATAGACTTTAATTAAAAATAGTGTCTGTGAAAATGTGGTTGGTGAGTCCAAAAAGATCAATGAGAACTGAACAGTCCAGATCCGGGAATTAATACCTACCTATTTATACGAACATTACAAGTTCATATGTGAAAATGGGTCGGATGGAACATTTGATAATAAGCTTGAGTCACTGCCCTGATTCCTTCATGCAACTCCCAAATGAATTGGGACTGATACTCCTTGCAGGAGATGCAGGAGAAATTAATAGGGACAGCATATATGCCAGATCCCAGTCTCACTTCTCCGAAATTTACAAGGACCACATGTCATTAGCCGTGTCTTACAAATTCCAGGGAGGGAGGACACAGGGTTTTCGGCACTTTCTCTACTCATTTGATTTTGGACTGTGGTTGTGAGAGAAAGTGCTGTAGTACTTCTTTAATCATCAAATCCACAGTGGGGCATACAACCTAAATGAATTAGCAAGGCCTCAGTGGCTAATTTCACAAATTTTTGGCAGAAGGCAAGGGACCCACATGATGATCAGTCGCAAGATTAACATCAAATTACATTCAGATGCTCAATTCACAAAGGATCTTGCGATGTGCCATTTCTTCTGATTGCCGCAAATTAGGGGAATTATAAGACCTGGAACCTGACTGGACTTTATGTAATGTGACTCACTCAAATGAAGTGAGTTGCTTCCTGCAAACATTTTTGCCTTCACATAGCCTCAGTATTCTAGTCACCTTTATTTATATAGCACTTTTTACAAGTCCAATCATTTCAAAGCATCTTCAAAGTGTTATCAGCTGTGTGTTTTCCAGCTAATTTCAGCTGTGATATAATGCCAATGTGGGAAGATTGGTAATATAGTTTAAATTTAAGTGGCCCCAACTGAGCAAGCCAAAAATCAAAGGCGACGGTGGCAACGGACCAAAACTCCTTCAGGTCCAGAATGGAGAGAAAAAAAACTTTTGGAGAAACCAGGCTCAGTCAGGGTGCCAGTTCTCCTCTGGCCAAAGAACAAACAGTGTATGATTATGATTCTGGCAAAATTACAGTTCAGAAGTCATATTAGATCAATAGATATTCACAAGATATTTCGAAAGATTGGAAACTACACAAAATACCTTTAGTCATGACTTAAGATATAGTTTTAAAAAGGGTTCTAAATGTAAAGTCCACTCCACAACTGCAATAATAATGGCACTGAGAAACTATACAGTTGGAATTGCTTTCACAATATATTTTTTTTCCGAGCTGATGCACAATACAAATATTGACAGCCAGATTCAGAATCCATCCTACTTTAAATATTGCCAAAAGTATTTGGACACCGCTCCAAATCATTGAATTCAGGTGTTCCAATCACTTCCAAGGCCACAGGTATAAATTGTATATAAAATTAAGCACCAAGATATGCAGACTGCTTCTACAAACATAAGAATGGGTTGCTCTCAGGAGCTCAGTGAATTCAAGCGTGGTACCGTGATAGGTTGCCAACTGTCCATTTGTGAAATTTCCTTACTACAAATATTTTTTGGTCAACTGTTAGTGGTATTATAACAAAGTGGAAGCAAAGAACGGTACTTGCCTGACTGCATTGTGCCAAGTGGAAAGAGAGTAAAAGGTTGTTTTTCAGGGGCTGGGCTTGGCCCCTTAGTTCTAGTGAAAGGAATGCTTCACCATACCAAGACATTTTGGACTATTTCATGCTCCCAGCTTTGTGGTAACAGTTTGGGGATGGCCTCTTCATGTTCCAACGTGACTGTACCCCAGTGCAAAAAGCAAATCCATAAAGACATGGACGAGCGAGTTTGGTGTGGAGGAACTTTTAATTAGAGCGGAGACTGCGAGCCAGGTCGTCCAACATCAGTGCCTGACCTCACAAATGTGCTTCTTAAAGAATGGTCAAAAATGCCTAAACCTTGTGGACAGCCTTCCCAGAAGAGCTGGAGCTGTTATAGCTCTAAAGGGTGGGCCAACTCCATATTAAAGCCTACGGATTAAGAATGGGATGTCATTAAATTTCATGTGCATGCAGAGGCAGGCATCCCAAAACTTTTGGCAATATATTTTAGCTAAAGCATTTAAAGCTTTTACATATGACATTACTTCAGCAAATGCCTATAATAAATAGAATGATGTTGAGCTTTGGTGTGTATGCTAATATAGCTATTGTTACACTGGCATCAGATGATTATTTTCAGAGTGTGGAAATAACTTGCTGGAAGTTATTAGACTTCATGTAATGTTTATGTTTATGTTTATGTAATGTATTTACTATAATACCTTTATAGTTATCATTCTTAGTGTTAACTGTCATTTAGTCATGAAAGACAAACTAAAGGGATGGGCAGATATACAGACTGACTTCAGAATTCAACCAACATCATTCACAATCAATAAACCAACTGCATTGATTGAATTAGTTTGTCACTACAGCAGTCATGTCCAAAACCATTGGTTGTTTATTACTGTGTATGATCTTCCAAACGTATCACATCTTCATTTGGGGGTTGGATGTAGAAACGCAGATGGTGTGCACTGCTTGACATAATTATCTGGCTCTCTGTACTCATGTGATAAAGTGTTTTTCAGACCAAACACAGCATCACAATTTTGGTCTTGGCCATTACTGCAATCCTCTCCAGATGAAGGTTTTTATTAGAAAATTGACTTAACCAATTAACCCTCATATAAACTGCATTTGATGAATGGAGAGATAGATTAATTGACTTATCGCGCTTCTGAGAACATTAAGTAACTTCTTTTTCATCATGGTTAATTTGACAAAATCATACAGGGAATGTGGTATTAAATGCATGTTCATCTAGTGCTTATTTCTACAACCAGGCTTCTGAATTTAAACATTTTTAAGGTGTTTATTTATATAATCTGTAACACTTTACGATACGGGTGCACTAATATGCATTAATTCATGTTTAACTAATGCACAGATAATCATGAGTTAATGTATTACTAATGGTGAACTAACCCATTTATTAATAATTACTTCATCAGCAACTAATGAAGATTCTACATTATTAATAGATTAAGTAATCATTACATTGTTATTAGTTAAATGTGTCTTAACGTATTAATTCCGTAATAACATATTATATTAACTAATAATGTAAATTAATGTGTTAATTACCACAAGGTGTCAAAGCCATGCATTTCAACTTCCAGTCGTTAGCTAATGATTTATAAAGGTATCATTATGTTATTACTTTACTTGTTTTTATTAGTTATACAAGATGTAACAAATTTTTTTTAAGTCAGTTTAACATCATTTAAGTTGAAATAACTTAAACATCCAAGTCGATTGTATTGCAAAAGTTCAAAATGTGCCTCTTTTTTTTTTACAGTGTACCATATATCTTATATTAATGCGCCAGAGGGAAATATACATTTTATATTTCCAAACATTTCTTTTGCAAGCATTGCAATAATCAACATTTTCAATGAACAAAGTGTCCTACAAGAGATGGTCATGCCCACACAGAGATCTGATCTCACCATCATTGAGTCAGGCTGAAATTATATGAAGAGACTGTCGAAATCCATAGTAGAACTAATTACTATAAATAATTACTATATTATGTCAATATTTATTTTTATAAAGTATTATGAAAACAATGTGGTGGAAAGTTTGTGAGACTGCATGTTGAAATGAATATCTCGATTGTAATATGTATGATCTGGTTTAGTTGTTTTCTCTATCTGTATTCCTGTTTATGTGTTCTTATTGGTTTTCTTAGTGACTCATTAGTTAATCGTATTTGTTCTAATATGCTCCTTCCATGGACCAATTTTGATAGAGATTGACCACTGCAGACCAGGAACATCCGACAAGAGCTGCAATTTTGGAGATGCTCTGACCCAGTCGCCTAGCCAATAAAATTTGGCCCTTGTCGAACTAGCTCAAAAATATACCTGTTTTCCTGCTTCTAACGCATCAACTTTGAGGACAAAATGTTCGCTTGCTGCCTAATATATCCCACCCACTAACAGGTGCTCTGAAGAAGAGATAATCAGTATTCACTTCACCTCTCAGTAGTCATAATGTTATATCTGATCGGTGTATACCTGTTTTTTTTTTTTTTCCAGTTCTTTTTCCATTTTTATTTGTGGTATAATCCATAGTGAATTCAACTGTACATGATACTATACAAGATCATTATTACTATTTTTTTTTACTTCATTTAACTTCATCAGACAAACTTATATTCAGTAAATACAAACGTCTTGTGCACGGATGGATTTTGTGACCTACTGTACACCATCCCATCACAAACCATACCGCCAATCTAAACTATATGCTAATTGTCTATCATCTCAGCACTTAATCCTCCTCTATGTATATAGCATAACATGTCATATTATCTAAATGAAAGATATTGCAATTCATTTGTTTTCACTTATTTCTGTTCACATCAATAATGTACAAAATATAGATTGGTGAAAGGTAAAAATCTAATGGTTGAAATATCTTAATTTTATGCTATACTTTACAGTCAATTAAGAAGTGCAGATTCATTGTTTGCTTTATTATTTTACTGAAATTAACTTGATCTTTACTGTAACATCCATCGGCAACCATGTTCAGCCTCTCACAGGTGAGGAGAGAGTTGTGTGCATACAGAGATGGGGCACTCTGACACAAATCATTTTCAATGCGGGTGGTAGGTGGAATTTAAAGCAGGCACAATCCCATAAAACTGCTGTGAATGTGTGATAGATAAGTGGAGTATGTCGGAGAGCTGCAATACTGCCTACAGATATCGTCTCCTCAGAATCCACAGCTTAATTGGGCTGGCCCAATTATGGCAAAAACAATTTTCATATAAGTTTGTACATTTAGACCACATGAATTTGCTTTTGACAGCTGACTCAATATGACTATGTCCTACCGGGGGAAAAAAATCAGGTAACAGTTTATAATAGCGTTCAGTTGTAAGTCATTTATAAGTGGTTAGTTAATGATGAACTAATCGTTTACAAAACATTCATAATTGATTATCAAGTGATATGCTAACATTTTATGTATGTTTTGTAAATTCCGTTACAAATCATTTACAAGTGATTAGTAAATGATTAACTAATGATTTATGAAACATGACTATGCGTTCATTAATGATTAATGAGTGATTTGTTAATTTTTTTTACATATATTTAGTAGATTCATTTATAAGTAATTTACAATTGATTAGTTAATGATGAACTAATGATTTACAAAACATGACTATGCATTTCATAAATGTTAATACATTTTTACTTTTTGTATGTTTTGTAGATTCAGTTATAAATCATTTAAGTGTTATTAAATAATGATAAACTAATAATTCACAAATCATGATTATACATAAATGATTAAGAATAATATGCTAAAAATGTGCAAATCTGTGGTGTTATCTTTTAAAAAATAGCATATAAAATAATCAAACAGATCCTTAGTAAATGGTTATTAAGTTACTAGTTAATATATTATTAATCACTGAAATGTATACCATTATCTCAATAAATTGTTAATCATGAACAAATGATGATCAAACCATTAGTAAATGATGAGTAGCCTATATAATGTCTTGATGCATATCCCAATGCGTCAGATCAAGTCATTTAATTATTTGCATTTGTAAAATTAGACATGATTTTTTAAATATTTTTATAGTAAAACTGATCAAAAACAGTATAAAAGTATTAGCTTATGTTGCATTCAAAGTTTTCTGAAGTCATACGATATATTTATGTGAAGAACAGAGTTGATCTTAATGTTTTAATCATTGAAATGATCCCTTTATGAACGCATATTTCTCTTTCAAATAATACTCCCGACATGACGCCATCGGTCACATGATACACTAAAGCCAATGGCATTTTACAATCAAAGCTGACGTAATGACGCAATTGGTCATTAGACACACGACAGCCAATATCTGATCATTTTCCTTTGACCTTCTCCTTTCGACTACAGCACTGCCACTCACTGGATGGTTGTGCGTGAAAATCCCAGTACATGTATTCTGCCCTACAAAGGCAAAATACCTTAACTTGGTAGAGTGTGGAACTGAGAAAAATTACTTTAAAGATTTTTTGGCCAATCATAGGCTACAAAGTAGAGTAATTATTTATTGCATTGTTTTTAATGTTTTCATCTAGTACAAAAAGATCCAATAGGTTACATAGCTTAATTACTTTTACATCGATTTGAATGAAAATCAGCTAGCCTAACAGGACAACTTTTTGATTGATGTGAATGCCAAGTAGGAATAATGCTCGGAATGGTTGTCAATTGTTGTGGATTAAACATCTCCGATGACGTTCATTTCCATGGATTTAATCAGGTTTAAAAGTAAAGGTAGGATATGGATTTAATTGCGAACTGTTTGTTACTACTGATTTTATGAACGATCGCATCGCACGTTGTCATGGCATTCGATTACACACTTGTGCAACTAGTGGGCAGCCTGAGACTGTCTGACAGGCTGGTGGCGCTGAGTTAATATTCTGAAGTATGATAATATGTATGACAGTACACAGACTACACCATAGCTTAAAGGCAGCAAACTTTAGTGGACAGTAAAAAAAGGTGGATTACCATAACTGCATGTCGACACAGTAACTTAATGTTGACGCATCACGCATGGCTAAACAAAGGCAGAGTACCGTAACTCAGTTTGAGCTTTACAAAACAAAGTCAAAGAGTGGTAACTGCTGTTACAGGGTTCTGCCTTGGTTTCTCCTGGGCTTTTGGAAGTTCCTGTTAAGACAACCCATCATTTTATCAAAAAAACAACGGAAATGACTAAAGTTAAGTTACATCTAAGTTAGGGCCTTTTGCCTTTGCACTGGTTACACGAGTATTGAGCTGCTGTGTTTACATGGCTGATTATATATTTGTTTAACAAACAGTTGAACAGGTGTTCCTAATAAAGCATCTGTTGTATGTATGTAGATCTATAAGCACTGTGATTAATTTTGTGATTGATTTTTTTCTTTTTGATACATTGACACAATAAAGGCATCCATTTTTCCTGGCATCTATTGGTTAAATTGTCTAGTGTTACATATCAATATCATCATTCTCTCGTTCATTCAAGTGCTCTTTAAACCATTAAAGGGGTGATGAATTGAGAAATCAACTTTCCCTTGAGCTTTTGATATATAAAAGGTCATGGTAATATAAGATTATCCTGTAAGTTTCAGAGCTAAAAAACGTCCTTGTTAGTCAAAGAAAAGCTTTTATAGACACCAGGCTCAGCAAACGGTCTTGTGCTTCGTACCAACGTCAGTGTCGCGACGAAACACTGTCTCTACAGAATAACAAGCACGTGTAGTTCAGTAGCCCCGCCCACCGACTCATCAGATAACTTTAGCCGGCAGCAATAAACAAGCCGGAGAAGATAGCAAGACACTGTGCTATTCCTGGTTGTGGAAGAACACATTCGCTGTATAAGCTTCCTTCAGATCCTAATATTAGGAATGTGTGGTTGAACTATATTTTTTATGAAGTTCCAGCTGACATGGGGAAGACAGTGTTCACTTAATTTCACCGCGGGATCGTTTGTGAACAAATCAGACAGTCACAATGCTATTCTATATTGGATCCGACAGGAGGAACACACTGTGAGTAAAACATGTTTTTTTATGTGTAATAGTATTTTATTGTTATAGATAGTTTTGCTTATGTGTACGTGTCTAACAGAGCATACCTTTGGACTCAGACATGTATGGGCCAGGACTCGTAAAGCCCAACGTCCCAGCTAGGTCTGTATGTTTTCCTGGTGGGCTAACAAAATGGAAGCCTGTCGGCAGGCCAATGAATCTCGTAATATTCCTTTCTTGTTCTGCTGTTTTCTCTCTCTTTACGTGACATTTGAAGGGCGCGCACGTGTATGTGTGTGTGAGCGATTCGCGCTTATATCAAAGTGCGGGCTATGTAATACTTCTATAAATGTAATACTTCTACCGATACTTCTATAATACATAAAAAAGAATACAGAGCACTTTCATAAACATAAGAAATCCAGGGTTCTCTACAAAAGTGAATGGCAGGTCACTAATTGCGATCATTTGTGCTATATTGGCTGTGATGTCCTGTGCCTTTGCGCTGTCACGGGGCATTGTGTTTGTTTGATAAAGACGTACTTGAATCAGTCCGGTTGCTGCTTTCAAATAATCCCTCCCTCATGTGAACTGAACTGAAAGGGGCATAGATACGACAAGCACAAGTCTCCAGTGCCCATCAAAACCCATCTTTTTGGAGGGAGGAAGGATTATAGGAAGTGTGTAGAGAGACACTCACTAAGCTTTTGTTTCAGAGCTGAGCATTTTTTTCAGTGATTCAGCTCTGCTTTCATCTATGACTGTGGTCTTCAGTCGCTCTTTGTGTCTGGGTCGTAAGAATGATGAGGCAGCGTTCGTGGATGAATCATGCACCTACTCCGGGAAGATGCTGAGATCGAGAATCCAATTCCTTGCATGAGGTGGGGTCCTCTCCGCTATCACCCAATCTATTTTTTTCTGCCCAGCAGAAGATTGGTTTGATAGATTGGGTTGGGAAGATTGGGTATTTTGGTTGATACACAGGGTGATCTGAGAATCACAGGGGTGGCTTTCGTTTGGATCATTCCTCCCAGCCCCCCAGCTATAGAGCTTCCGAATGCTGGTACTGGTCCTTCTCATGGGGAACCCAGTATCTCATTTGGGGCTCCGCCAAAGAACCAGATTTCTATCGCTGCATCAGAAGGTGGGCCAGAGGTCTCTGGAGATGAAGATTCGGATGCGTTGCCCCCTTCGGGAGAGCAACGCTGATGTCTAAGTCTGATCCAGTCTGATCTGAGTCTGATTCAGTTCACCCAGCATCATCTAAGGTTCAGCAGCATCTGTTTCAACTTAGTGGCGAATTTAGAGGCCCATGAATCGAGCCCTTCACAATCTTCCATTCAAAATGCTTACGCTTTTTGAATGTGTTCTCTCATTAGATTAGGTTTGAAGCGATCAACCTGGTCTTTACAATTTACAATACATGAAACTAGTACAATTCTCTTTCGACAAAAGGCATTCCTACGGTTTGCATTCGAGGGGCATAACAGTATAAGGTCCTCCCCTTCAAGCTGTCCCTGTCACCTTGTTTATTTACAAAGTTTGTGAAAATTGCCCTTACCCCTCTACGGGAAGTGGGTGATTGCATCCACAACAATCTTGATGATCTCAATTCTGACCCACTCATGAGATCAACAGGGACCTGATGCTCAGACACCTCAGCCATCTGAGGATTCAGTCAACCTGACAGCTCATGTCACAAACAAGCATGCACAGTCAGTGCTAAACTGCATGAATTTGTTCAAAGGCAGGACAGCATTTCCACTGGAGCGATTTCAGAGGCTCCTGGGGCTTATAGCATCCGCAGCCTCATGCTCCTCATGGCAGCCCATCCATAGCTTCTCATTCACACTTTTTCAGGGAACAGGATTACAGTCAAGTAACTCAAAATGATTTCTGTCCCTCCATTGACCATCTACACAACTAAAAATTGTATGATTCAAAATGTACATAAAGAGATTGCAAAACAAAATTCATACCCTCCTCCATCTCCAGCTCCTCTCATTAGTCAAGATTTGGCATTCTGATTCCCCCTGAATCAGACTAAATTCCCGAATTAGTTTGTAAATTTTAATATTGACATTAATGCTATCTACAATACATAATTGGTTCTGTTCTGTTTGCCCCAGGGGGGGTTTCACTGCTGTTGTTCTAGTTCTAGTTCTAGTTAATGGTCTTGACAGAAATCTTCATTTGTGTTCCGAAGATAAACAACAGTCTTATAGTTTTGAAACGACTGTAAATTATAAATGACAGGTGAATACATTTAAATTTTGAGGTGAACTAACCCGTTAACCTAATTTTTGCTTTGTGGCAGGGCACATTATTCAAGAAATCTGGATATAGGCCACAGCCACCAGAAAACACATTTCCATGAAAGGGTGTACATGCTCTGCAACAATGCTTAGGTAGGTGGTAGATGTCAAAGTAACATCCACATGGATGAAAAGACCCAAGGTTTCCCAGCAGAACATTGCCCAAAGCATCACACTTCCTCCCGCCGGCTTGCCTTCTTCCCTTAGTGCATCTTGGTGCTATGTGTTCCCCAGCTAAGTGACACACATAGCCATCCACATGATGTAAAAGAAAATGGGATTAGACCTGGCCACCTTCTTCCGTTGCACCGTGGTCCAGTTCTGATGCTCACATGCCCTCTGTTGTCACTTTCAGCGGTGGACAGGTGCCAGCATGGGCACCCTGACGGGTCTGTGGCTATGCAGCCCCATGCGCGACAAACTGCGATGCTACCACATCTACCACTTTTGATAAATACTACTGACCACTGCAGACCAGGAACACCCCACAAGAGCTGCAGTTTTGGAGATTCTCTGACCCACAAGCCTACACAACTTGGCCCTTGTCAAACTAGCTCAAAACCTTATGCATTTTTTCAGGTAATCAGTTTCAGGTAATCAGTTTCAGGTAATCAGTGTTACACTTTACCTCTCACTTATCCCTGATGAATATTGCATACAGTGTATGTTCAAACAAATTTATACAAACTCCCACAATGCTTGAGTCTTTAGCTGTCTGAGTATTAAATACTAAACTAAAATAAATGTTATTATATTTTCTGGCTGGTTTACTTTACTTTTTATAATACTTTCACCCAAACTAAATAATTAAAACTAGTTTAAATGGGTAAATCTTTTACAGATGATTTGTATTCTTCGTTTTCATTAATGACATACTTCAGTTATTGTTAAAACACACCACATTTGCTTATTGTGTGCATTTTGAGCGCTTTTTTGTGTTATTATATTTATTTTATCCATCAGAAGTGTGCTTTCACTTTACACTGTGACTGCAGCTGCAGACCAAAAGCCTATACCTGTCTGAGTATTAAATACTAAACTAAACGAAAGTTTATTATATTTTCAGGCTAGTTTACTTTATTTTTTATAATCATAACCATACTTTCACCCAAACTGAATAATTAAAACAAGTTTAAATTGGTAAATCTTCAACAGATATTTTTTATTCTTTGTTTTCTTTTCTGACATGCTCCAGTTATTGTTCAAATACACTACACGTGCTTCTTGTGTGCATTTTAAGCACTTTTTGTGTGAAATTATTTTAATTTTGTCCTTTAAAAGTGTGCTTTCACTTTAATTGAGCGTCAGGAAGCGTCAGCAGCGCAGCAAAAATAGGCTCGCCGCCGAAACCCCCGCTTAACTACTGCTCACGTGACGCTCCTGCTTGACTGGGCATTGCCATCTTGTGAGCGAGTCATCGCGTGTCACTTCCGGATAACAGAAAATGGGCAAAAAGGCAGGATGTGCGCAGAGCTGAGGTGACGCAATAACTATAGACGGCAGATAAATGGCTATCCACTTGTAACCACGCCGTTAATTTTGCAGAACTTTAAGGCTTTATGTAACGAATGAGTTATAAAAAAAATTCACCCCCCTCAGAGTTGTCATGAAGATCAAAGTTAGCCTTATAAGCCAAAACCACAATTTGTACCAGGCTGTAAACATGTTTTTTTCTGATTTAAAGTCGAGAATTTTAACATGGGGCTCAATGAGATTCTGCTCCCTTCTGGAGCCTGTCCCTAGTGGCCAGTTGAGGAATTGCAGTTTACATTACTTCCGTATTGGCTTCAAGAGAGATTGCGGGAGGTTGCCGCTTGGTTGTAACACGCATGGTTTAACACTTCCCACTCATGACGAAACTTTGTGTATATACTAGTTGCCATATCAAGATTTTTTAGAGAGAAAAAAATTGCCAAAATTAAAGAAAAATTGGAAGATATTAATGAACATTTATTTAACCATAGCAAAAATAAATTGTATTAATATTTAGTTAATATTTATATTTTATTGACAAAATATTTTAGTTTGTCTTGGATTTTTTATTATTATCTTATTATTATTATTATTATTATTATTATTATTATTATTATTATTATTATTATTATTATTATTATTATAACATGACCAAACAACAGCTTAAAGTGTTACCTGATATAATAATAATAATAATAATAATAATAATAATAATAATAATAATAATAATAATAATAATAATAATAATAATAATAATAATAATGTGCCCCTCACATGTTAAAATTTACTATGCTATGTACTATGTGCTATGGGGCATGTTGTCACATTTCACTTCCATTCGTTCAGGGTAAATCAAGAAAAAAGTAAACACTGTATTAATGAAACAAAACCACATAATTGTAGTAGACGTGTGACATTATTTTGAGAAAAAAAATAATTCTCTAAACCCCAAGTGGATTTACATACTCAATGAATGAAAAGTTGCAATTCCTGATGTATTAAATATATATTGTAATATTTTAACACAATTTATTATTTAGTTTTTTTGTATAATAATATTTATTATTCATATATCAAGGAAATATATTTTCTTCGCATGAGGGTTGGTGGGGGGAAAACCATGGAGTAACATGTATGGTGCTGTTGGAAGACCTTACATTATTCCACTTCAATGGGCAGCTTCGACCACAGGGGTTAACATTGTTTGATTTTCCAGCTTATTCCAAATAACCTCAAACAAGCATTCTGCATCTAAATCAACTACTGTCTGGCAAGTTCAGCATATGCATAATATTCCTTCATAACCTTTCATTGCATCTCTTTTTCATCTGACCATTGATGCCTATGGCAAGATACAATGTTTGACAAGTTCATGCTTTTCACCACTAGTCATTACACTGATCCTCAATAGCACACTAACTAATGAAACTGTGAATTTGTCAAACCGATAGCCTATATCGATTCTTACAAATGTGATTTGTGTTATATTCAAGATCATAGAGAGCCCATTATTCTTCAAATGGAGAGGCTATTCAAGTGCAGAGCAAAAGGTAGATGTGTTTTATACAAAACAGCATGTGGTGTTTAAATCCAATAATACAATCATCAATACCCTCTACCATTTCTTGGGTAGTTTTGTACCACTTTTGTAGTTTGTAATTTGGTACCATTGTTATAAATGACACATAGTATTATTCAGTAGTGAACATATAATGGTCACTGTGTCCAGATCAGATTCTCACTCCAATAGAAAATAACGCACAAAAAAATCTATAAATATAAATAATAAATACAAATATTTTAACATTTTATTAGACCTATCCTGAACAATGTTTGTCTTCGTGCTTCCTCTGGTCTGCTCATTTCCAGTAGCCAAATGATTCTCTTTGTGACAGACACTGTGAAGCCTGGTTCATACTTGCCATCTGCATAAGCGTGAAAGTGTGCACAATGGCGCAAAAATGACATCATCATGGTGTGGGCATCGTGCATGTTGAAAGCCTGAGTAATGGTGTGCATTTCGATTAGTGATGCGCATGGTATTTTTTCAACCCAGCCTCATTGGAAATACGTGACTCTGCCTACATTTTTGCAAGACCCAAAATATGTACCTCCAGGTACGTTTACCTGCACTTTTTGGGTGAAACGTCCACCGGAGGTGCTAAGTGGTAATATTTTTTCTCCATTCCCAGACTGATCTCATGAAATGGTGTATGTATGACACACCAATTCGTATGCCATTGGCGTGCTATCAAGGCGCATAATCGCTTTTTAGCGTGTTTATCAACGCCGTTTCATTCTATCCCACTACACTGCCCCTACCCCTAAACCTACCCAACACACACGCACACACACACACACACACACACACACATAGGGTTGGGCATCGTTTTGATTTGAACGATTCTGATTCCGATTCCGATTCCGATTCTTACTTTTGATTCTGGTTCTTTTCGATTCTCGATTCCGATTCTTTGAGGGGTGGAGTCAAAACATGTCACATCCATATTCAATGCTATTTTCAGTACAACGGGGGAAAAATGCTGCATATACTGTCCATTAGATATTTTTTATATAATTTTTTTTTTGTCTGTCTTTTGAAAGTCTAGGCAATCAAACATTTCTTCTTAAGAGATCCCTTTATATGATAAAGCTTTTAAGCTTTTTCTCATATATAAACATTGATCAATTACTATTAAAATTATCTCACAAATATTTGTTAACTCAATGTATTTTTTACAACGGGGTAATTGTGTTGCAATAGTTTACACACAGCACAAGTAAGCTTGATTTTGAATGGTAAATTGAATAAACAAAGTTACATATTACAAAAAACAGCACAAATAAATACAATAGAATAAAATATATAAATGAAATAGACTGCTTTATTTTTTCAGGTAGGTCTAACATTCAGGTAAGAAATAAATTTAAAATAACATTGGATAATGTTTTTTGCAAAAAAATAAATATTTTCATATAAAACCATTAAAGTTAGACAAGTTGATCAGTCAAGAGCAATGTGATCGTTTGTCTTTTTGTAGTTTGACTTTGAATAACAAATGACTGCGGTCCCGCACTCATTGATCCTGAACTGTTCCTGTTACTCATTCTTCATTTCTTCCTGAATTGTTTAAGACTGTGTTTACATACTGTTCAAAATGTGGACTGAGAATTTTTGTTTGATTGTATTTGACCAATAATAAGCTGGAAAAAGAAGCATTGTATGTCAGGGGCGGCTTTATTACGGTAGGCTGTGTGTGTGTGCGCGCTTCAGATGTAAGCTTGAAATCTGCGGGGATTCGTAGAATTATGTGCAATCCCGCGCGAAATTCAGACCGATCACACACACTAACACTAACACGCTGTCGTAAGGAAAAGTCCAGCAGAACGCGCGTCCGTCGTGTTCAGAGGTTAACCGGGCTGAATGAGAATATGCGGCTGCGCGTCAACTCGCTGTCAGTCAGAGAGGAGAGGAGAGGAGAGCAGCTGGGATCGATTGTGTAGGCTGAGCAGGCTATCGTATCTTTTTATATATTTCAGTATCGATATTTTTGACAACACTAGCTGCACTGTGCCGACCCAGGCTTTTAAAAGTGAAATAAATCCACACTTTAGAGCCGCTTAACGGGCTTCCATGACTAAAAGAACAAGCGGGCGCGCAAGCACCGGAAATCAGGTGGCCATGGAAACCAAAACTTGCGCGCTTGGAACCGAAGATCGGAACCGAAAATAAATTTTCTAAACGATTCCATGGGGACCTAAAAATGTCCCCACAAGGACAAGGATTTCGGATATTGCCATCTTTGTGGGGACATTTTGTCCCCATAACGTAGGGATTACCAGGTCACACACACACACACACACACACACACACACACACACACACACACACACACACACACACACACACACACACACACACACACACACAGCCCCTAAACCTACCCATCACAAGAAACATTCTGTATTTTTACATTTTCAAAAAAACAATGTAGTATGTTTATAAATCCATTTACCTTGTGGACACACACACATACTCAGACACATGTTGAACGCGTAACTCAAACGCTTTCCTAAACCTACCCATTTGTGTATAAAAAAACAGGATATAACAGGCAGATACGACTACATGCATAATGTATTCAGAAAGTACACATATCCCAAGTGTTCCGAGGCCAAACGATTGATTTCGGTGAAGATAATCCCCAAAAGCGATCAGAACGTCGAGTCCATCTGCCAAAGATTAATTAAAAATTACAAATATTGCCGCCAGAAGAAATGTCACGTCAGCTTTGACAGCATTGGCTGTCGTGTGTCTCGTGACCAATTGCGTCATTACGTCAGCTTTGATTGTGAAATGCCATTGGCTCTCGTGTGTCTCGTGATTAATTCTGTGAGATCAGGTTGGCGGAATCACATGGCGTAGAAGACATACGCAGAGATGATGGTTTTATATTTAAAAATATTACCACTTAGCGCCTCCGGTGGACGTTTCACCCAAAAAGTAGGTAAACGTACATGGAGGTACATATTTTGGGTGTTGCTAAAATGTAGGCAGAGTCACGTATTTTTCTAACTTTGTGTGCGGCGCCCACTTCCAAAGATGCACAACTGCGAGGCGCCTCTAGCCCTCTAATTCTAGACATAGTTCCCATATCCATATATTTTATTTTAATGCCAAGTAATAAGTAATAACCTCAGGGTTTACTGAGTCCCTTGTCATTTCAAAGAATAGTACAATGATGATTGTGTCAAGAATAAACATCCGTTTAGGGAACTGAGCCCAGAGTCAGTGCAGAGCTAGGCGAAAGTATAAAAAAAGGCTTAAAGGGACAGTTTACCCAAAAATGAAAATTCTGTCATCATTTACTTACCCTCATGTTCCAAACCTGTATGAGTTTCTTTCTTCTGCTGAATACAAAAGAAGATATTTTGAATAATGTTTGCAACAAGGCAGATAGAACATCCATTCACTACCATAGTATTTATTCCCTACTATGGTAGTGAATGGTTGTTCTATTACAAACATTCTTCCAAATATCTTCTTTTGTGTTCATCAGAAGAAATAAACTCATACAGGTTTGGAACAGCATGAGGGTGAGTAAATAATGATAGAATTTTCAATTTTGGGGGAATTATCTTTAGGGATAAAGCCCATAGTTAGTTTAACTTCCTGTTTCCTGTCCTGTGTGCCATTGTTGTAGTCCTATGTAGAACTCCTCAGAAAGCCCCCCCCCCCCCCCCCCCCGCCCCACATCCTGCAGCCTTCGTATTATGGGTAAATTATTTATGTTTTCAGATACCAGCAAGAGCATGGCACAATCAGCTCATTTTAAGACATTTTACCATGTTAACTATATATTCTCTTTTCAAAAAAATGATACACAGAGAACCATCTGTGAATTCTGCCTGGGCCTGCTGATAAGGCACTAATCTTTCCTAAACAACAAACCCAATACACTTCCCAATGCTAAGAACAAACATGTCAGGATTCTATACAAAAATGTAATTACTATATATAGGTGATGCACAAAATCGGTTTTCAAATTTTAAAGCAAAACAGATTTGAAAGGAATAATAGAAATGAAAAGCATATTTTTAATGTTCAACCCTGCTGTTTCCATAAGTTATGTCAGCTTAGCAATCTGTAAGAAAAAAGCTGTGAATTCAGCTGACACCACAGCATGGTAACTGACTGACTGAGACCTCTGGCTCAAAAGGTTGCATACTGTAGGCAGGAAGTGAATATACAGTGGGCTTAGTGCAGACATGGCTCGAGGCTTGTTCACACCAACTCGAATGTTCAGCATGAAAATTCTATCCGATTTGCACAAGTGATTTGTCTGTTTAGGCAAACAGAGGTGGGCTAAATGAAAATTTCTTTCTGTGACAGTAATACTTATGGGAAAGCAGAAATACAGTGGTATAATATTAGTTTATATACTTATTTTATTTTTTTTATAATTAATATTTGTATGTTTTTCTCAGTGTTTGATTTGCTATGTCTGAAATTTGTCATAAGGTGTGTTCATTTTTCAATATTGTCATTGTTCAAAATGTTGCAATACACACACACACACACACACACACACACACACACACACACACACACACACACACACACACACACACAGGACAGTTTTGTACAACTTTACATATCTGACACCTGTGTCACAGAGTAGAAACAAAGTCAAGCAGCATTCACATGATTTCACTCAAACCACGATTCAGTTTTTATTATGATGTTATAATAAAAAGAGTACAGAGAAAGAGACCTGGGTCCGGATTCCTCCTCTTCACTGTCGCTTAGAAAATTAGTCTGTTTTTGAGCACCACCAAGGCAATAGAAGAGATAAGAACATAAAAGTAAATTAAAAATATGTTTTATTTGATTTATTATTTTATGTTCCACAAAAGAAAGAACATCAAGTTTGAGGTGAATATTTTGTGTGAACTGATGCAACCCACGCTCATTGGAAATACATGACTTTTTGCTAACACGCATCTGTAACGGAGAAAATCCTACCACTTAACGCCTAGTGGACATTTCACCTGAAAAGTCAGCCATATCTCACAAAAATGTGTTTAAATAGTGTGCAATCACATGGAATGTATACACAACAATGAGTTTTGGCGTGCATATGGTACGCAGTTTTTCATATGCATATGATACGCACTTTATGGCTTATTAAACGGACAAAACAACCCGAGCCCGGAGCCCTCCCCCAGACAGCATGCCAAATATGCATAATCTTTACTCTATTTAATTTGATGTAAGTGTGAACTTTTCATTGATGTAAGTGTGTAGTCTGGAAGGGCGTTGGTCTGCATCAAGCTTTCATTGACTTTATGGCAGTGGCATTAATCACCCATTCCCATTGTACATCTGGATCTGGGACAGCGATAGGAGGGTCAAAACAAGAGGAGGTAGATCACCATCACAGTCATTAAATATATGTGACTCTTCTTTGTGTAAACTGTCAATGGTAAGGGTGAGACGATGAGGGAAGATCAGCTGGCATGGTGACATTGCACATTTGAAATCTCTTTTACTATCTCGCCATTAGCATATGTGGGTTGGTAATTGTTGTGAAATGATCAATGCATGACATAAACTACGGTGCACACAATTACTTAATGTGTTTTTTTTACAGTGCTGAACCATAGAAAAAAAATATTTTCAGTTGGCTAATTATCCTTCCTTCCATCCATTCATACATCCATCCATCCTTCCACCCTCCCTCTTTTTTTTTCCTTTTATTCTACAGGCTACATTAGGCAATCCGGATACATTTGACAAGGGCGTTTTTGTTTCAAAAAGCTCTTTCCACAGTAGTTTTGAAAAAGTGTTTCAAAAACGTTTCTCTTCCACACTGATGTAAATTCACCTTATTGCACACCCTCATAAAAGCTCATTGAGGTGATACAGACAGAACAAGACATAATAAAGTTATCACTCAATTCTTATGGTCGGATTATTTTATTTAACAAAACCATTCACTGATCCAGGTCGCACCTCCTCACAAATATACATTTGGTCTAAAATGCAACTGATCTATTGTTTTGCTGTAGGACAGCAAATACAAGTACATTTTCTGTCATCTTTCCCTGCTGAAAAATTGGGCATTCCTGGTCACCAGCATATGGTACTGTATTTTTTGCATGCTGGGACTATCATGGTGCCTGGTTGCTGGTTTGTTGGATTACAGCATGGGATTCTGGTTGCTGGTTTGCTAGTCCCTCTCATGGGTTTCTGGTTTGCTGGATCCCAACATGGTAAGCAGGTGTGCTTGTGGACCAGTATAAGGTATTTCCTGCATGCTGGGACTAGCTTGGGATGCTGGTGTCCGGGTGGACCAGCATCTGTTGTCTGCTGGGTGCTGGTATTATCCAAGCAATCATGTTTCTTGCTTCTCATCTGATTTGTGTAAATACATTTGACCAACACTTAATCCAACTGATCTTAATGGTTAATCACTGAACCATTCGGTAAACCTATATATTTCCATTTCAGCAATACAGTATATGAATTGAGAACTACAGAAATAAAATATGTGTTTGTACGAACATAAAAATGAACCACACCTGATGAAAACTCGTTCTTGCTAATTGATTTCAGATGGGGTAACCACAATTGGACATTAGATATAAAAGTCAGGGTGTAAACTTTTTACACTGGCAATTTCTTTCAACATGGACCAGGATAGACAGCAAGGAATTGGAAGAGCTCGTGGATGAGGGATCCATGAGAGAGGTGTGCATGGGATCCGTCAGAGAGGTGTGCATGGGATCCGTCAGAGAGGTCAGAGAGGTGGGCATGGGGCCCATCAAAGGGTTGGTCATCGGAGAGGGGGAGGCAAAACTGTTGTCTCTAATGAAGTCCGGGCCATCATCGTTGATCATGTGGTGAACCGAGGCCTTACTATGGCAGAAGCTGCCAGATTAGTTGAGCCAAATCTAAAAAGATCAACTGTCAATTCTATCATCTGAACCTTTCGCCAAGAAAACCGGTAAGTGTGGAAGATGTATACTACTGTATTACATTCACAGTAAATTGTAATGCATGTAAACATGTTGCAGTATTTGTACAGCATGATCTATTGATAGTATTCTCTTTTCTATGCTTAGAATTAACAGAAAACCCCATAGCGGTGGTCGTGGCCGTGTGCTGACCGACCAGCAAGAGTTGGCAGTGGTGGAAATGGTGAAGGCCAGGAATGATATACGGCTGTCAGAAATAAAGCAGGCAATTGAGGAGAACAATGAAACATTTGCCAATGTGGTATCCATCAGCCTACCAACAGTAGCCCGCCTTTTAAAGCGGCACCAGGTATCATTGAAACACATTTACCTGGTGCCTTTTGAGAGAAACAATGACCGGGTGAAACAACTAAGGGCTGAGTATGTTCAGGTACAGCACCATACTGTATATTGTTTTACTGTTACTATTTGAAGCATCACATATTGGAACAACACTGTAAAAAGAACTAACCAAAATATATTTTTTAGAGGGTTATGGTGCTTGATGCTGATGTGAACCATCACAAGTACGTTTTTGTTGATGAAGCGGGCTTTAACCTTGCCAAAACTCGTCGCCATGGACGTAACCTTATTGGCCAACGGGCCACTGTCCAAGTGCCTGGACAACGTGGAGGAAACATCTCGATGTGCGCAGCTATCTCTGAAGATGGTGTCCTAGGACGCAGGCCATTACTTGGCTCCTACAATGCTGCACATCTTATTGAGTTTCTCAATGAAATTGAGCTAGCCTGTCAAGGTGAAGGGGTCACATATGTAATTGTGTGGGACAATGTCAGTTTTCACCACGCAGAGGTAGTTCAAGCATGGTTTCAGGCCCATCCTCGATTCGTGACCCTCTACCTGCCTCCATACTCTCCTTTCCTCAACCCTATTGAGGAATTTTTTTCAGCATGGAGGTGGAAGGTCTATGATCACCATCCCCTTGAGCCTGCCACCCTCCTTCAGGCCATGGACGATGCATGTGATGACATCAATGTAGACCAATGTCAAGCATGGATTCGTCATGCCAAAAGGTTTTTTCCAAGGTGCTTGAACAATGAGAACATTCATTGTGATGTGGACGAGAATCTATGGCCAAATGCTCAAGACAGGCTTGATCCAAATTAATGTGTGCACTAATTGTTATGTTTTGTTCTCATTTAGTTACATTATAGAAAATATACCTATGTGACAATTATATCTGAAAAATAAAAACTAATTTGCCCAAATGATTGTAGAGGATGTCTTCATTGATCCTTCACTTGATTACACATAGGATGGATATTTTGGAAATTATAGATTATGTAAATTTAAGTAATGTAAGCATATTGCCTAATATGAAACTGTGTAATATGTATTTTATAGTACTATAGCATATTAATTTCAGCACTTCTAAGGCTGATTTGAAACGTGTATCTTGCATTGTTTGCTGTTGGATGAACTGACTGTTAAAAGTACTAAATTGAAACAAGATCATGGTGTTGGGTTTCGGTGATTAAACCAAATGTTCTCATTACATATTCCAATAATCTTGTGTTTGAAACAATGGTTATGTGGACTGAAAACATTACATCAGGTTTTGAAAGAATGACTAGCTGCGTTACAAGTGTAATCAGTTTGGGTTTTTGTACTAAGAGATTTGAAAATGTACACCTTACTTGTGAAAATTGTACCAAAGCGAATAAAAAAAACTGTAAAGGGTTGGTTCACCCAAAAATTAAATTTATGTAATCAATGACTCACCCTAATTTCGTTCCCCACCCATAAGACCTCCGTAAATCTTCGGAACAAAGTTTAAGATATTTTAGTCCCAGAGCATATGCAGTCTATTCCCACTTTACTGTCTATTTCTAGAAAG
The DNA here is from genome assembly GCF_024679245.1 of Pseudorasbora parva. NCBI lineage: Eukaryota > Metazoa > Chordata > Actinopteri > Cypriniformes > Gobionidae > Pseudorasbora > Pseudorasbora parva. The sequence continues at coordinate 22,956,585 of NC_090180.1, read as the reverse complement.
CTAATAAAAATATCATCAAAGTAGTCCATATGTGACATCAGCTGGTTGATTAGAATCTATTGAAGCATCTAAAATAAATTTTAGTCCAAAAATATCAAAAACTATCCCTGCGTCCCAATTCGCATACTATCCATCCTAAATAGTATACGAAAATAGAATTAGTATGTCCCAAATCGTAGTATGTTGAAAAGAGTATTCCAAAGATTCCCGGATGGTTTACTATTTCCGGTCCGAATTCACAGTATGGATCGATGGGCACTCTAACGGCTGATATTGCCCACAACCCATTGCGAGTTGGACGAGGATTCGATTAGAACTACAAACGCGGATAAAAAGCGTTAATAAACTACAAACATGAAGGATGTGCGAGTTCGACGGTTAGGTAGAGGAGTTTATATAAAGGGGTTTGAGTGACCAACTATCAATATTGAACCTGACAAAAATATATTTATTCAGTGTTGTCCACATTATATTTCACCTGCAGCAGCATTGTGAACTTTTGTAATGACATGTTTGGCCATTAACTTTTAAATGCATCATTATATTCAAACTGCAAACACATGAGGAGAGTCTCTGCATTAAAGACACACACATGGCAGATCAACGAGCGGCTACATTTCTCTCCGATACGGCAGGAGATTCAACTGAATGTGGAAGATTTGAATTGTGACGAATCTGACGATGATTGACAGGGCAGATAAACGGTGACGGGATGCACGTAACTAAGCGACAGAGTCCGTTAAAGATGGCGAAGTAGTATTTCCCGAAGCTTTCATACTTTTCTGCTACACACTCAAAAGTATATACTTTTTCTTCACAAAAAGAGTACATACTTTTAGGACGTAGTATAAGTAGGCGAATTGGGACGCAGCATATGACTTTATTCAGCATTGTCTTCTTTTCCGTGTTCCTCAAAAATGATTCAAACGGTTCATGAATCAGTGAATTGATCAATGATTCGGATCGCCAATGTCACATGATTTCAGCAGTTTGGCAGTTTGACATGCGATCCGAACTGCTGAAATCACATGACATTGGAAATCCGAATCATTGATCGATTCAACCGTTTATATATCTTAAACTGTTCCGAGGATGAACGGAGGTCTTACGGGTGAGGAACGACATTAGGGCGAGTCATTAATGACATACATTTCATTTTTGAGTGAATTAACCCTTTAACACGCAGAATAACTGAAAATAAGAGGAAGAACAGAAAAAAGAGAAGAGATGGGCAGAAACACAGCAACTACAACTGACTCACACGTCATTAAATGAAATCAACTGCAAATAAAATAATTTAACAAATCCCACAACAGGATTGCCATATTCACTTATTAAAAACCAGTTTGGCTTTATTTATTTTTATTTTAGTACATGTACGAAGGTTACTGAAGCATGCTTCTCACTGCAATGACATTATGAAGCCCCTAAAAAGGGAACATGGTAAAGGAAATATTTGGTAATGCTTTTGAGTTCAAAGTTATAGAACAAACTGCTTATGATATATGCTTTTGATTTTTCTTGATGTTTCATATCTCTAAATGTTTTTTTTTTTTTTTTTGGCAATGTACGCACATTTAAAAAAAATATATATTTTACCTGATTTTGTGTACAGATCTTTAGAAACAGGAGACCATTGATGCTTTAAAATGTGTTACCAGTTCATCAGTGACATTGATTAATAATAATATTATGTAATAACTAAAACAATTAAAAAATCATAAACATATAATTCAATTCATCATATCTTTTAACCTTATATTGGTTTCCCTTTACATGAATGTGTTAAATGTAGAAATATGCAAGCAAAAACAATGCTTGTCCCTCCACTGCTTTCAAAGAGACAGCTGGTCTACTCACATTCAACCCTGCAGGACCATGCTGGTGAACAAGCTTCACCAGTTCCAGTTTGAGAATAGCATGAATGTGCTGGTCCACCAGCACTATACCAGCATAAACAAGCCTGGACCAGCCTTGAATACATGCTGTTGTGAATACATTTTGAATACATTTGAATACATTTATGTTGGATTTTTCTCTCAGAACTTCTCTGTCGGAGAGAGGTAAAATAGACAAAACACAAACCCACTAATTACTTGATGTCACCAACAGAGACTACACAACAGTAATTAACCGACCAAAAACAGATTTTAGTAAAATACATAACGTTTACATTTTAACCCTGTTACATCACTTTCAAAAACATTTTCCCTAAGAGTTTGGGTTAGACTAGTTCAGAAAATGCCTGATTATAATCACAATGAGGCCACAGAAGTGGACTTGTGAGTGGATGAATTTACCTGTTCAGCTGATGTTGTTTAATGTACCCAACAACCTCTGTAGCCCCACAGTGTTAAGCACAGACTTCAGGGTTTTAACCTAGAATCCACAGACCCCATAACTAGTTGCAGACTTTTGACTGACAAAATAAATCATCCCTACAGAAATCTATTATAAACGATGAAGCTGACAAGCTATACAAATCAGAGAACCTTTTAATAATTTAATTACCTTGTTGAAAAGTAATATTACTTGTGGATCCCTTGGCATATGAAGTCCCTGAACCTTTAGAATTACATCTACAGTTGCTGAGCAGTTTCATGGGAGGATACTGATTTGCTCTTGATTAATACTTTATTGATCCTCCTGAGGCAATTCAGTAGAAAGGAAGATTCTTAGTCAGCAGTGTTCTAGCCTTTACAGTGAAACACTAATGGACTTAATATCCATCTCCTAACCACTTGACCATGACTAATTAGCTTAACAGATGCTTTTCAGCTACAGTGATTTGCTGCTATACCAGATTTTGTTGATTTTAGGAATACTATTTTGATATTCATTGTTATATTAACAATATAGTCAATAACAATAGTGTCCTAATAAACTGGTAAATCTACTACACTGTTATACTATGGGTAATTCTACATCTATTTTTACAAATTTTACAATGAATTAATTAACAATGTCACTGATGATAAATCTTTTTATCTCCATGAAGGTCAGCAGTGTGAACACGCATATGAGTCGCAAACGAGAGCACCGGGTTCTTCTCATGGTGATAACCATGGTGATTTTCTATCTGCTCTGCTGGCTACCCTATGGGATCATGGCTCTGCTGTCCACTTTTGGAGCCCCAGGACTGGTGACTGTGGAGGCAAGCATAGTGCCGTCCATCTTTGCAAAGTTCAGCACTGTTGTTAATCCTGTCATCTACATCTTCATGAATAAACAGGTGAGCATAAGCAAATGTGTAGCCCTACAGTAGGGCAAAAATCTGAATTTAAGATTTTTTGTATGAAGATAATTTGTAATTTGAAAATAAAAGAACCGTGGAAAGATTTATGTACAAAGAAATTTAATTCATCACACAGTAGCACCAGACGTTCTGTTTAATGTGTCTTTTATTTCATGTTGTTTTTCTCTATTTTGAAGAGATTGGCATAGAATATTCGTTTTGTTGTTGTTTCCTTCTATAATGCTCCTTAACATTGGAAGTACACTAAATTGATTATTCATCCAATGTTTTCCAATTTAAAATGTAATCTGTACAATGTTAAAGGAAAAGTTCAACCAAAAAAAGAAAATTAGTCTATTATTTACTCACCGTCAAGTCATCCTAGGTGCATATGACATTCTTCTTTCAGATGAATACAAATTTTTGTGTACTGGTAATTTCCTGCCAGTACATTATCCAGTATTTTACAGAAATGTCCGTTAACCCTTAAAACACAAACTAATGCAATGTGTAATTCAAAATGAAAAGAGGCATGAAATCACTCTCACAGACATTTTCCTGGACCGTTCCCACCTGGTGGAAAGACCTGCCAATCTCAATTCGTGCTGCCGAGTTTGTAGCAATTTTTAAAAAGCATCTTAAGACACATCTTTTCAAATTGCACCTTACCAATAAAGAATAGCACTTAACTATCCATTTAATTTTGTTTGTTTGTCAAAAAAAAAAAAAAAAAAGGTTTGTGTACTGTGCTTAATTAACTGACTTCTTACAGCTCTTACAGGTTGTTGGCCTTGTTTGCTTCGTTGCTTCTATAGCTCTCCCCTTTTTTGTAAGTCGCTTTGGATAAAAGCGTCTGCTAAATGATTAAATGTAAATGTAAAATGTAAAATACAGGTAAAACACCAGTAAAAAACCAATACGGAAATGTCTTCATATTTATACAGAACATTGTGCCCTAATTTTACTGATTTTTTTTTTACAGTGTATATTAAAAAAGTCCTTGCTAATCCAAGCTTTATAATGGCAGGGATTGTTGCTCTGTTGTTGGAGTCCATAAAAATGCACCTATTCATCAAATAATGTGTTCCACATGGCTCTGGGAGGTTAATACATGCCATTAGAAGTGAATTGATGCGATTGTGTAAGAAAAATATAAATATTTAAAACTTTATAAAGTAAGGTTTTGGCCGATCCCCTTCCGTATTCAATTAATGGAAAAAGTGTTGAAAGTGTCTCTGCAGTTCAAAGGCTTACACTACCGGTTATTCTTGTCAGACGTTGCGTACGCATCTTGAACTCAGAGAAGGCATTTTCAACACTTTTCCACGGAAGGAGATCGGCCAGAAATTTAATTAATTAAATTATTTTTTATTTTTTTATTAATTTTTTTTCTTACACAAGCACAATGCTTTGCTCCAGAAGGCCTTTATTAACCTCCCAGAACTGTGTGGAGCACATTATTTGACGGATATATGGATTCAACAATTCCTGCCATTATTAAGTTTGGATTAGCCAGGACTTTTTAAATATAACTCTGATTGTATTCGTCTGAAAGAAGATTGTCATATACACCTAGGATGACTTGAGGGTGAGTAAATCATGGCCTAATGTTAATTTTTGGGTGAACTATCCCTTTAATTGGAAGGGATTCCAGTTCCGGTGTGAGAATGCTGTGCACATCTGGCTGCCGCTTCATGCTGTGAATGCCAGTAGTTTTTTTGCTCGTCTTCTTTTGTTTGAGTCTCTCCCGCTTTGTTGTCATTTGGATTCCTTTTTGGCCAGCTGTGATTTTATCCTGTTTTTCAACCATTTGGGTTTCTGCCTCAAATTTGTCACTCTCCATCTCACCTGCCTCGAGCCTTCGCTGTGTCTGCTGGATTATGGTCTGCCCTTTGGCTGCCTTGTCACGGTTGGCGAGTGAGTCTTCACTCTCTCTCTAACTGTCTCGTTAAAGCATGGCCTTTTCCTGCTGACCCTCTGATCGCCCGACACCTCTGGCTGAGTCGGTCTCCACTCTCTCTGTTGGCAGTGTTTCTGTTTGGGGAGAGCGCCATTGCTCTTCCGACTGAAGTTGTGGGTATGTTCACTGCCCAAGTCAGCTGTTTTATGAGTGACAATGCATCAGATAATGCTGGCCAAAAAGTTTTTTTTTCTTTTCTTTCATTCGTTGTTAGTGGCATTTACAACATGTCACTAACATACTCATCATATGTTTGGCCCATCACTCTACCAGGCATTTGCGTGATGAATATCACACTACATTCCATCTATCTGGACCAGTAGATCTGTCGTTCAAAGGACAATGTCTTCATGTTGTTTGAGATATACTGCTCCATTAAGGTCCCTGGCCAGGGAAAATCATCACCACTATGATGTTTGTGCCTGTTGCAGAACTTTTCATTGCTAAATTGCCATTCACTGACTGAAAAAAAACATCCCTCCTCAATGATTTATTGAATTACTGATACTCAACTGGATATGTTGCTTCTCACAGAAACCTGGCTGTCACCAAATGACTACTTTCATCTAAACCTCTTTACTCCTTCTGGTTATAAATATTTGTCTAAGCTACGTCTCTGTTGTGGGGGTGGTGGCCTAGCAGTTGTCTAAAGCGATGCTATGTAAATTGTCATGACTAAATTCCATAATGTAAAATCTTTTTAATACATGGCTTTTAAAGTGCTTGCTCGCACCACTCTGCAGATCATATTGATATATCGTCCTCCTAAGTCTCTGTCAGATTTCTTCTCTGAACTTAATCACCTACTCACTCTGGCCTATGCTGTATCCTCCTATGCTAGGCTGCTTGGTGATTTCAATATCAAGTCCCAGTGCCAGTGACCTTACCTTAACTTTGTACGATTTCAGTCTTGTACCACATGTTGATTTTCCTACTCACTGCCGGGGTCACACGCTTGATCTTGTTTGCACTTAAGAAATGAATCACACCTTTGTCGCTGGATTACAAACTGGTATCTCTGATCATAAACTGATATTGAAATCATCAAGCAGCCTGACAAAAGAGGATACAGATTTGACTTTCCTCTACTTTTAATCACAATGTTAAATCTCTTGATCATCTGTCATTCTCAGACTCCATTAATGCATCTTATCTGTCTTCTTACTCTGATTTCCCTTGTCCTTCTGCTGTTCTCTCTACCAGTAGCGTGCACAGACCTCAGCTGGTTCTACTACACTGGTTCCTTCGTCTCATGCGTCACCTTGGTATACACCTGAGCTACAACTGCTTAAATAAACTGGCAGATGTTTTGAGGATTAATATAAGAAAAGTGGCCTGGAGGTGCATTATCAAGATTTCTTTCTTGATCCCTTTTAATGAGGTTTTCAGTCAGGCCACAGCATTGAAACTGTGTTTGTAATAATTACTAATGACCTGCTAATGTCTGCTGATTCTGGTTGTCTTGCTGTTCTCATCATGCTTGACTTAACTGCTGCCTTTGACACTATATTTCATCATATACTTACCTCTCAGCTATCAGCTATCGACATCAGGGGTAGTGCATTATCTTGGTTTATATCTTATCTCACTGAAACATAACTTTTGATTACTATTCATAACTTCAAATCTTCTCTGTGTTCTCCCTATCTCGGAGTGTTGCTCAAAGGCTCTGTTCTTGAACCACTTTTGTTCAATATTTATCTGTTACATCTTGGTCACATTATCCATAGTCTTGGTCTCATCTATCAATGCTGATGACTTGCAAATTTACATATCAGGTAATTTACATTACCTTGTGGAGTGTACCTTGACCCCTGGGGCAAGGCACACTCCGGCCCAAAATTCAGCCCAAATTCCAGGCAAGTTTCTTCAACCGAAAATGCCTGCAGGTCCCCTAACCTTTTGATGGAAGCAAGGGCAATCAGAAGCGCCACTTTCATTGAAAGGAACTTTAATTCTATAGACTGCAAGGGCTCAAAGGAAGTTCTCTGCAGGGCAGATAAAACCACTGCAAGGTCCCAAGAGGGCATTTGTAGAGGGTGAGGTGGATTCAATCTCCTCACCCCTCTAAGGAATCTGCTGACCAGGTCATGCTGTCCTACCATTTTAGAGTCCATCAGGTTGTGGTTAGCCGATGTTGCTGCCACATAAACTTTCATGGTGGAGGAAAAAAGCCTTTGCTCCAGCCCTTCTTGGAGAAAGGAGAGCACGGACTCTATCTGGCATTTCCTGGGGTCTTCTCCGCAAGTAGAGCACCAGGTGATGAAGATGTTCCACTTCAACGCATAGAGGCATAGAGGTCTCATGGACAAAGCCCTAGCGGAAGTGATGGTAGCCACCACCAGAGGTGGTAGGGTACTCAAACCTGCCACATCCCATCCAGGGCCCACACGTGTAGGTTCCATAGATTAGGACGTGGGTGCCATAAGGTGTCCCGTCTCTGAGTAAGGAGGTCCTTTCTCAGAGGGATCAACCAGGGACCCCTCCCTGATCTTGCACAGGCAGAGCAATGCTTGGAAAATGCTTGAAATGCTGCAAGAAGGTTCACCGGGAGAAACACATATGTTACCCGTCACGGAAACCAGGGACACAAGTCGGCAGCTCTACTATTGAGAAAAATGAGAAAGAAGAGTTTTTGTTCAAATTATGTGATTTTCGCTTTTTTTGCAGAATCTGTTAGTTGAAATCACGAAGAAGCCTCTCCGTGTTTGAGATGGCATTAAAAAGCGTATATTTTGAGGTTGAAAATGCCTTGTTTTGTCTGTGTATTTCCATACTGGCCTTTGTTATTGCCCCGCCCTCCAAGGGAAGCGTGGCTAATTATTTATGTAGCGCTCTGGCCGGCTGTAGAGATGATCCAAGCGACGATGAAAGTGGCATAATAAGACTGGATAATACCCTAATCTACAACTGAGCGAAGATGTAGAAGAGGAAGAATGTATCCGACAGGCGTCAGACGAGTTGGACCGTAAGAAATCAGAGGCTATATCGATAGTAACATTTGACAGGGATAAAGGCATAGAAATGGTTCAAATCTGTATTCATGGCTATAGTGTAGTGGTAAGACGCATGTCATCAAGTTTTGACTTTTTAACTCGATCAGAGGATCGAATCTGCCTTTTGCCACACTCTCTCTACTCCCTTTTCCCATCACATATCAGATCGGAAAGGCATTTATTTTCAAAAAGAATTGAGAAAATGTTAGTGGAAATAAAGCATCTAACATGTGTTTATTAATTAGTCCATCTCGGTTAGAGTGTGTGGCAAAAGACGGATTCGATCCTCTGATCGAGTTGCGTCAAAACTTGATGACATGCATCTTACCACTACACTATAGCCACAACTCTACCCACATCTCTGAGAACACACACAAGTTATCTCATGTTTAGACCTTCCCATACCTACCTATTGTTCTTAACTGTCGTTTTAATTGTAATCTTTAGGATCGTATCACTTGCCAAATAACCCCATTACTATAATGGGCTTTTAGATGGTAATTTTAGCATCTTTATTATAGTATGCGGTCCGATTTTTCCCGTTGCATCTGTCATTACTAGCAACCATGCAGCTTTACAGGGGGTATGGCTTATCTAAATGAGATGTAAATGAGCCCTATTGTCACTCCCAGCAGGTTTTCTCTCGTTAAGAATTTTCTAAAGGCATACATTCAGATGGACACAACTTCTCCAAATATTATCAGATTTCCATGTGTTACACATCGTTGGAAAGCTTGGAGACTACACTTTCAGAATCTGTGAATAACTCAACATGCCCCAGAACCGAATTGTGTCCCTTCTTTCCGTGACTGGTCACATATTGTTCCCCTTCTCAGAGAACCAGGTTGTTTGCACAAGGTAACACTTTGCTTTTGAAGTGGAACTTCAATGTTACATCTAAAAATTACACTATGGGTAATACCCATGCACAAACTCAGTGGGCATAGCACAGATTGACTCTACAAATTACTCAGCAAGACTCAGAGTGTCTCAAACCCCCATAGCACAAAATGTGACTCACAAACTGCATAAAGTCGTATTAATATAACGCCTTTCCCAACTTCATACAAGAAAAGAACACATACACAGCATAAATATAGAACATAGCTATACAAATATACATTGAGAAAAACAAAACAAAAACAAACAAAAAACAGCAGAATACTAAACAGAAGAGGGTTGGAAATGCTGTAAGAAAACATGTGTTTTATTTTAGATTTGAATGAGGATATAGTAGCAGAGTCATGCATAGTAAGAGGGATAGAATTCCAGAGTTCCCTTTCAGTAAGTACACTACGAATTATGTCAGTTTCGCTTAGAAGCCAATTGCCCTTGAGATCTACAAAACGACAATGGCATGAAAATGGGTAACACTTTACTTGAAGGGGTGTGCATAAGACTGACATGACACCTTCATAATCATGACATGACACGTGTCATGAATATGAAGGAGTTTTTATGCATGTTTATGACAACTGCAAGGGGGTAATCTAGCGCTCGGAAAGCGTTCCACCCCTAGGGGCTGCCATTGCTAACCAAGCCATCACCTGCTGTTAGCATCCCATTGACTCCCATTCATTTTTGAGTCACTTTGACAGTGAATAACTTTACATCAGAGGCGTTTAAAGACTCCAATTGTCCATTGTTTATTTCTAAAGAAACACGACAATGCATAAAAGGCTCCGTTACCTTGTGTCTTACACTATCGCCCCGTAGAAGCTGTTTTTGTAAAAATAGGCTAACTATTGCGTCATAACCAACGCGACTCTGTCGCACAGTTGAGAAATTACTGTATAGACCTGAGGAGACGCTCGCAGGCAATCTTTTACTGTCTATGAGACAGTCGGGGGGACGTGGAGACATAAAGTCTGATAAAGTCAAGGGGGAAGAATGGGGAGAAGCCCGTAGTGAGCCAATAGCAACGGGAGAAAATGTTTAAACAACGTGATTCAGCTTTCACTTTCCACATCTACTAGAAGACCTACAGCTGTCAGACAGGAGGCTCACGTCACATCTACGTCGTCAAGCTCAGTCTGAGCCTGCGCAGTTCGCTCAGCCATCAGGAAGTGAGTGCTCCTATACTGACATCACTTAACGCCGTAGAAGGCAATGGGATCCCTCCGTCCATTTCTTTTACTGTCTATGGACAACTGTCATTAAGTGTCATTCGCTTAATTATGTCATTTTTAATGCAATGATGACATTTCGGAGTTGTCTTTGTTATGACAACTTGACATAAACCAATACATCATAACCTGTCAGTGTCTTTGTCATGACAATTTGACATTACCAAGACAGCATAACCTGTCATAAACAGACATGAAATGACATAGCAGATTAATTATCAAATTTAAGAACCAACTATATATATTTGACACTGTAATATTTCTTTTTTTCTTCTTCTTCTTCTTTTTAGAATTACAGTATTGTAAGAGTTTTTAGAAGCATTATATATATATATATATATATATATATATATATATATATATATATATATATATATTATCTCTAATAGTATTTTTGTAATTAAGGATTTACATGTAGAACCATAATTAAATACAGTATGTATCACATATTTTGTACTACAATGTTCAATAGCGGTACAAGCAACTACAAGGCAAAACTAGTGGTATCTTGTGTAATTCATTTAATTTAGTTATTTTAATCAAATATTATGCAGGTGCAAGGATTCTTTAAATAATGCACTATGCATTGTTTTGAACATTGGGCAGCCATGTTCAGCCTCAAGCTATGACCATTTTAAGTTTTTTCCTGATAAAAAATTAAATTAAAATAAAATTGTGCCAAAGTGATTGTAAAAACTAAACTAAACTAAACTAAACTAAACTGTAACTTAGATTAGGTGTGTGCAGAGCCATGTATTGGAATTGCAGTTGTGAGCCCCAATGTTTTTTGTTAATGTAAATTTCAATGTTTTTTTTTAAATTTTATTTCATTCCATTGTAATTCTACTTCAGCTTATAATTCTGAATTATGTTTTCTTGATTCAATTATTATTGCTGCACAACCATGTGTACGTGGGTGTCACGCCCTCACAGCCATCAGACACTGCCACGCCCACTCGTTCACCATCACCAGAATTCTAAACACCTGGGCACCATCACCAGCCACCCTATATCAACCCGGATCACCTTCACATTCACTCTCTGGTCTTGCACTGATCCAACCTCGACTACCTGTCCTTCTTTGAAGCCCTCACCTGCCATCCTCTTCGTCTCCTTCATCATCGTCTTCATCGACTTCCCCTTTATCATCGTCTTCACCATCATCGTCCTTCGTCTGAGTGTCACCATCCTTCTAAGTATCACCTGTGTCCGTAACCTCTGTTAATAAACTTTGCACTTGCACTAATCCATCTGTGTCCTCGTCTGTGTCTGACAGAAGACCAGACCAAATGCAGAGCTCTCCGGACACAGGCGGGGACTACACCGCAGACCACTTCACCACGCTGGTTCTAGCTGTTTCAGTCCTCACTGGTTCACGACACTCCCTCCACCGCTACTCAAGCTAGCGTGTCATCACCTTCACCACCGGCACCCGTTACTTCGTCAGCTGCCTGCGTGAGTCCCATAGCCCGACCAGCGACCTACAGTGGCCATCGGAGGATTGCAGCAGGTTTCTCTTGCAATGTTCCTTGTATATGGAAGCGAAATCCCATCTGTTCCACAGCGAGAGAGGCCGGATGGCATTTATCATCTCATTACTCTCGGGCCGAGCCCTGCAGTGGGCACAGTCACTATGGGAAGCGAATGCCCCCATCATCGGCTCAACAACCGCCTTCTGCACTCATCTTAAAGAGGTATTTGGTCAACAAACTGCCGAATTAACTGTCCATGATTAACTGTTTTCTGTTTGCCAAGGCAAACGAGAGACAACAAGTTCCTATGCATTGCGCTTCCGCACGCTGGCCTGTATGAGCAGATGGAATGAATCAGCCCTCGTCACCGCCTTTCGCCACGGCCTCCTCCCAGAAATCAAACAACTGATTGTGGTCTATGAGGACGGCATGGGCTTGGAAACCCTCATCCAGAAAACCATCTGCATGTCTCAACGGTTATCTGCCTGTGGCCTCTCCTTACCCGCTGCCGATCCTCTGCCCGCTCAAACATCTGTTGCACCTCCAGCACCTGAACCCATGCAGATCGACTCATACCATCTCACCACCACCAAACACCAACGCAGGATCTCACAACAACTGTGTCTGTATTGTGGGGGAGTGACATGGCATTACGACCTGCCCCGTGCAACCCACTTGGCCAGTGGTGAGTACCATCCAATTACCTCCTTTAACAGCAAACCTTACCAAGATGGGTCGGCGGGAAACTTCATCAGTCAGCAAACCCTCGAAAAGTTAACCTCCCAATGTCAATGTTGTTCCGTCGACCTCAGAATCACCACCATTCAGGGAAAACCGTTGGGCCGAGGTCATGTCCGCCATTTCTCCCCCACACTTACACTATGCGTTGGTCATCTGCATGAGGAAACCATCACGTTTATGGTGCTGGAGGAGTCAACTGTGGACATCATCCTGGGACGCCCCTGGTTAATATTACAGCAGCCGCATATCCACCGGTCCACCGGAGAGATCCTGCAATGGGGTGGAACTGCTTTGATAATTGTATTCACCGTCCTCGCCGAAAAGGTCCATCATCATCATCGTCAGTTCCCTTATCATTGCCTGTGCAATCCACCTCAGTAGAGAGTCCTGATACTCAAGTCAACGCGGCCATTCCTCCAGCTTACCGGGCGTTCCAGGTTGTCTTCAGTAAGCGGTTGGCTACCAAATGACCAACCCATCGGCCATGGGACTGCGCCATTGATCTCCTGCCTGGGGCTACTCTACCAAAGGGCTGCGTCTATCCTCTGTCCATCCCGGAACAGAAGGCCATGGAGGAGTATGTGCACAAAGCGCTCCAACAAGGGTTCATCCGACCAACGACCTCCCCTGCCACTTCAAGCTTTTTCTTCGTGGCCAAGAAGGATGGAGGCTTGCGGCCGTGTATCGAATTATCATCTTCCTCTGGTCCCATCAGCCCTAGAACAGCTCTGTGGGGCCACCATCTTCTCCAAGCTCGATCTCAGAAGTGCCTACAACCTCATTCGCATTCGCAAGGGAGATGAGTGGAAGACAGCCTTCATCTCTCCCTCAGGTCACTATGAATATCGGGTGATGCCTGATGGGCTGTCCAACTCACCCTCCATCTTCCAAAATTACATAAATTAGGTATTTTGTGAATTCTTAAACAAGTTCGTCATCATGTATATCGACGATATCCTCATCTATTCTAGTGACCTGAGGGAGCATGAGGAGCATGTCTGTCAAGTCCTGCAAAAGCTCAGAGACCATCACCTTTATCTCAAGCTCGAGAAGTGCGAGTTCCACGTCTCTACTGTCCAGTTTCTTAGGTACATCAAAGACAACCATGGAGTCAAGATGGACCAGAGGAAGGTGGACACCATCACCCATTGGCCACAGCCCAACACTATCAAGGAGCTGAAGCGCTTCCTGGGATTCGCCAACTTCTACCGTCGCTTCATAAAGAATTACAGCCTGCTCAGCTCCTCACTCACCTCTCTGCTCCAGAACCGGCCCAAGTCTTGGTCCTGGACTCCATCGGCCACGGAGGCCTTCCATCAGCTGAAGAACGCCTTCCAGTCCGCTCTGATCCTGGTCCACCCCAATCCTCATCTTCTGTTTATTGTCGAAGTGGACACCTCATCGCCCGGGGTAGGAGCGGTTCTGTCTAAGCGGCAGGGGACACCCTCACGACTCCATCCATGTGCCTTCTTCTCCAAGAAGCTATCCCCGGCGGAGCAGAACTATGACAACGGCAACCAGGAGCTCCTGGCGATCAAGCTCGCCCTGGAGGAATGGAGACACTGGCTGGAGGGAGCAGAACATCCATTTGAAGTCATTACCGACCATCATAACCTAGAATACCTTTGTGACGCCAAATGGCTGAATCATTGTCAGGCGCGCTGGGCCCTCTTCTTCACCAGATTCAATTTCAAGGTGACGTACCGCCCAGGGAACCAAAAAAAACGGATGGATGCCCTTTCCTGTCTCCACCAAGCCGACCCTGAACCTGAGCACCTTGAAACCATCCTCCCTCCAGCCATGGTTGTCAGCCCGATCCAGTTGGCTCTCCCCGAACAGATCCAGCAGGAGAGCGCCCAACAGCCTGCTCCGCTGGGAGGTCCAGAAGGGCACCTCTATGTCCCGCCTTGCCATTGCCTGCCCCTTCTGGACTTGGCTCACTCTTCACCGGGCTCTGGACACCCAGGCAGGAGAAAGATCCTCTTGCTCCTTCGCCACCGCTACTGGTGGCCCGCCATGCCTCGGGACGTCTCCCGATTCATCAAGGGATGTTCAGTCTGCGCCATTGCCAACACCCCTAGGAGACTCCCCGTGGGCAAGCTGGTTCCTCTTCCAATTCCTGAGCATTCCTGGGGCCATCTGGGGATCGATTTCATGACCGACCTGCCTTCTTCCCAAGGATTCACCTGCGTCTTAGTTGTTGTCGACCGATTCTCAAAATCCTGCAAGCTAATCCCCTTCAAAGACTTACCTACCACGTTGGAAACCGTGGAGGCACTCATTACCCAAGTCTTCCAACACTCTTCCGGAAGACATCGTATCCGACCGAGGACCCCAATTTATCTCTAGAGTGTGGACAGCCTTCTTCCGTCTCCTAGGGGTATCCGTCAGCCTCTCATCAGGTTACCATCCTCAGACCAATGTCCAAACTGAATGGAAGATCCAGGAGATCGGGAGATTCCTGAGGGTCTACTGCCACGAGAACCAGGAGAGCTGGAGCAAGAGCCATCTGTCCTGGGCCGAATCCACCCAGAATTCCCTCCAGCAGTCCACCACAGGGCTCACCCCATTCCAATGTGTCCTCGGCTACCAACCACCACTCTTCCCCTGGACGGGTGAGCCCTAAGAGGTCCCAGCAGTGGATTACTGGTTTTTCCAGAGAGAGAGAGGGTCTGGGACTCCAGCAGGCAGTCCAGAGACACAAGCACCATGCTGACGTCAAGCGCGGACCCACGCCGCGGTACCAGCCAGACCAGAAGGTCTGGCTTTCCACACGAGACATCTGTCTCCGGCGGCCGTGCCGTAAGCTGAGTCCCCGGTACATTGGGACTCATTGCTCAAACCCTTCTCTGACCTGTCCCTTCTTCACCCAAAGATCCTGGTGATGGTGCCGTACCAGTCGTCAGGAGCCGCCCGTGGAGGAAGGGGTACTGTCACGCCCTCACAGCCATCAGACACTGCCACGCCCACTCATTCACCATCACCAGAATTCTAAACACTGGGGCACCATCACCAGCCACCCTAAATGAACCCAGCTCACCTTCACATTCACTGTCTGGTCTTACACCGATTCAACCTCGACTACCTGTCCTTCTTCGAAGCCCTCACCTGCCATCCTCTTCGTCTCCTTCATCATCGTCTTCCCCTTCATCATTATCTTCACCATCATCGTCCTTCGTCTGAGTGTCACCACCCTTCTAAGTATCACCTGTGTCTGTAACCTCTGTTCATAAACTTTGCACTTGCACTAATCCATCTGTGTCCTCGTCTGTGTCTGACAGTGAGGGAGAGAACACTGGCGTTGTCTGTTTGCCGCTTCTAAACCCACAAATCATGTTAACTGTACAGTTAGATTTAGATTTTATTTTATTTACTTATGACTGTGACTAGTCAAACAGTCAGAGCTACAATTGGGACTGTTGCTGATTGCTGGCAGCCACTGAGAGGGCGTTGTTTGTCGCTCGCCGTTTTCCACCGCTTCTCTGCTGTTTTTGTTTGAATTGTTGCGGTTGCTTCTGGTTTGAAGGACATTTTATGTTGCTCGCTCTCTTCTGGGTGTCGGCTGCTCACTGGTGGTCTCCCTCAGGCTTGAATTGCATGATGGCTGAGGTTGCCGGTTAACTGGCGGCTTTTGCACTAGCCCAGCGTCATTGCATGATGTTGAGATGTTCCGCGACTCGGCTGCGGCACTGTTCCGTCTTGCATTGCGGCCATGGAGCGGCTTGGACTTCTGCGCCGACCCTGGTATGTCCACAGAAGTGCCCGGAAAACTTTGTTTGCCTCCTGTATGGTGCTGCATCGATCCCCTCCATCTGGTCTTCACCTGTCATGCCTCTACGGCATCATCAGGACACTGCCGAATTAGGAATATGTAGCAATAGAGCCTCATAGCACTGGGAAAAATGTAAAACATGGAGTGGACCACAGTGTGCTGTGGAGCTTACAGAGACTTCCACCATTAGCTCTGTTTTCTGTTCAGAAAAGCTTTTAACTGTTATGTGTTGGTTGATTGTTTGTACTATTCTATATTTTACTTGTTAATCTTGTTACTTGTTTTATGTTTTTGTTTTGTTATTTTTTCCCTTTTCCATTGTTGCACTTTGCATTGTTGCCTTTTCCATTGTTGCACTTTTTCGGAATGAAAAGTTTGTTGTTATTATTATTATTATTATTATTATTATTATTATTATTATTATGTGTAGCACACTGAAGATTAAAATCATTGTGGAATATGCTGAACTTTTTTGTGTAAACATTCTGTGTGGGCCTTCTCAAAACTGACAGATTCTCCAGATGTGTGCTTACCAGCATAAGCAGAAAGTATCTTTATCAAAACTGAGAGTGCTGAGCCATTCATTGATGTTTCCACAGTCTCCAGAAAGTGGATGCTGGGATGTTGTGTTCCAATCCATCTACACTGTCAGCTTGATAAAAGTGATGCGACTGGTTTACTGGCCTACTCTCATGTGAAACAATCCAATTCATTGTGTTTGTTGCACCATCCGTCAAAGTGTCAGCTGTGCCATGTGGCTCTGATGAGGAGAGTAAATAGCGCCTGTCCCTTCCACATGTGGTTAGGGACCTGCTATTTATGCAGGCAGTTCAAGTTTCTGCCAACTGAGAAGAAGGTAGACTATGCTAACACTTCTCTAACTCAATAAAGTTCACTCTGTTTTGCTCTGAGAGATGGTTTTTAGGTCAAGTATGTTTTTTTTTCTTCCTCTTGTTGAGTGTACCACTGGGTTGTCTCAATGCAGTAAAGCAGGTCTCACTGGAGTAAGATGGAATGCCATGCAAAGGTCATAAACGGTCTGTCAGCTCTGCAGTCTGAAAAAACGCATCAGAGAGATGCTTATACTTTCCTCTAAATCCCAGATATGTTTCACTCTAGGCACCAAACTCTGGTTTGATTGATGGAGCTTATTTGTACTGTCTAGTGTTGTGCATGAACCAAAGAGCAAAACATGCATTTACACATTCCATGTTGCTACTAAATGAAACACTTGTGCAGACTCAATATAAATATGTGTTGTTGTTGAAAGATTCCTTACATCCAATCTTTTGTTTAGCCATGAAAGCTAACTTGCTTGTAAAGTATTATTATTAGTGGTACTTGCTAAGGTATTTTCAGATTTTTTCTTGTATTTTTACATGTACAGTACTTTTGCATGTAACATCTGCTACAAAATATATTGATTAAAATGCACTGTATATTTAAATGGAATTAAGGATATAGTGAACTGCACGTTAGCCTTCTTCCTTTGAGCCATCCATCACGGTGTGAGGCTGCACATTCCCAGGAGGGAGCATTTTGTCACAATCTGTGTATTTAGTTTCACTTTCATGGAACAGTGGTCCGGTATTGTCATTGTTACACGCTGTACATTACCTGTTTCTTACCTTTGGATTACTTGAGTTTTTCATCTTACCCTCATCTAAACCTAAACGTGACACTATGCTTCTAACTAGAGGTTTGTTGCTGTTTGTTGGAACTATGGCTTTGAGAAACAATAAATTATAGAACGGTATTGGTAAATAATGGAACTTGCAACTATGGTTGGCAAACAGTGCTTTCACAATTACTTTTCAGGTTTGTGGTCTGCACACGACTCAAGTGCTTTGTCAAGCTGCTGTCGGATAAATAAGATTTGATGGACGAACCTGTGCCTTGACGGGAATCTTGTTGTGTTAAATGTGATAAGGCTTTTCAGTTATATGGGCAGTTACATTTGTTATATTACTTTAGTCACTGTCACTATGGGTGCAAAACCACACCAGAGTTTGTTTGGTAACAGACCCAAGCCAAACTTTTCAGAGGTCTTCTGAAGGTTAAGCTTGTTTGGTGCACTAGGTTATACAGGGAGTGCAGAATTATTAGGCAAGTTGTATTTTTAAGGAATTAATTTTATTATTGAACAACAACCATGTTCTCAATGAACACAAAAAAACTCATTAATATCAAAGCTGAATTTTTTTGGAAGTTTTAGCTATTTTAGGGGGATATCTGTGTGTGCAGGTGACTATTACAGTGCATAATTATTAGGCAACTTAACAAAAAACAAATTTATACCCAATTCAATTATTTATTTTTACCAGTGAAACCAATATAACATCTCAACATTCACAAATATACATTTCTGACATTCAAAAACCAAACAAAAACAAATCAGTGACCAATATAGCCACCTTTCTTTGCAAGGACACTCAAAAGCCTGCCATCCATGGATTCTGTCAGTGTTTTGATCTGTTCACCATCAACATTGCGTGCAGCAGCAACCACAGCCTCCCAGACAGTGTTCAGAGAGGTGTACTGTTTTCCCTCCTTGTAAATCGCACATTTGATGATGGACCACAGGTTCTCAATGGGGTTCAGATCAGGTGAACAAGGAGGCCATATCATTAGATTTTCTTCTTTTATAACCTTTCTTGCCAGCCACGCTGTGAAGTACTTGGACGCGTGTGATGGAGCATTGTCCTGCATGAAAATCGTGTTTTTCTTGAAGGATGCAGACTTCTTCCTGTACCACTGCTTGAAGAAGGTGTCTTCCAGAAACTGGCAGTAGGACTGGCAGTTGAGCTTGACTCCATCCTCAACCTGAAAAGGCCCCACAAGCTCATCTTTGATGATACCAGCCCAAACCAGTACTCCACCTCCACCTTGCTGGCGTCTGAGTCGGACTGGAGCTCTCTGCCCTTTACCAATCCAGCCACGGGCCCATCCATCTGGCCCATCAAGACTCACTCTCATTTCATCAGTCCATAAAACCAAAAAAATCAGTCTTGAGATATTTCTTGGCCCAGTCTTGACGTTTCAGCTTGTGTGTCTTGTTCAGTGGTGGTCGACTTTTTGCCTTTCTTACCTTGGCCATGTCTCTGAGTATTGTACACATTGTGCTTTTGGGCACCCCAGTGATGTTGCAGCTCTGAAATATGGCCAAACTGGTGGCAAGTGGCATCTTGGCAGCTGCACGCTTGACTTTTCTCAGTTCATGGGCAGTTATTTTGCGCCTTGGTTTTTCCACATGCTTCTTGCGACCCTGTTGACTATTTTGAATGAAACGCTTGATTGTTCGATGATCACGCTTCAGAAGCTTGGCTATTTTAAGACTGCTGCATCCCTCTGCAATATATCTCACTATTTTTGACTTTTCTGAGCCTGTCAAGTCCTTCTTTTGATCCACTTTGCCAAAGGAAAGGAAGTTGCCTAATAATTATGCACACCTGATATAGGGTGTTGATGTCATTAGACCACACCCCTTCTCATTACAGAGATGCACATCACCTAATATGCTTAATTGGTAGTAGGCTTTCCAGCCTATACAGCTTAGAGTAAGACAACATGCATAACGAGGATGATGTGGTCAAAATACTAATTTGCCTAATAATTCTGCACTCCCTTTCATTATTCACCCTTTTTAAAATGAACCACACTAACAGAGCAGTTGAACCAAGCATGCCAAGTGTGAACTCTGTATTACCCTTATATATTTATTGAATTTTCATTGTGTCTAGACTGTGGCTGGTTTAACCTAAAATGATTAATCCTAGCTGATTTACCTTGAATAAAAGATCAGGAATAACCCACAGGGAAGGACACAAATTTAACAAACTTGTAATAAAAATGTTAACTGCTGCTAAAGTAAGGCAATTTACCGAACTTGCTGATTTCACAGATTTTTTACGATTTTTAAATTAAATTATGATGAAATAAACAACAGTGGTGCTACATCTCCCCTAAAAAAAGGTTTTATTTGATGTCCTACATCTTGGGATGGGCACTTGAAGTCACCAACCAAATTGCACCCAATTAACTAAAATATCCTAAAAACCTCCTAGCAATGCCTTTGCAACTATTCTGAACACCCTATACCACTCTAAACCCTTTAAAACATGTTGTTATCACCCTCCTGAATGTAAAAGTTAGAATATGCTGACTGTAATTGGTCATTTGATCCAGTCTCTTTTGCCTAGTCTCATTCTGATTCTGAATCAGTAAGATCCCAAAACCATCCTTTTATGATTGTTGAAATGGTGATCCAGCAGAAATGCAGATTGTGCTGTCTCGACTTATGTTTAGACACTATATCGGTGCATTTTGTTCAGCTGAGGTTAATTAATTTCGTGTCTAAGCATCCTGCTCTCACTTCTTTATAGTCTTTCAATGACTGATGAAAAGAAGAACACAGCATTCATCCTGCTTGATTAATTACCTCATTGTTTTGATACGCTTCGTCCAACAACTGTGCTGTTTTAACACTATTAAAATAAATGATAAAGTAAGAATGTCAGCACGGTTCCTCCAGTGTGGACACAGTGCTCTGGCTTTGGCTGTGTGGATGAATGTAGAAGGAACATATCTAGTGCAAGCTGTTTTAATCCAAGTTGAATAAACTTCAGAATAGTTCAGAAAAGATTTCATGCCAGTTGCATACAGATTGACCAAAAGCACAGACAACAAAGAACCTGCAGAGAAGCATGTAAAGTCGCGTCTGTCGTTGAGACATATCTCTAGATGGTTCAGTCACCCTTGTCAGATGCAATATCATATCAGAACTTCTGTCCTGTTTCGTTGCACAGCTTTTATCTGCTCTCTGAAGAATTGCATATTCTGATAGCTTCAATGAGCAGTGTGCTTGTAGTGGGTTTAAAACTGTCCAGACCAGATTGCATTTAAGCAATGTCACATGATTAAGAGTGCTATTGTGCTGAATATCACAACAGCTGTGATTCATCCGTAGACACTCAAATATGCATCAGTTATGTAAATGACTTAATACTGAGCAATGGTGGACAGTAGCAAATTTTTTACAAATGTCTTTACACTTTCAAATATTTATTTTTGAAAACTTTCAAATTCCAAATGAAGTATAATTAATTACATTCTTAATCATAATATCTTAGACTAGCCTAGAAAACGCCTAGACGCAGCTAATCTAATTTGCAGCGAGTGTAGTCTAGCAACTCTCAATAGACTTCTGAGCTGGAAAAAACAATCTCTGGTCAGGCCAATCACATCGTGTATAAAGTCGGTGGGCGGGCTTAACATAATGATGGCAGAGTTGTGTGCTACTTGTAAACACAGAAACTGGCAAACGGCGGTCTTTCATCAGCTTTTGACCGCGACTCTGGAAGACTTGGAGTTAAGCTTTTCTGTGAGAAAAGAACAAAGAACGGCACTGAAGTCATTCTTAAAAAGGGAAGATGTGTTCAGAGTTTTGCCGACCAGATATGGCGAATGTTTAATCTATCAGCAAGCTCCGTTTCACCTTCATTGCTCTGGTTGGTTGTAGCGATATCCTATCGCGTGCGGGAGTTTGAAAGACAACCGTTTATCCCGCCCCTCGGATTAAGCCCTGTCAATGGTGAGTTTCCAGACCAAACATCTTGATGTGGGTCTGGCTTGTTAGGCTACTGTTTGGTTGTAGCGCTATCCAATTGCTTGCAGAAGGAGTTTGAAAGACAACTATTTTTCCCACGCCTCGGATTGATCCCTGTCAATGGTGAGCTCCCAGACCAAACATCTTGATGTGGGTCTGGCTTGTCAGGCTAATCTTACACTTATTATACCACTACATTTCAGAAAAAAAAACATGTCATTCCTTTTTAGTTTCATAAAATATATCCTATAGTGGTGAAGTATAAGTGTTCTGATCGGGGGTTTTCTTTTTTTCTTCTTTTTTATCACATTGAAGGATTGCAGCAGTTAACTTATATAATTTAATGATATGGTCAGAGTGAGCCTCAAGTCTCAAGTGTCTGATTTGTTCTTGTCTGAGTGAAAATGAGCCAAGATCAGGGAGCAATATGAGAGAGCTTGAGTGTCCTGACTCCTAATAATCCATAATACATTGAATAAAGCATATCTGCAATCCATGGCCAGATTCTTTGTCAGCCCAGGTATTCCCAAAATTTATGTCAGCTGAACCCTTTGATCTAAAATATTTATTTGAAGTCAATATTTCAATAATTCAATAGCACTTTCACATTCTGGATTTATGATGTCGGTTAATGGTCCCATGCAGGTAAAGAAATAAAATGCTTAGTTTGATTGGTTTTGTTTGTTTTGTTTATTTATTTATTTATTTATTTATTTATGAGAAAACAAGCTTCTACAGTAGAGTTGGTTTTTAGAAGGTCACTGTATATACAGTAATTCATTTTGAAACTATCTGCATTCAATATAATGCTATCCAAAGAATGGATGTAAACCTTTTTTTCTTTTCTATTGAGTGAAGGGTTTGTAACGCACTGTTTTCCATATCATACAAATTCTGATTGGTACAAATCCATATGAAGGATTGAGTGATGTTTCCGGATATTCATCGCACTCCAGTCAATGAAGAAAGATTCTCCTGTATGTCATTTTCAGTCTTCAATTCCTCCCAGCCCGTAACTATGGAAACTGTGAGTTGAGGCGAGTTGAAGACTAAAAATGCTGTACAGATACAAGTAACATTTCTTGGCCAGCAACGTCCATCAGATAATGCAGGAACAGAACATCTCCGGTGAGTCTGGCCCTGTGTTTTTTACTCCCATATATTTGGTAATTGTGACTCGATATGAAACTTGATAGGACTTGAAAAATAGATGTTCACATATTCAAAACCCGGATTCAATAAATGGATTTTCACATTTTCAATAACTGTTAAATTACTGTTATCTGCAGTTTCAAACTAATGAAAAGCAGAAGAATGAATCCTGGAATATATACAGTATGATGTTGCAAAACTATACTTCTAACATAACATTTGCATTACATTTATGACTTATATGAGTCATAACATTTATGAGAGAGCAAAATATTCTTGGAAGTGGTGAGCCATCAATATTTATTATCACTTTTGCTCAGTTGTGCAATTGTTCTCAACGCTTGAGATTTTATTAGACCCAATCAAGTACAGTATTGCTGTCATATTAAATGGTGTATGACAGCTGTTACTGCAGAGGAAAGCTATATTGAATCTAAACTCATTTTATTAAGTAAAACCCCCCCAAAATGCCAACTACTACTGAAGCATGATATTATCTACGCTTGATTGTCTTCTTGCCATATTAATCTGATGAAAAAATAATTTTTGAATGTTATTTCTACACTAACTAAATATTTCATCTATAAAACTCTAATATTGTCGAATATTAAGCCGCTAACTAAGCAAGCCAGAGGCGACAGTGGCAAGGAACCTAAATTTCACTGACCAAAAAAATAAGCTACATTATTTATACTGTTTGCATAAACAAAATGGTGCTAGCAGCAGTCTTTGCGCTGCAGTTATGGAGGAAAAATGCTCCACAAAACCAATTTGTCAATAACACTGTAATTATGGAGAAAAAAATATTCATATCAAACAAAACCTAAATAATGAAGTAGACTACTCACCTATTGTTAGAAAAAAGAAGTCTTTTGAGCTGGAGTCTAATTACACAGAAGCACATAAACAGCAGTTTCCAATCAGTAAATCTGACTGAATCTCAACTGTTTGGTGTTTGGGTTCCTGATTTGTTTGTCAACAGCTAATTTGAGAAGCTGTTTCACTCTGAAATGCCTAACAGTCTATAGAGGGGCAGTGATTGAAATTTGCATTTCATGTTGACTTTAAATGTCTGAATGGAAGCCCATTTCTGCCTCAGAGTAATAAAAAAAAGTGTACGATGAAGTATAAATTAAGAAATAAATGTGCATAGCGAGAAACAGCCACAATTGTCTTGTTTTCCCTTTTTAACGTTACTCTCTAGTCAAAACAGGCTTCCATACTTCTGTTCTGCAGCAGAAATGCTGTCAGTGTGAAAGGACATCAAGAGCCTGCTGTTACTCATGCATGTGGTGTGAAACAGGCCTCTGGCTTTTCTGACCAGAGCAAGATAAATGGAGAGTCCATGACCCAATCAGAAGTGTCATGAATCAGTGATGTTCAGTGATTTCCCATTCCACTTTAAAAATGAATGGGCTGGGTCAGATTCGTGTAAGGTCATAACACACCAAGCAACGTACATGTCAGTCTTTTTCCTTACAGAGAGAAAATAACAGAGGTTGATCATTAAATTATTACAGACACAGAAAGATGATATAAGCTGTTTTTGTTGGGGCCCCCAAATATTTTAAATTGTTTTATCTCAAGCTTTTCTTATTATTGAAGCGCAAATATATATGTTTATATCTTTCCATGCCCTTGTCTGGTTACAGGTGCACTATGCCAATTTACATCCGCTAGAGGTCGCCTATTCAAAAAAAAAGGTATATTTTGATTAGCGCAGCATCTTGGGACATGTGGTCTTCACGTCACAGCCGGTGGAAAATAGGATTTGGGCAGAAATCCCATTCATGAATGCGGTTACTGTAGTATGAAGCAGAGCAGGACCAGTGTTGTGGAGCTAAGCACGGCTGCTGGAGCGATTTTTTACACAAACACCCGCCATGCGAGAAATGGAACTTTTATTATGACGGGACGGAACACAGTCGTGATGCAGCTCTTTTTATCATATTAGATACAATTAAGTGTGTTTAAAATTAATGTTATGACGTTACTCTGTGCGTTCGCTCGGTGGCTGCTGTGACACTTGTTCACACTGATAAGAGAAAAGTGCTTCTGCCAAATAAAACCGGAAACTGAGGCTAACACAATTGACAGGTGACTCCCTCAAACGCTATGCTGAAACGTCCCGGCTCATTTGTTAAAATAGCAATTTTCTCACAATTTACAATTAGTTTGGGGGTAAAACATTTGGGATATTGTAAGTACTCAACTGAACAAAATATATAACACTGGCCTGCTGTCTTTTGGGTATTTTACTGCAAAAATACTACATAGTGCACCTTTAAGCAGGATTATCCTTAATCACATTTTAATAGTTATGATTAGTTTTGGTTTCAATTACATTGTATTCAGTTTGTTGTGTCTGCTTTTATCTAATTAGTTTTCCCTTTGTTCTCAGTTTCCCACCACTAGTTTGTCTTGTAATTAGATCCCATCTCTAGTTTGTCAAACTGTTGTCCATTCTTGTGCACACTGCTACCTTGACATATTTGTTTTATTAAAACACTTATCTATTTTCTTCTACTCTATTCATCTTCTGCTTGGACTACCCGTGACGCACGCACAGTGAATGATCACCATGTGTAAACATTGTACTTTCTATTTCTTGAGGAAATGTAGTTGACTATAAGTATACTTAGCAGAGAGCGTATACTAAGTACACTACGTTTTCTTAAGGGAAGTGACTTCACAAACCTGTCTGGTCTGTGTCTTGCATTTGAAAGAGCACTATGGTAGTCAAGACCACTAACTTCTCACTTGTCTAAAGAAGAATCATATTTAGAAGGTTCCATTTAAAATATGTTTTTTTTTTCTTCCTTTTTGTAAAATGCTTCAATGTCTAAAACGTTGGTCCTTCAATATCAGAAGTTGACATTCTTTGTCATTTTTATTTAAAATTTCATATGTATGTTTTGATTTCTGCAGCCTGCAAGAATAATTGTATTATGTATGTTATATAAAAACAGAACCATTTATTTATACAGGCTTTGTGCTTTCTTATGCCTGACCAGTTATTATTTTGTAATTTCACTGCTTATTAATGTAATTTACTTTTGTTGCATTACCAATGGACCTTTTTCTTTCTTTCTTTTTCTTCTCCACTCTAAATGGAATGGACACAATTACTTCATATTACTTGCAGACATTTAATTACAGCCATGGAAATGATTGACCCAGTGTACATTATCAGCAATTATTCTGTTGCAAATTGCATAATTGTTCTGTTTAGAGGTAAAAGTAAAATGTCATTAAGGGAAATTTTGATACCATTTATAAATGGTACTGATGATGAATGTGAAAAGGACAACAGTCTCTTTGCAAATATCAGCGTTGATAATGGGGATGTTTGGATAAGAGAAGAGCCCTTTTCTAATCAGAATTCCTAAATGAGCTGTAATTGTTGTCTAAGCCCAGCCATGCTTGATCAGCTTATTCTTAGTTGCTAGCAGGGGGGAATGACTCATAGTGGTATGTGGCTCTTATGAACTCCATGTACTCTTTGAATTTGGACCTTTTCGTTTGCAAGGTCATATTGAGAGAATCAGATAAATTCACCAACCACAAATTTACTGTGTTTTTTAATACTTGAGAATTATACTCTCTGAAGTATTTCTTTATTACAAATCACAAATTAAAAAGGTATTACATTTAAATAATAAAATCAACAATACTATAGAGGTTTAGAATTCTATGAGTTGCTGCCTTCATGTACTCGTGTCATATTATATCTTTTCGATTCCTGAGTTTCTGAGTTCTGAGCTGAACGATTGCTGCTGTGAATGCTATTCTTAACTGTGGTAAAGAAGTGTGGTCCTCATTGACTTCCATAGTATTATTTTGTCCTTCTATGGAAGTCAATGGGGACCACACTTGTTTACCACATTGAAGAATAGCATTCAGAACATCAACCGTTTGGTTAATGATATTTTTCATAAAATCTTGTTTTGTGTTCATCAGAAGAAATAAATTCATACAGATTTGGAGGGACATACAAGTTGAGGGAGAGTAAATGATGACAGAATTTTCAGTTTAGGGTTAACTATTCCTTTAGTAGCAAATGAGAATTAATTTTGAGACAAAGATTTTTAGTTTTGTTTAAGGTAATTAAAGCAGCATTTCCCCATTCAGTCAGTCTGGAAATGTTTGGAAATAGAAATATGGAAGCGGATGCAGAGCACATTTGTCATTCACTTCGGAGCAGATTGTGTGCTGCTGAAGAGTGTTCCTCTTTATACAGCGAGAGAAAAATAACGAAGAGGAGAAGTTTGGAGTGTTGGGGTCTGAGTATGCAGTGCAGCACTTACCTGCTTCCACTTACAGCACTGTGCAACGGGTGTGTGGAAGTCTCTTGAGAGTGTCCTAGGCCCAGCCAGCATTCCCGTTCGAGAGCTATTCCTACTGGACAGCAGATTAGAGCAACTTCTGTGAATAGCCAGGGTGACCTGAGGATTACAGTTAGGGCTACCCCTCTGAGGCAATCTCCATGGTCCCATAATCCATCTGACGCACTGCAGCCGGTTGAGTTACAGATACCCCTTTTCCACCAAGGCAGTGCTGGTGCTAAATCGGAGCCAGAGCCTAGTTTCAAATCGGTTCTTTGTGTTTCCACAGCCAAAGCACCAGCTCCGAGCCAGGAAAAGTGGTTCTTAAGTAACACCAAAACATTGCTGGGCTAGAAGTAAGAACCGCTTGCGTCACCGGCTGGGGGCGGCGTTACTGTGATCAACAAGATGGACACAAACCTGTGACCGCCATTTTTTCAATAGCAGCTAATCAAGCTAACAGCTGCTGGATTGTAATCTCCGTCTATACAAATCATGGACAGCTGCACGAATGCGTTGGATTTGCGGCGTTTTAATGCTGATTTAGGATCATAGAGCCATGAGCCACTGAGGGAAGGCTTGTTCGAGATGCATCGGCGTGCACTGTGCAGACTGATTGCGTATGACATCAAAGTAGAGCGAGCGCCAATGACTCCTTATGCTTTTGAATCGCTCACGCGGTATTTTGATATCATACACGGATCGGTCTGCGAAGCGCCGATGCATCTCGAACAAGCCTGGTGTGTTTGTATTTCCCGCTGCCTCACTAGCATTGCTAAAACGCTAGCGAGAAAGATGAGACATATACAGTGACGTAAGACCTAGCTCTGCGGTGGTTCTCTTACATGTGGAAAGCCAAACCGGTTCATAAAGGCTCTCAAGTCGAACCAACTTAGAACTGACACTAGCACGGGCTCTGAACTAGCACTCGGTTCATTCTGGTGGAAAAGGGGTAAGAGAGAGCAGGCTGGACCCTCCAATGGGGCATCCAGTGGTGACTTGTCCAGTTGCTTCCAGGATGCTGATCTCTGCATCAGAGGCAGAGCTTCAGTCATAAGGTGATAAAGACTCGGCTGCATTGCCTCCCTCTGTGAGAATGCTGTTGCCCTTCATGGACCCATAATTGATGGCTATGCTTTCCCGGGTTGCTGTTTCTCATCTCCCTGCCCCAGTGCCCTTTTTCACTGTAGTGCATGAAGAGCGCACTAGTTCATGATTACTCCCCACTACCATCACTGGCAGGCCAGCCAAGTGGTACGTGGAGATCCCACCGGTGGATCAGGCCATTGTGATGCAACTGGGTCCGCATCTTCCTGGTGTGGTAATCCACATCTCCCATTCAAGTTTACGTTCAACTCTAACAGGCAAAGCTTACAGAGCTGCTGGTTGCCGAGGGCATCCCCATACAGCCGCCACCACTTTTGTTAAAGCCCAGTAGCAGCCTCCATTTGGGCAACAGTGTGGAGCCGGCTGCAGGAAGGTTGATCAGGCTGCTGCCAAACCAAGTGGCAAGCAGAAATCCAAGTGACCCTGAGATGTGCCACCCAGAGATGGAGGGAACAGCTCATTGGGAGGTGGTGTCCACACTACTCCCTCCCGTGGATGAGGGCCAGGGGAGAAACTTTTGTTCAAATGGAATTTGTTCTGCCCCTGGTCTTCGGGCAAGTGGTACACAAAACTTTAATACAAGAGCTGTTCCAATATCTCGGGGTGCCAAAAGAGTGCCATGCTTTGCAGTGTACGACGCTATGCCTTGGCCCCCTCAGGTTCCTCTCCTCTCCCACAGGCTCTGGCTGTGCACTCAAGAGGCCTCCACACACCCAGGTAAGTGCTGCCCTGCACACACACTATGCCATCTGAGTCTGGTACCTGCATGCTGCCTCGCTGCCCCATTGTGGGTACATCTGTGCTGCTGTTAGTTCCGCTTGCTTGGTCGCTGGAAGCCTGGCTAACACTTCTTATCCTATCTGGCTGGCTCATCCATTCTATCAGATTCAACCATGCAATTCAGTTTGCCCGGTTACATCCTGTCCATTCCAAGGAGGGTGCACCTGTTTTACGGGCAGAGATTGCAGTCCTACTTCAACAGCCTGTACTTCATTTTGCCCAAGAAAGGTGGTGGGTTACGCCCAATCTTGGACCTGCAGACCTGCACAAGCTGCTGTTCAAGATGCTAATGCAGAAACGCATCTTTCGGTGCACCCGTCCCCAAGATTGGTTTGCTGCGATCGATCTGAAGGATATGTACTTTCATATCTTGGTTCTCTCTCAACAAGGGGCGAGCTTATCAGTACATAGTCCTACCCTTCGGGCTGTCCCTGTTGCCCATTGTATTTACAAAGGTTCTCTGGAGTCTGAAGCATGAGGTTCCATGTCTGGTCCCTGGACAGGATGCAGAGGTTCTAGGTTATCTGCCACAAACAGTTGTAGACAACATCACTGCTGGTAGAGCCCCCTCTATGTAGCGCTTCTATGCTTTTAAGTGGGACCTTTTCATTGAGTAGTGCTCTTCTTGATGAGAAGACCCTCTTGGGACTTGCCTCTGGTGCTAATGTCACTGCAGAGAGTGCCCAATTTGAGAGTTGAAAATCTTGTCTTGGATAATCTTGCTTCCATTAAGAGGGTAGGGGCCCTGCAGGAATTTTTGGTCGACGTGCCTAGAGCCCAAATATGTGCCCAGATATGTGTTCTTTCAAGACCAGGTATTGAACCTGCAAGCGCTGCCCTCGAAAGAGGCAGACCCAGCTCTGACCTTTTTCTATCCCGTCTGCACTCTGCGGTTTTGTGTGGAGTTAATGCAAAGCTTCAGGACCTCAGAACAGCTGTTGATCTGTTATGGAGGCCAGCAGAAGTGTAAGGCTGTCTCTAAGCCAGGGGTGTCAAACCACTTCCTGGAGGGCCATAACCCTTCAGAGTTTAGCTTTAACCTAAATTAAACACACCTAATCCAGATAATCAAGTCATTCAGGCTTATTTGAAAACTAGAGGTATGTATGTTGGAACAGAATTGGAGCTAAACTCTGCAGGGCTGTGGCCCTCCAGGAACTGAGTTTGACACCCCTGCTCTAAGCAGAGGGTGACCCACTGGATAGTGGATGCCACCAACATGACGTACCATACCCAAGGCGTGCCTTGACTGCTCGGGTTGAAAGCCCACTTCACTAGGTGTGTTTTGCCTTTTCCTGGGCGCCGGCGCATAGCACCTCGCTGACAGATATATGCAGAGCTGCGGGTCTGGTGACAACTAACATATACACTAGATTCTATATCCTCCCTGTAGAGCCGGTATCTTCCTGTGTGCTCCCTTCAACCAGCCATTGACACCAATGTGCCCGTTCTAAGTGTCCTCTTGCTGCGCCATTCCACCCCTCATTGACTGGATATGTGCGCTTTATTGCTCCAGTAAGTTCCCCAGCTATGCGAACCCTGAAGTTCCTCCACCACAATATGACTGTCAGATATGGTTGAGCATCTAATGCCAGGCCCAGTAGCATAAGCGCACCCCAGTGCTGGACCCCCTGCTGAGCTATGTGCCATATGTTGTTAAATCCTTAAATCTATATTAAATTATTATTGGCTCTCCTTCAGTACTATCAGAATCATCATGCTCCTGTATTTCTATATTATAATTTTAATGACAGTATATTTATGGCAAAAAAAAAACTCTTTTATTTATTGAAATAAATCCAAAATAGATCGAAAACTTTGCTAAAGGGATTGTTTCAAACAAGCAGTGGTGTAAAGTAATGGATTACAAATACTCTTGTTACTGTAATTGAATAGTTTTTCTCAGGAATTGTACTTTTTACAGTATTTTAAAAACAGTGTACTTTTACTTTTACATGAGTACATTTTAAGTACATTTATTTTCCCTAAACCTGCCGTCGCTACATTGTTTATTTTTTATTTTTTATTTTTTTATAGTTAGTCCTGTGTCTTCATGCGTCAAATCAACCATGATAGCGACCAGCCTAGAGTGAGAGGCACGCACACTTTATGAAAGGGGGCTGTTTCTGGTTACTGTATAATGACTGAAATCGTGAAATTGCCTTAAACAATTACTAAAAATTGATCGCAGAATATACACATTTTTAATACACGCACAAAGGGTATGTATTCTGTTTGCGCTGCATAAACTCGCAGTGTCATCTGCTGGAAACACTTAATATAGCTTGATTGTTTGCCAGTCTTCAAATTGCATTAGGCATTAAAGGATCATTACTGCTAGATTTTTGTCCCTTACATCTATTTCGTTTAACATGTAAATGCATTAACCTGCTTTCTGTCAGCATATTGAAGTGCATATTCTAATGAAATGTGTTCTCACGTGGCGATTTAAAATTGTAGTCCATGTATATAGCAAAAAACTTTAATAAAACATCAGATTTATATTTAAATCAGGTTTATTTTTTAATTGCAAGCAAACATAATTGTGAAATTGTGAGTTACTTGATTCTGATTTCTTAAGTGTATTCTTTTTACAGAGAAAACATTTATTGGAAATAAAGCAGTAGAATGAATGTGTCTTGAAAAGAAAGAACTCTTGTTCCCATTCAAGGAACTCGAGCTGCGTCACCGCTCTGGGTGGAGCTCTGCCTCTCCATGTGCTGCGATCCCGCCGGGCGCTCTTCGAGGAGGGCGTCCCGGCTCGCGTTCCCCGTGGCACGGGCCCCGCTGCTGCTGAGGGACAGTGCAAGCTCATGTCGTGGGGCTCGCAACTGGATCTAACGGAGGGGTTTGTGACGGGCTCCGCACTTTCTTAGCCTTCACCTGTTAGATCCACGGCTGTTTCTCCAGGTTTGGGAGCCCGTTCTGCGGCTTCTCCCGCCCGGGGTGCAGCTTCCTCTGAGGAGGTTGATGTCTGCAGTATCGACGCGGGGATGAAGATTCGCCACTTCAAACCCCCGCGAGTGAGGAGCTAGTGGATGTTTTGAGCAGGGCTTTGGTTAGATTAAGTATTGACTGGCCAAATGAACAGCAGGAGCGCGCCTCAGTAAAAAGCAGGCTTGATGATCGCTTTCTGCCAGCCTGTTCTGCGAAGCTTCCACAGCGGAGTTTGACGTTTTTCATGGATCTCCACACCAAGGTGTCAAGATCGTGGAAGCAGCCCATGTCATCACGAGAGTTTTCAGCCCCCACACAGCAGTGTATAGTAATATCACAGGGTTGAAAAGGCATGGTTATGTTTCGATGCCGAGGGTGGAAGAGACGCTCGCGAGCCATCTCTCTCCCGATTCGGCATCGGCCATTAAAGCTCCCGCTTTGCCCACTAAGCCATTAAAGTCAACATCTGCTTTAGTGGGTAAAGCATACTCGGCAGCAGGTCAGGCCGCCGCATGTCTGCATACAATGGCTATTATGCAGGCATACCAGGCTGACCTGCTGAAGGACCTGGGGGAAAGTGATGAGATCGGGGCTGATCATGAGCTCCGATCTTCTGCAGATTTAGCCCTCCATGCCACTAAGGAGACGGCCAGATGTATTGGCCGTTCTTTGGCAGCCCTGGTGGCCACAGAGAGGCATCTTTGGTTAAATCTGACCGAGATGAAGGAAAAGGACAAAACATTTTTGCTTGATGCACCGCTGTCTCCTGAGGGCCTGTTCGGTGACTACCGTCACCGACAGGTTCCAGGAGGCCAAAAAGCAGGCAGCGGCACTGAAGCAGTTCCTTCCCCGTAAACCCCAGGCCTCATCTGCTGCTGTGAGAGAGCAGCAGACCGAGTGCTAGCTCCTCCCATCAAGCGCAGCAAAAGCAGAGTGTCGCCACCCGCACACCCCTGCAGAAAGGGTGGGGTGGTTGGCGGTGCTCTCAGGCGCAGCCTTCTAGAGGTAGGACTGATCTGAGGACAGTTATTATCTCGAAGAAGGCTGTGTCGAAAAAGTCCTGACGCCTGTGTGGTCAGGACAGTGAGGGTGGTCCCCTCCTGGGGCAGGCGGTGCTTACCTCATTAGACGGTACCCGTCGGCCCTCGGCGCCCTCACAGGGTCATTCCACCTACCGAGCGCCGGGGCGTGGAGGGCCCTCACGGGCCATCCGAGGATGGCTCGTGCCCTCTAAGGAGGGGAGTGGCACCGTCGAGTCAGTTGTTTCCTGCCGGTTCGCCGTTTCAGGCGCTGCACTTGCGGTGCAGAGTACATCAGAGGCCAGCCTTGAGAGGCTGGTACCCTTAGTAGATTTTGCGGCAGAGTGGGAGAATCTGCCAAATATTTCTCGTTGGGTCCTGCAACAAGATTTTTATAAAAAAAAGTGGTATGCCGTACAGTTCAGATGGCATCCACCTACTCTCAATGGGGTTCTGCCCACGGTGGTGGGCCCCGAGCAGGCTCTGGTCATGACTCACAAAGGACAGACTCAAAAGAAAACCTCTACATAATGGCTGTATTTTTAGTGCTACCAGTCAAAACTAAAAAGAAATAGTCAAAGAAATGTTGAAATACTGTTGGTGATCTTTTTTTTTTTGTCTTACTGAGAATCATCAATAAAAGAGTAAGATATTTTTAATTTGCAGGGTATAAGTAAGGGATAATCCACAGCTAGCCATGCTTTAAAGGATTTTAATGCACGGCATTGAGGTGAAGAACAGCCCGGCGCGAAGCAGTGGGTGGTTGCCTCTTGGTCGTGTATTAAAATCATTTAATGCATGGCTAGCCGTGGATTATCCAGCTTATACCATGGTTATTTGCCAAGTTAAAAAACAAGTTAAAGCTGTAACTGATGTTTTTTAAGAGACGGGTTAAAATGACGGTTGTTTTATTACGTCTCGTTAGTTCTAGCACACCGTCGTTTTAAATAAAGTAGAGCCATCGAAATGTTTTTATATGAACAAATTACCATATTTATTTAAATTCATTATTAAAAAAGAGACACAGAGACCTGAAAGAGAAAGATCAGAGAGAGAAAGATCAGAGAGAGAGAGAAAGAGAGAGAGAGAGAGAGAGAGAGAGAGAGAGAGAAAGAGAGAGATGCGTCTGCGATCCCTTCTTTATGTCAGTCTGAAGATCCCCTCGTTGCTTAAGCAAGTCAGACATAACTTAATGATTATTTAATGGATTTATTAAAATTATCTATGAAACAGGCAACACTGCAGTAACAAGGCAATCTTTATTTGAACTAATCATCATTATGTAGCCTAGTGTGAAATAAACCCAGCGTCAACCTATAAAGACACATTACATTTAATGCATTAAATTAAATAATAATATAGGTGCTCGAGTCTGTCAGTGTAGGTGTCACTACCATCATAGAATGTAAAAAACGCACGACACGCGGCGACATGTTCAGCAACTCTGTGTCATGCAGGTGTCATGTCCGTGTCAGTGTTGGTCGCCATAATGTCAGTGACATGACAATGAAGACCGCGTGTGCCACGGATGTGCCAATACGCCCATAGTCATAGATATGTATACGTTTACATACCTGCTCATAGTAACATTGTGCCATTGGATTCTGTGTGTCACGTCATGTCTCATGTCACTTAATGTTGCCATAGATATGTAACGTTATACGTATAGACATATCTGTGGCTGATACTGCAGTCTGCCACTGTCACTCTGTTTGCAAGCGTAACTGTGTTACTATGGTTACCTGTGATTTTAGTGGCGGATTAATTTCGAACTGTAATCAAACTGACTGGAACTACCTGTGCATTAAACGGTTTTACTGCACACCTTCCAGCCAATCAGAATCGAGTATTAAAAAAGACCATGGTATAAGGTGGAATAACATTCATAGCATAATACTCACTACTCACTAATCTTGACTACTTTTAAAAGGGCTACTTTTTACTCCTACTTTGAGTAGTATTTAGGACAGGTACTTTTACTCTACTAGACCACATTTTTTTACTAGACTAACTACATTTTTTTTTACATGTAACAATAATTCTACTTGAGTATGCTTTTTCAGTACTCTTTCCACCACTGCAAACAATTATTAACTTTAACAGGTACACCCTGTTTTTTGCTTTGTTGTAAATTCTTGAACCAAAAAAAAAAAATCAAATACTATTAATAATAATAATAATAATAATAATAATAATAATAATAATAATTATTATTATTATTATTATTATTATTATTATTATTATTATTATTATTATGACCAGATTATGGGAAGTAGGACATTTCCAAAGGCTTGTGAAGCACTTTTGACGTGCATGTGAACATATAAATGAAAGAGTAAAGAAGCAGGCATGTGGTAGGCCTACCTGCAAACTGATAAGTGCATGTATATAAGTCAGTATTGCTGTTTTTTAATGCTCTTTACTTGGTTGTCTGTGTGTCTGTGTGTCTGTGTCTGTGTGCGTGTGCGTGTGCGTGTGCGTGTGCGTGCGTGTGCGTGCGTGTGTGTGTGTGTGTGTGTGTGTGTGTGTGTGTTAGTTCTACAGGTGTTTCAGAGCTCTTCTCAACTGTGACAAACCCCAGCGAGGTTCCAGTCTGAAAAGTTCTTCAAAGGCAAATAAACCTTTTCGGCCTGGACGCCGCACTGACAACTTTACCTTTGTGGTTGCTTCAGTG
The DNA here is from genome assembly GCF_024679245.1 of Pseudorasbora parva. Lineage (NCBI taxonomy): Eukaryota > Metazoa > Chordata > Actinopteri > Cypriniformes > Gobionidae > Pseudorasbora > Pseudorasbora parva. The sequence continues at coordinate 22,920,684 of NC_090180.1, read as the reverse complement.
GGACCCACAGTGGTCCCCAATAAGACAAACCCAGTGGTGGATGGCCCTCTATCAACAGATAATGCCAAACCTACAGTGGTCTCCCTTGTGGCCCATTATAATGGTTGAGATTTATTCTGTTTCAAAAATGGCAACACTTGAAGAAACTTTTCACACAAAGCGAGGGAAATGAAGTGTGAGATTTGGAGGATCTTACATGCATATGGCGTATAAATATTATGAAAAATTCTAAAATGAAAGAATCCTGAGGGAGGTTGATTTTGTGGAATTTATTTATGTGTTCAGGACATGTCTGCTCTCCAACAACAGGGTGTTATTTTCTCTAAGTAATATGTAGCTAGCAGTTTCTCTGAGATTCTGCAGATGTTGATATTGTTATTTTTGTAGACCTGTCCAAAAAATCTGCTCAGAAAAAAACAGATTCTTATTACTACTATTACTATATTATAAGTATGTACAGTAAACGTACGTACAAAAGCTCTTAAATGTCTCTTCGAAAATACTCTTTTTGATTGTTTTTGTTGTTTTTTAGTCCTGAAGAGAAAACAATATTTGTAATAATGTTCAAAGTTATTAAAACAAAATGTTTTTTCTACATATACTGTTAAAAAAACAAACAAACAAACAAACAAACAAAAAAAAACAAAGAGGGAAGTTGGGTATGATGATTTTTTTCCCAAAGACTTTTAAACCTGTGTTGCCTGTATACAGTGAATGTAAGTTACTGTTTCTATGTTTGTTTGTTTTTGTTTAATAATCAATGTTCAAGGCTAATTATAATTATATCATGTTTATAAGTCTATGCCATGAAAAAGTATTTGTCAGTTTATGTTGAAATTTGTAAAAAACAAAAAAAATATAATAATAATTATATAATTATATAAAAAACAGTGATCCAAAAATGTCATGTTACGACATTTAACTTTACTGTATAACAAACCCGTACATAGGCACTTTATATTTAAGCATATTTCACAAACATAAATTGTATGTGTGTTATTATTATGTCTAATATGAATCTGGTCTAACAATTTATTATAGACGACCATTATGTCTCCAAGTTGGAAACGTCTTCTGAATTTTTATAGTTATAGTTATTATGATCGACTCTTTGTTTGATTGTGTGTGTGTGTGTGTGTGTGTGTGTGTGTGTGTGTGTGTGTGTGTGTGTGTGTGTGTGTGTGTGTGTGTGTGTGTGTGTGTATGTGTGGCCTGGTAATCCCTACGTTATGGGGACAAAATTTCCCCGCAAAGATGGCAATATCCGAAATCCTTGTCCTTGTGGGGACATTTTTAGGTCCCCATGAGGAAAACATCTTATAAATCACACAGAAGGAGTTTTTTTTTTAAGAAAGTAAAAATGCAGAATGTTTCCTGTGATGGGTAGGTTTAGGGGCAGGTGCAGTATGTACAGTTAGAATTAGAATGTACAGTTAGGGGATAGAATGTACAGTTTGTACAGTATGAAATCAATTACGCCTATGGAAAGTCCCCATAAAACATGGAAACAAGATGTGTGTGTGTGTGTGTGTGTGTGTGTGTGTGTGTGTGTGTGTGTGTGTGTGTGTGTGTGTGTGTGTGTGTGTGTGTGTGTGTGTGTGTGTGTGTGTGTGTGTGTGTGTGTGTGTGTGTGTGTGTGTGTCAGTCTAGACATTCATGTGGTGGTGAAGAACTCGGGCTTTATCTTTCAGTTAACATTAAATTAATTATGCTCCAAACACATTCCATTTAGAAACACATGTCTGAAATTTAAGATGTTCTAGATGGGCAGTACATGAGTTCAAGTCGCTGTAATATTTTAAGAGAAAACTTTTTTTTTTTTTTTTTTTTTTTTAAAGCTCCTTTAAGCATTTTAATCAGCTCTGCATATTTGTGCTCAGTGTATGGCTTATATAAATGAACTTAATTAGTTTTGCATGACCTGTGTTATGTTCATTCACCCAGAGATGCTGGAGTCTGATTTGATTTATGTTTGATACAATAATGCAGTAATAACAAATACCAGAATAATGCATAAAAAGAACTCCACATTTACAGCAGTATGTGGATAACGGATAACACATTTTGCCATAACAGTAGAATCTCAATGAACGTATAAAGGACTACTGGCAGGTAAATAAATGTGGAGGACCTCCAAATCAAGTGCAAATCTACTGTAGCTTCAGACTGTTAAAATGTTTTTATTTTTATGTTTAATTATCCCTATTAATTATATTTAATTATTTTATTATGCAATTAATAATAATATGGAATAAGGAATATGTAAAAAAAAAAAAAAAAAAACACCTACATGTAAAAATGTTATTTATTTATAAAATCCCAAACATGACTTTTCCACAATGGGATACAGAGGATGACTGCTATGGCCTTTGTGCAGTGAATCATTTGATTGTTTAGACGTTATATGATTTGAAGCGTATTATTTTACAATATTGATTTTTGTTAAGTGTGAAAATTCCATCCAAAGTTGTTAAATTTGAGATTGCAAACAGCGATTATGATCAATAAAGGTCTTTTGAAAGCAGTGTGGAACGCTTTACATGAGATTTTCTTCTTTGTTTTGCCTTTCATAACATTCTAGAGAGTTTCACTCATAACTTAAATGTGAAGATGATGCCAAGGTGTAAAGAAGGTAAACTGTCGGTCAAGCAAAAGTTATGTTGAGTTTGTTGTTATGTTTGAGGTGAGTTTTTATGGACATTAGAAATGATCTTATACTTAACAGAAGATGACTTTCTAAATGTTCCATTTTATATAAAAAATATTCTATTCAGCAGTCAGCAGGCAAATGAGGAATTTATGGTTTGCCAAATGATGATATGCATGGAGGTTGCAGGTTAGGCCTAAACACTTCAAAGCATGCTTTCATCAGATTTCCTTTTTATGAAGTACAAGACACTGTTATACAGAATCAGTTGCAGTGATCATATCGCAGCATCTTGAAGCAGAGAATTGGTTACACATATGACCATACCATCAGAGCTGTTTGGAGTCCAAGTGCCCAGACCAGCATTGGTGAAGTCACAAACACACTATCCCTAGGATTTCTCTTTCTGGGGCACTTACAATTCTGGACTAATCAGTGCCAGTCCTAAACTTCTGGAGGCAAAACTTTAGCCAGGGGTCCCTGTCACTGCAATCATAAAACCCCCAAAATGACCCAAACTCCTTAATCTGTTCTTTCTCACCAACAACAGTGAGTTAAAATGCTATGATGTAATAGTCAAGTCCAATTACCTTCATTTAAATACCGCTTTTCACAATACAGATTGTTTTGGCAGCCAAAACAGAAAACTCTCATCTGCATCACAACAGCGCCCAGCTACTAGAGAACATAAACCCAGAAACAAGTTTTGAAATAGTTTATAATGATACCGTAATAGTCTTTGTGTAAACTTCAAAAAACATGAATCTTTGAGATGACATGCTACTTAAAATGCTGTATTATGCAATGCAGACAAGCAATTTTGTAAAGAAAAAAACATGCGCTGCACATACATATTCAGAAGCACAAGATGACTGCCAAATTACTTGTCTGCATTGCATAATACAGCGTTTTAATATTGTCAGATAATTCAGATAACGTTGTCATCTGTACAGAGGGAAAGTGAAGTGAAGAAGGCCTGCACAAGGGAGAGTCTAGTTGAAACGGTTTCTGGTGTAACTCCAGGGCTGCGTTGAGGTTGTGTCTTGACACAGGTCCACCATCTGATCTGGATACGGCCTCTATCCAGCAGACTACTGTAAACCTCGGGATAAACAGAAAGGCTAATATTAGCATAGATTACATTCTTATGATGTTACAAGTACATCAGGTGTTTTGGGAAGTGTTCTCGGTTCCATCTGACCTAGCTATTGCAGTCTAACTATTATTTAGCTGATTTGAAAAATAGAAATGGAAAATGTTCTGTTTGTGCCAGGTAAAAGAGATAGGTTTTTAGTCTAGATTGACAGTTAACCGGTAGAGTGTTGTTATGCTTCCTGAACAATGCTAGGAAGACGGTTCCAGAGTTTAGGTGCTAAATAGGAAAAAGATCTACCACCTGCAGTTGATTCTGATATTTGAGGTATTATCAACTGGGCATAGTTTTGAGATTGCAATAGATGTGAAGGACTATAATATGTTAAGAGCTTGATCAAGTAGATCAAGTAAGCATTTAGTGCTTTGTAACAACCCATTCTCCCTCCCAAGTCGACAAAATCTGAAGCATGGTTAAGTGCCTTCAATGCCTACCATGAAGACACTAAATATACCTGTTACTTTACCGAGGCACAGGCAATCCATTGATTTCAGATGTTTGCCCAATGCGTCAGATCAAGACACATTTAATTATTTGCATTTGTAAAAGCAGAAATGATTTAATGAATATTTATAGGCTACTTTCATATTTTGGACCAACTAACCCCACTCCTACCCTAAACCTACCCACTTCTAAACAATATAAAACATAACAGGCAAATAAAAGTACAGTCACATGTATTTATTGCGAAAACTGACCAAAAACACTATAAAAGTATTAACTGTTGCATTCCAAGTCTTCTGAAGTCATCTTCATGTAAAGAACAGAGTTGATTTAATGATCCTGCCGCTACATGAACACACTCCTATCTCACACATTCATATCTCATTCAAATGATTACCTGACACACCTGACACTTGAGCATTACACAATCGGTCACAAGACATACAAGAGCCAATTATATTTTACAATCAAAGCTGACATAATGACGCAATTGGTCACGAGACATACGAGAGCCAATGGAATTTCACTATGAAATCTGATGTAACGGGCAGCAATTTTTGAAATGTTATCTGTGCTTGATCTTCAGCGGATGGAGACACTAATCGTGTTTAGGGATTTTCTTTACACAAATCAATTGTTTTGCCTCAGAACACTTGGAATATTTTTACTTTTTAAGTAAATTGTGCATGAAGTCGTATCTGCCTTTTATATCCTGTATTTGATATCATATAATACACAAATGGGTAGGTTTAGGGATGGGTAGGGATGGGGTTGGGTTGAGTTACATGTTCAAAAGTGTCTTAATAAAATACATGTAAATAAAATTATGCTGGCTGATTCAGTTTAGAATCACACTGCAACATGTCATGAAAAAATAGATTCAGATTTTCAGATTTATACTTTATTGTCCTCAGGAGAGGAAATATGCTTCCACAGACTGTACCAGGTGCAAAATTCAGCACACATAACATACACATACTTCACACAATACACAAATTATTGGTCACATAAATATAAGCATACACAGACGGTATCAGCAACAAACCTATAAGATATGAGGTTACGCAGCAGCTTGAGTACTTACTAAAAAATACAATTTCATCATGGCGATAACATTCCCTTGTGTGTATGTCGCCAAAGGTTTCTCATTGAAATGGATGGAGCACAATGCACGTCGAAAAATTATGCCTAGTGGTACTTTTAGCATCTTCATTGTGACAATGAAGGCACTTAACCGTGCTTCAGATTTTGATGCCTTGGGAGTGATAATGGGTTGTTTGTAAGTAATTAGCAAGATTTGAAAATGTATGCAATGTTTAATAGGGAGCCAGTGTAGTGTTGTCAGAACTGGGCGAATATGATCATACTTCCTGGTTCTAGTAAGTACTCAAGCTGCTGCGTTTTGGACCAGCTGGAGTTTATTTATTACGTATCCAGGGCAACCACCCAGTAGAGCATTACAATAATCTAGCCTTGAGGTCATGAAGTAACTTCTGAATTTTGCATTGAGAGCATAAATAATGTCTTATTTTAAATATATATTTTAAGATGGAATAATGCGGTTTTACATATGAAATGTGACTTTCAAATGAAAGATTTGTATCAAAGAGCACTGGACAGAGCAGCCATCAAGTGTTAAAAAGTTTTGGGTTACTACACTGTAAAGATTTTTGGTTGTTTTTTGTTGGTTTAACTTAAAAAAGTAAGTAACCTGGTTGCCTTAAAATTGTGAGTTAATATTGAAATTAAAAATTTGAGTTGATACAATGAAGGAAATTTCTTTAATAAATAGAAACTCAAAATATTTTTGTATCTGAACCACATAAAAATTTGATAAATCATGAAAATAGCACTATTTGGCATGTTTCACTGCATCATCAGAAATAAAACACACACAATTACCCAATATGCTTAAAAAATATTTTAATAATATTTTAATAAAGGTTGTCGAATCTCAAAAAAATGTTCATTGTATTAACTCAACATTTCAATTTCAATGAACTCAAAATTTTAAGGCAACCAGGTAACTTTTTTTCTAAATATTTTTTTACAGTGTACGTGCATGGTTTTTGGTCCAATAATTAGAATCTTTATTTCTTTTTTTATCAGAATTAAGCAGTAGAAAATGACTAGACATCCATTTTCAGATCACCCAAGTTATATCATATCAGCTATGCATTCTGTTAATTTAGTGAATTGTTACATTTCATCAGGGCGCAAATAAATATAGAGCTGAGTATCATCAACACTAATAGTGAGATACAACAACAACAACAATAAAAATAATAATAACAACAACAATAATAATAATAATAATAATAATAATAATAATAATAATAATGATAATAATAATAATAATAATAATAATAATAATAATAATAATAATAATAACATGATATGCATTAACTTAACAATTTAGCCTTCTAATAATAATAGCCTACTAATACAGAAAGGGAATAAAATAATAAAATGCCATTAAAAATAAAACATAGCATAGTCTTCGTTGTATGAATTAAATATATATATTGATTCTTTTTGAAGATGCTAATGTTATTCAGATAGTGATTTGATTGTTCCTGGTCGATTGCTCCTGTCTGTCTGCCTGCTGCTGCTGCTGCCACAGTGTTTGTAGCTCTGTATAGTGTTTGAATCTCTATTTGATATATTTTCTTTGTAATTTACACTGCTAAATATAACTTACTCATCACCATATAGTGTTTAATATAGCCTATCAATTTAAATTTGACATTACTAGCTTTTAATCTAAATCACTACCACACGTTAGCTTTTCGCTAGCCTGGTAGCTTTCCATCCCAGCATCCGGGTCTCCTGTTTTCTGAGTTCTTTAGACAACTGTGGTGAGTTGGATTATTAAAAAGACTCCATCAGACAACTGTGGTAAGTTTTGGATTCATCAACAAAGACGGTAAGCCATGTCTTCTTCTCCTGTCATTGTCACTTGCACTGCATGCTACATGTTTAGCATATCTATCTCCGTTGGCGAACAGGGCTTCACATGTGATAAATGTAAGGAATTAATCAGGCTGACGGAGAAGATTTCAGATTTAGAGACACGCATCCAAGCTTTATGTGAGAGTTGTGAGAATGTAACAGCTTTAGATACTGCTTTGAATGCGACTAGCTTAGTGAACACTCATTGTTTGGTTCCGGCTGAGCCCGCGCAGCAGGGCTGGGTGACGATGAGAAAGCATAGTCACGGATCAAAAAACCAGTCTTCCGTTCCGATTAGAACATCAAACAGGTTCTTCCCACTCAGTGACGCACCCACTGAGGATCCTGTTGAAAGTGCCCTAGTTATTGGCGATTCTATTACACGGAATGTGAAAATAGAGACACCAGCCACCATAGTCACATGTTTACCGGGAGCCAGAGCGCCTGACATCAAAGCAAATTTAAAAGTGCTGGCTAAAGCTGATCGTAAATTCTCTAAGATTATTATTCACGTTGGCACTAATGATGTTTGACTTCGCCAGTCGGAGATCACCAAAATTAACATTAAAGAGGTGTGTAAACTCGCAAGTACGATGTCAAAAGCCGTATTTTTCTCTGGTCCTCTCCATGCAAAAAGGAGTGATGAAATAGTTAGCAGATTATCATCACTCAATGGCTGGTTGTCTAAGTGGTGTCTGCAAAATAACATAGGTTTCATAGACAATTGGAAAAGTTTTTGGGGCAGACCTGACCTGTTGAAGATAGACGGCATTCATCCCTCCTGGGCTGATGCTGCTCTTCTCTCTAGTAATTTGGCACACAGTCTTAGAGCTAAACCTTGACTCACTGGGGCCCAGGTCAGGAAGCAGACAAACTGGCTAAAACAACCATCTGCTAGCTGTCTCATGTCACCAAAGTCAGCTAAATCCCAGCACATAGAGACTCTTTCACCTAGATATTATCATATAGAGACTGTGTCTGTTCCCTGAATTAGTAAATACAAAAAAACATCAAAACCATTCAACAGTAAAAATTTAATTGATGTCCAACAAATAAACAACAGATATAATACGGATGAACAATTGATTAAGCTTGGGTAGCTGAATATTCGATCCCTTTCGCCAAAAACGCTTGTTGTCAATGATATGATTATAGATCATAACTTAGATGTGCTGTGTTTGACAGAAACCTGGCTAAAACCTGACGATTACATTACTTTAAATGAGTGCACCCCCGAGATTATTGTTACAAACATGAGCCACGTCTGAAAGGTAAAGGGGGAGGTGTTGCTGTAATTTATAATAATATTTTCAGTATTACTCAGAAGTCTAGTTTCAAATATAATTCCTTTGAAGTTTTGGTGCTTTATGTAACGCTGTGTAGTGTAAATGATAAATCCCGTCTGACATTTGTGTTGGCTACTGTATACAGGCCACCAGGGCACAATACAGACTTTATCAAAGAATTTGCTGGTTTTGTATCGGAGTTAGTATTAGCTGTAGATAAAGTACTAATTGTTGGGGATTTTAATATCCACGTAGACAATGAAAAAGACGCATTGGGATTGGCATTTAGAGACATTCTAAACTCTATTGGAGTTAGACAACACGTATCGGGACCCACTCATCGCCTTAATCATACTTTAGATCTAATAATGTCACATGGAATAAATGTTGATACTGTTAAAATTCTGCAGCAGAGCGATGACATCTCAGATCATTACCTAATATCATGTATAATTAATTTACCTAAGGCTGCAAAGCCATCCCCTCGCTTCAAATATGGCAGGACGATAACCGCTGCGACTAAAGATTGCTTTGTACATAATCTTCCTCATCAGTTCCATCTCCTCAGCATTACAGATAGCCAAGAGGAACTTGATGCTGCAACAGAAACTATTGACTCTCTCTTTACTAGCACTTTAGACATAGTTGCTCCCCGGCGCTTAAAGAAGATTAAAGCAAATAATCCAACGCCGTGGTACAACGAGCACACTCAGGCCCTTAAAACAGCAGCCAGAAAAATGGAGCGCAGCTGGAAAAAAACAAAACTGGAGGTTTTTCGCAATTTGTGGAAAGAGAGCATGATTGCATACAGAAAGGCCATAAAAACTGCTAGATCTGCTTATTTCTCAACTCTTTTAGAAGAAAACAAACACAACCCTAAGTATTTATTCGATACAGTGGCTAAATTATCAAAAAATAAAGCTTCAGCTTCTGATGTTTGTAAACAACACAGCAGTAATGACTTTATGAACTTCTTTACTAGTAAGATTGATAATATTAGGAATAAAATTATAACCATGCAGCCGTCTATTACAGTATCACTTCAGACAGAGCATTGTAGGGTCACTGAGGACAAATTACACTCATTCACTACTATAGGAGGAGAAGAATTGGCTAAACTTGTAAAATCATCAAAATCAACAACATGTATGCTTGACCCTATACCGACTAGGCTATTAAAAGAGATACTTCCAGAGGTCATAGATCCTATGCTTAATATCATTAATTCATCTTTGACATTAGGATATGTACCGAAAACTTTTAAGTTGGCTATAATTAAACCACTTATTAAAAAAACGCAACTTGATCCTAAAGAATTAGTCAATTACAGGCCAATTCAAAAATACTAGAAAAGACTGTGTCTTCACAATTATGTTCCTTTTTAGAAAGAAATGGTATATGTGAGGATTTCCAGTCAGGATTTAGACCATATCATAGTACCGAGATTAGTACCGTGCTCTAATTAGATTTACTCTTATCATCTGATCATGGTTGTATCTCTCTATTAGTGTTACTCGATCTTAGCGCTGCATTTGATACTATCGATCACAATATTCTTCTGAATAGAATTGAAAATTATGTTGCCGTTAGTGGAACTGCTTTGGCATAGTTTAAATCGTACTTATCTGACCGTTATCAGTTTGTAGCAGTAAATGAAGAGATGTTCATTATGGGGTACCGCAAGGCTCAGTGTTAGGACCGTTGCTTTTCACCCTGTATATGCTACCACTGGGAGATATCATTAGGAAGCATGGCGTTAGTTTTCATTGTTATGCTGACGATACTCAGCTCTATATTTCCTCACGCCCTGACGAAACCTACCAATTCACAAGATTAACGGAATGCATAGCTGATATAAAAAATGGATGAATAGTAATTTACTGCAACTTAATTAAGATAAAACTGAATTTTTAATTATTGGACAGAAAAGCTCCACAAGTAGTAACCGAGAATACTGTCTAACACTTGATGACTGCTCTGTCAAGCCCTCTTCGTCAGTGAGGAACCTGGGTGTGCTCTTTGATACCAATCTTTCATTTGAAAGCCACGTTTCTAGCATCTGTAAAACCGCATTCTATCATCTTAAAAATATATCTAAATTACGGCAAATGCTTTCAATGCAAAATGCTGAACAGTTAGTACATGCGTTCATGAGCTCAAGGCTAGATTATTGTAATGCTCTACTGGGTGGTTGCCCTGCTCGCTTAATAAACAAACTCCAGCTGGTCCAAAATGCAGCAGCTAGAGTTCTTACTAGAACCAGGAAGTATGATCATATTAGTCCAGTTCTGTCAACACTGCACTGGCTCCCTATTAAACATCGCATACATTTTAAAATCTTGCTTATCACTTACAAAGCACTAAATAGTTCCCCGGTACTTAAGCGAGCTCTTAACGCATTATACTCCATCACGTCTATTGCGGTCTCAAAACTCTGGCCAGTTGATAATACCTAGAATATCTAAATCAACTGCAGGCGGTCGATCATTTTCCTATTTAGCTCCTAAACTGTGGAATAGTCTTCCTAGCATTGTTCGGGAAGCAGACACACTTTGTCAGTTTAAATCTAGACTAAAAACACATCTCGTTACTATGGCATACACATAGAACATTTTTAACTTTCATTATTCAATTCAATTGACTGATTGTTAGGCTGCATTAACTAGGTCAGCCGGAACCGGGAACACTTCCCATAACACCGGATGTACTCGTTACATCATACAAAGAGTGGCATCTACGCTAATGTTAGTCTCTCTGTTTATCCCGAGGTTTATCCCGGATCTGGGCCCTGTCCGGATCGGATGGTGGACCTGCCTGGACATGACCAACGCATCCTGGAGTGTCTGCTGAGCCGTGTCAAATGGTGTCTCCTCCGAATTTGCCTCACTGGCACGACATGCTCAAAACCCGTCTTCGGCGCAATAATTCCGATCTTTCATGTATTCATACTCTTGTGTAATCGACGCCCCATCCTAAATAAATCTGTCTCTTCCGTGATACCCTGAAATTTTGAATATTCCAATCTAATATGATTTCTGACCTGTAAGGTTGCCAGAATAATAATCTTACAAGGTGTGTTAATAGGCCAGAGGAGAACTGGCACCCAGACTGAGTCTGGTTTCTCCCAAGGTTTATTTTTCTCCATCATGCCCCGATGGAGTTTTGGTTCCTTGCCACTGTCGCCTTTGGCTTGGCTTGCTCAGTTGGGGACACTAAAAATATGATTAAAGTTATTCAACTTATTATACAAATAAAATGTATGAATTAGGTCTTATTTAATTCTATAAACTATAATACTGATCTGCCAACATTGTCGTTATATGATACATTAAAATAAGCTGATAACCAAATAGGACGGATAACATGGTACTGACCGGCATGGAAACAACTAATGAGCAAAGGATCCTAAGGAGCTGCAGCTGCGGGTGGTCGAATGTGACAACTTACAGGGGCCTGCGGATACATCAGGGGAAGGCTAAATGTGGAGGGAAGGACCAAAGGCAAACTTGCACTGCGCAAGCAGGTCAGACAAGGAGAAGTCAGAGCCGGGTTGAGCACCACAGCGTTACTGATTTCACTGTTGCGGATGGTCACAGGGAGGTGGAGCAGCCGCACCAGCAGCAGGCCCAAAGTCAACAACAGGCGCACAGCCCAGAGCGGGAGCGTCATGCAGAGACACCCAGTAGCAACCCCACAAGACAGGCAGGGGAGAGACCAACCAAAGTCAAATGGCCAAAATCCATAGAAAAAGCTGCCTGGGAAAGCTTTGACAAAGATCTGCACATCATACTTGAGAATTCACTACAAGGCAGCACAGCCACCAAGCTTAACCTCTTTGGCAGTATTGTTTTTGGGGAGGGCAAAGAGAGGTTTGGGGAGGTAACACAGAGGAAGAACATCCCTAGGGAGGTGGGAAGGCGTGAGCGAGAGATTCACAAGCTTGTAAAAGAAAGGTGGCTGCTTAGGAAGTCCTGGCGGAAAGCAGATGAGAACGAAAAGGAGGGTCTGAAAGTGCTCTGGGACCAGATCAGAAGCAAGCTTGCAACCCTGAGAAGGGCAGAGTGGATCCGGAAGCGAAGAGGCAAGAAAGAGAAGGAGCGAGCAAGTTTCTTTCGGGACCCTTTCAAATATGCCCGAAGCCTGTTGGAAGGGAAAAAAAGCGGGAGGCTGGAAGCTACCGCGCAGGAGCTGGAGGATTACATCAAGAACCAGCTAACTGACCAAGGAAAGAACATCCCGCTTGGGTCACCAGGAAACGTGCCTTGTCCTGCTGAGCCAGCCATTGAATTTGATATGACACCACCCAAATGGGCTGAAATCAAGCAAGTGGTTGACAGGGCAAGGTCTGCCTCTGCACCAGGTCTCAATGGCGTGCCCTACAGGGTTTATAAGAGCTGCCCCATGGTGCTGAAGCTACTCTGGAAGCTGATGAGAGTAGCATGGAACGCCCAGAACATCCCCTCAGAATGGAGCCGTGCAGTGACAACCTTCATTCCAAAAGAACAAAATTCCCGCAACATCAACCAGTTTAGAGGCATTGCCCTGCTAAACGTGGAGGGGAAAATATTTTTTTCTGTGGTGGCCAAGCGCTTAACCAATTACCTCCTGAGCAACTGCTACATTGATACCAGTTGCCAAAAGGCAGGCGTCCCAGGGTTCCCCGGTTGCGTAGAACATTCAACTATGATCTGGGAGCAGATTCAGACAGCCAAGCGGGAAAAACAAGATCTGGACGTGGTTTGGTTGGATCTGGAGAATGCATATGGTTCCATTCCCCATCAGTTAATCACTTTTGCCCTGGAATTCTTCCACATACCACCCAGCATTCGGAACCTCATCTCCAATTACTTCAACAGCTTCACGTTTTGTTACGTAACACAGGAGGCAACGTCAGGATGGCACCACCTAGAGAAAGGCATTGCAATGGGTTGCTCAGTCTCTCCCATCCTCTTCACAGCAGCCTTTGAAATCATTCTCATCGGGGGGAGACAGATGGTTCGAGGGGTAAAAGGACCGTCGGGCCAACGACTGCCAGCCCTGCGGAGTTACATGGATGACGTAACCATCCTCCTTCAAACAGCAGCATGTACCAACCGGGTAATGAAGAGGTTTGAAGAACTCCTTAGTTGGGCCAGGATGAGGATAAAACCTGCTAAGTCCCGAAGTCTCTCCATACGCAAAGGAGTCAGAAATGATCACATCTCTTTCACAGTGAACAGTGAGAAGATCCCAATACTAGCAGAACAACCCGTCAGGAGTCTTGGGAAACTTTATACAGCTGAGTTGTCAGACAAGCACATGGCTAATACAGTAATGTTACAACTCACTGAAGGGCTGACGGGGATCGACAAGAGCCATCTTCCAGGCAAATTTAAGATCTGGTGCTACCAATTCACCTTATATAGGCGGCTAATGTGGCCTCTCAAGATGTGCGAGATAACTACCTGCACTGTGCAGAAGATGGACTCGAAAGCCAACAATTACATCAGGAAGTGGCTAGGCTTACCCCGGAGCCTCTCCAGTGTTGGCCTATTTGGGAGGAATGCACTCCAACTGCCACTGAGGTCGATTTTGTTGGGCTACAGACAGGAGAAGGCGAGGCTCGTCTTAGAGCTAAGGGACTCATCTGACCCATCTGTGCAGAACATCAAAGCCCCAGTACGAACAGGTCGCAAGTGGAGGGCAGAATTAGCAGTCGACCAGGCGATCAGCAGGCTGAAACACCAAGAAATTGTTGGCAGGACACAGTCAGGGAGAACTGGCCTGGGTTGGGGGACTACTCCGAAGATGTGGTCCAAAGCCACAAGGAAGGAGAGGAAAGACCTAGTGATTTCTGAGGTGGTCAGGACAGAGGAGGAGAGTTATCAGATCAAAGCTCTTAGCCAACGCCAACAAGGACGCTGGACGACCTGGGAAGGAGTAATAAGTAGGACCGTAGGTTGGGCCAACATGTGGAAGATCCCCCAAGCCAGGCTGAGTTTCCTCATAAGGTCCACCTACGACACCCTCCCAAGCCCCAGCAACCTCTGTCTGTGGTATGGCTCAGAAGAGAGCTGCCAACTTTGCAATGCCCCAAACCCGAGCCTCCAGCACATCCTGTCAAGCTGTAAAACAGCATTGACCCAGGGTCGGTATAGGTGGCGTCATGACCGAGTCCTGCGGAAGCTGGCGGAGATCCTGGAGGTACGCAGGGTGGAAATAGCCAGGGAGCGCCTACCACTGACATCAAGACGGATGATCCACTTCGTCAGAGAGGGAGGTGGGGCCCCTAACATCACGCAGCCGCAGAGATCAGTCTTGGCAGGCAGTTGCGAGTGGAATCTGAGAGTGGACCTCGACCGGCAGCTCAGGTTTCCAACTGAGATCACCACAACCAACCTTCGTCCGGACATCATTCTCTGGTCTGGCACAGCCCGGGCAGTAATTTTGGCAGAGCTCACTGTCCCGTGGGAAGGAGGAATGGAGGCAGCGTTTGAGAGGAAAAAAGATCGGTACTGCGACCTCATAGCCGAATGCAGAGAGGGAGGGTGGTCAGCTGTCAGCTATCCGGTGGAAGTCGGCTGCAGGGGTTTCGTGGGAGCATCTACCCAGCGCTTCCTGAAAAGCATGGGAGTTACCGGCCCTAAACTAAGAAAGGCTCTGAAAGACCTGACCGAGGAGGCAGAGCAGGGAAGCTTTTGGCTTTGGTTAAGAAGGAAGGACCAGGCGTGGGGAAAGCATGGTTCCTAGGGCTAGCTGCAGGGGGCGGCAGGCAGACGTCCCTGTCGTTGCTCCACCACCGTGAGATGTTCCGGGATTAATGGAACGAAACATCAATGAAGGGTGGCTCCCGGCTGATGACCCTGCAGCTACCCGCAATGGCACCGTCGGAGGTGCAACAAGCAGAAATGCTTAGCAGGCAGTTACTTGCCTGTGCTACTATCTATAACATCACTGTTTTCTCCAGTACGACTGTACAGCCAAATCTAATTTTGTCGCAATATTATCCTGTTTGACACTGTGAAGCTGCTTTGACACAATCGTGATTGTAAAAGCACTATATAAATAAAGTTGATTGATTGATTGATCAGTGAAGAGCAGTGAATGGATCTCAAGGTTTTTGTTGTTGTGGGTGTGGTTATTTTAATGACAAAGAGCGCAGCAGGTTCATTAGGCTGCTCTCACTTTGAGACCAAACGCACAGACCTAATACACTGTATTGTCTGGGTTAATGAACAAAAGGATTAGGCATTTTCAACTCTACACAACAGGAATGCAACAGACATGATATTATACAGATTATACAGATACTGTAATTTCCTTCTCACATAACTGAATGCATCATTAACTATTCACCTGAACGGTTATATGACATCATTGTAAGCTTGCCTTAAAAAAATATTGGTAAACATCACATTTTCCATGTTATCATGTTCGGTTCAGGAGATAGAATACAACATAAATCATTTGGAAATGGCTGTCATGGCCTTCACAAAGCATTTTTGTGATAGCTCCATTTCTGAAAATGTTCAGGGTTGCAAACAAGTGTACCAAATGCTTTTATGAAAAAAAATAACATAATTTTCACATATCACCTGGACTATAAGTTAGAAGGTCCCTAAGATGGACATTTTGATATAATTCTGTGTGTAATTGCCCATTTGCGTACACACGCCCGAAGCCCAAAGTAGCCTGTACTGGTCCGTGTTTCTCTTCATCTTCTATCACACGGACAGAAAGCAGCCTGTAGAAAGGCAGCTGAACACACTTTTTTCGACTGATTTGTATGTTACATAGGAAAATGAAAATTTTATTGTTAATTACTCACCCTAATGTTATTCCAGACCCATAAGATTTTAGTTAATCTTCAGAACATAAATGAAGATATTTTGGATAAAATCTGAGAACTCTTTGACCCCTCAACAGACAGAAATTGAATTACAACTTTCAAGGCCCAGAAAGGTAAAATGTTTCAATAGTCTATGTGACTGCAGTGACTTTTGAAAGTGCCTTGAAAGTGGTAATTAAATGAAGGGGTTGGAGAGCTCTCGGATTTCATCAAAAATATCTGAAGATGAGCGAAGGATTTATGGGTTTGGAACGACATGAAGGTTAGTAATTAATGGCAGAATTTTCATTTTTGGGTGAACTAGCCCTTTTAAAGAAAGGAAAGGAAAATGGCATCATTTTTTTTTTAATAATCGTTGGAAGCCAAAATACAAAATAAAACACAGCTCTAAATCAGTCTTGAGTGGTTTGGGGGTCCAACCCAACATGCATACTGGGACCACTAGCACTGGGATTAATTAACTCCCAACTTCATTACTGTCCCAGGATTACCAGTCTCTATACGCCATGATCCCACTAGTTCCCTATGACTTTTGCTCATACCTGCTCATTGCTCCAATGTCAGTCGAGTGAGGTGTGTGCTTCATCTGCCATCTCTCCATCAGCCATCAGGACTTTCATTATCATCATATCACCACCCCCAAACTATTTCAGTTATTTTATTACTCACCTTCTCTTCCTGTGCCCACCGTGTGTCAAATATTTTTTTTTTTTTTTTTTTTTTTTTCTGGGTTATTTTACCATCTTGTTCATATGGTTCCTGACAATTACAGGCATTCATGGCACACCCCTTATAATGAGGGCTTAAGTTAATTAACATTCCGTACAATAAGAGGAAAGTATTACTCTTTCTTTCTGGGAGGTACCTGGAAACAAGCCATAAGCATGTTTTATATTGGTTGCATTCACCACTGGAAAAGATTAAGTACAGCCTGTGTCAGTGATAAATGGACTCCATGGTAAAAGTCCTGAATGAAATACATAAAAGAATTTCTGGGCCATAATTGTTTTCCAACCTTCCTAAATCCCTTCTGGGAATGTCACAGAATCCTAATAAACAGAGCATTAAAACTGAGAAAGGTAAACCAATAAAAGTTATTGCAAAAACTTTTTTTGGTGTTGAATACCATTTAAATCCAAACTCTGTCGTTCAGTCTAAAAGGTTAAGATTGCATGTTATGTAAATTGGTCCCACTTTATATTAGGTGGCCTTAAGTACTACTTACATCAAAACAATAAGTACAATTTTCTTTTGTGTTCATATTGTATTTCAATACACTTGCTGATATTGAGGACGGATACAGGTAAGGTTAGGGACAGGTGTCGGGTATGGGTAAGTTTAAGGGTATTGTTGGCTGTAAGGGAAGTATAATTATAAATGTAGCAACAAAAAATCATTACATTACAAAAAATCATTTTTTTAAATCTAAGTATAATGTATAAACATGTATTTACACAATAAGTGCATTGTATGATTCATTAAAATGTTTCAAATGTTACAAAAGAGCACCTACCATAAAGTAGATTTCCTCTTAAGGTAGCTTGTTAGCTACTCTGTTTGTTAGCATGGCACATGCACAATTGTAATAGCAGAAAAAAAGAAAAGAAAAGAAAAAAGCAGCCAGGGAAGCACCTGTGCAATCTAAAGATGTCGATTTAATTAGAAAAAGGTTATTGATTATCATGTACAGTGAAATGTTATATCATGCCTGGGGAAAAAAAAAAGGTTTGGGGCTTTGGGGAAATGAGGAGGAAGCATTTTACATTTTTGTATTTAATTTTCCTGCTACACTTTATTTAGATGTGATGTTATTTTGTAGTGTTTATCCAATAAACACACTTTGTCACTCATAAAACAACAACCTAAAAACCCTAACATCATGCAACATTATACAACGTTTTTGTAAGTAAAATTTCTTTACAAAACAAGAACTGTCTATCTATTGTTTATTCAGTGTAGTATATGTTACATGGTACATGTTTACATTAGTTTACACAATTAATTCTAAGTTTCCCCTTTTATATAGATGGTAATTAAAATGAAATACCTCTGTAGATGTTAATACTTTTTTATTTATTTACATTTTTATATTAAAATATATATTTCGCTATGGTTTTATGTAGACATACAGTATAATGCTGTCTTGTTCATTTTTGAAGATTTTGTTTTGAACAAAAGTTTAAGATTGTTAAGTATGTACAGTACATGTGCAAATCAGCCAGTAGGTGCATAAATCTTTGGTGGTGTTTGTGTCTGAGTGAAAAAATGTTGCACCAGAGCAGAAAAAAAATGATAAAAGATCCACAGTTTACCCAACATACTGTACATGCTGTTGTGATCACTTTGTGAAGAGTTTTGAAACTGAACAAAGTCAAATAATGTGTCCTAGTAAAGTGATTGAAAAAAAAGTCTACTTTTAGGTCCAGGTAACATTTAGGTCCAGATGATAAAGATAAAATTTCACAATTTGCACATCTCACTTAGATTTTACAGTAACACTCTAAACACATTCTCACAACACATTCTGCACAATGCATGTGACAATAATCAAATACAAATAAAGAACAAATGTCATTGATTGAACACAACCACTCAAAATTAATTTAACCTGTTTCGAATGATGTGGCACAACCAATATAAGCCACTTCAGAGAGCAAACGGGAAGAACAAATTCTGAGAATGGATTGAAGAAACAATCATTTGCAATATTGCAGTGTAAAATGGATGATTCATGTTGCGTTTTTACTTAATTTGGTGTTTTATGTAGAATGTTTTAACTTAGACTGGTTACAGTTTATCATGTGTGTTACATGTTATATGTTTATGTGACATTTTATTCTCCCTGGAAGACTCCCTGGAAGAAGAGATTTGTTTTAATCTCAATGGGACTTTCCTGGAAAAATAAAGGATAAATAATAAAAATAAAAAAAAACAATGTGAGAGGACGAGGACAAGTGTGTTTGTGTGGTGGGTGACTGCTTGATATAGTGTATATCCTTTTGATCACTTTGATTATTTTGATTTTGTACACTGGTAAAACTGTTTTGAGGATTCAGAGGTTTTGTAAATAGTGCTTGAAGAGTAGGTTTTGTGTTTGATTTTTCAGAAAATGGAGCAGGGTTTCAGAAATTGTGTTTTAGCAATTGAGCAAAACTGTAATCCACATGAATAAAGGCAATCTGACAGAACAAAACAATACCAGACACTGATTGGAGCAGAAAGAGGAACTTAAGTACACAGTGTGTGCGTCTCAATTCGCTCCCTAGTTCAGTAGTCAGGGCACTGATCAGACAGTTGGCCGTTTTAAGGGATGTCTCAATGGCAGAATCCTTCCATTCCACTGAAAGGTTTACTCCTTACGATGCCCATGAAAACCAGGAAGCACCGATCCTTACTATGAAACATACATCACTAGACAGTTAATCAACATAATCTAGCTAACATTTATAATTAAAGGTAGGGTAGGTTAGAATTATCTAAAACACTTTTGTCCAAATTTGTTTAAACTTTCTTTATATATCAATACATAATTAAAATGTAAGTACTCGGAAAAAGACAGTATAATAATCAAGGGACTCTAGACTTTTTAATCTGCAATAAACACTGCTCATTATTTCCGTCCGGGATGAAACAAGTGATTGGCTTGGGCGACTCTCTCTCGCTACCATGGAGACCACCCCTGTTGCTACAGGGTCTGCCCATATGCGCGCACCCGTTTGATCAGAGAAAGAGCATTCAAAATTCACAATGCTGGGTTTTGAGGTCAGCGAAGGCAAACAATCCAAAAAAAATGGAAGACAGTACAAGAAAAGGCAATGCACAAAAAGTCTTTGGATAAACAAAGAAATCAAACGCAAGTAAATATGGGCTTTCCAACGATGGTGAGAACTGAGGGACCTCAAGGGGTTGAAAAATGCTGGACAGTTAATCTTTCATTTTGATTATACTTTTTTTTTTTTTTCATGAAGCATGTATCAGTAGCACACGCAGCTGCCTAATACAGCCAACATAACGTTACTTAGCATAAAGTTACAATGTTATACAGTTAGCCACTAGTAGAGATGATAAATGCTTAATATGCTTAGCTCAAGTTGATCGCTGTCGTGTTGATTTTCGCAAAATGTAACTTTAGATAACAAAATGTATGTGTAAAAGCTAGTACACCGCATCCAGTAACTTTTTTTTTTACAACTAAGTTAGCTTTAGCTACTAGCCTACCCACTGTCTAAACTTTTACCATGTTCACCGTGAATTCTAGCTTGATAGTGAGTTCTAAAAGACATCTTATTTGTTTATATTCATACTGTTAGGGGTTAACATAATAAAGTTAGATCTTTTATTGCATGTGATTCTGACATGATGTCACTACATGCACTCTGTTCCTTCTCCTCCTCTCAGGTAAATATTGTGTCTTCCAGCTGAGTGGTCAGTGTAGTGGGGTGGCAGTGGCTCAGTGGGTTATGTTGGTTGTCTATAAACTGGAAGGTTGGTGGTTCGATCCCCTGTTCCACCTGACCAAGTGTCGAGGTGCTCCATGAGCAAGACACCCAAGCCCAGCTGCTCCTGACGAGCTGGATGGCGCCTTACATGGCTGACATCGCCGTCGGTGTATGAATGAGTGAATGTGAATGTGGCAAAAATGTAAAGCGCTTTGGATGGCCATAGGGTCTGTTAAAAGCGCTATATAAATGCAGTCCATTTACCGTTTAGCGCATTCATGTGTTTTGGGGGCACGGCTTTAGAAAGAGCCCAGAAGGGAGAAGGTGGAGTGAATGGAAATAATGAGCTGTCTTTAAAACGGTCGTGAGAGGTCTACAGACACTCAATTTTTATACTTTCTTTTTCAGAGTACTTACATTTTAATTATGTATTGATATATAAAGAAAGTTTAAAGGTCCCGTTCTTCGCGATTCCATCTTTCAAACTTTAGTTAGTGTGTAATGTTGCTGTTAGAGCATAAATAATACCTGTAAAATTATAAAGCTCAAAGTTCAATGCCAAGCGAGATATTTTAACAGAAGTTCCATTTCAAAGCCTACAGCGAACGGCCGGTTTGGACTACAGTAGGAAGTGCAGGGATGTAATGATGTCACTAGAACCGTTTGTTGACTAACCCTCCACCCACAAGAACACACAAAAAAGGGGGCGTGGTCTTGTTGCTTTCCCACGTGGAGAAGAGTCCGCATTCAGCGTTTGCATCTTCCCGTTATGGTAAGAGGTGGGACCTTTCCAGGCAAAGTGTGCTAAGCTGCTGACCAATCACAACACGGGAAGCGCTGGCCCAATCAGAACTCGTTACGTATTTCGGAAGGAGGGAAATCATCAGGCCGTTTTTAGAAAGAGGAAACAGCGCTGTACAGATAAGTAAATTGTGTGAAAAATACTGTTTTTTTTTCATGCGAAACATGAACTCATTATATTGCACACTGTAAACATAATCAAAGCTTCGAAAACATGCGAAGAACGGGACCTTTAAACAAATTTGGGAAACCAGTTTTTTAACCAATTCTTACCTACCCTACCTTTAATTTATAGCTAAAATGTTGCACGTATGCAACAAGCTAAATATTTATCATAATGTAGGGGAGATAAACACTTTTCTTTTCTTTTCTTTTTTTGTTTATGTAAATTTATTTTTCACTATTCATTTCACACATCTACAATTATGTGGTTTTAATGCATACATAAAATGTATTTAATAGATAAAATACCACCAATATCTTTTTTAGAGATCTTTAGCATTCAAAAAAAAAAAAAAAAAACTTTGTGAGAGCATAAGATTTGTATGACACGTCATGCTGATTTATCAAATTAATCACAATTATCACACATGCACACATCTATATAATACCCCACATGCAGATAGCTTTAGAAATCCATATATTGTTTGTTTTATAGATCATTAATCATGCTACTGGTCAACAGTCTACAGCAATCCATTTTACAATCCATTTTGTCAATTTTTGCGGTAGAGCTGGACGCTGTTTACAATTGACGTGTTTTTGCATTCCATCTGCACTATTTCTTAATTATTGGTCAGTGTACGGATGAAGGACAACCATCTTGACTGCTAAAAACCGACTCCTGAATTCTGTTCCATTTTTTTGTGCTCTGTTTATGAAAGCACAAATGTGTCATGTTTGAATGTCTTCTTATTCTGTGCTGTCTGATCTCATTTCTTACTGCCCTCAGTAAGGTTTTGGAGGGGTATATTGCCTGAATAGCAGATGGGGCTGCGCTGACTGTGGACTCACAAAACATGAAGGGGGTAAGACTGAATTCCGTGACTGAATTGCTTAATATAGACCAATTGAAGAACATAATTACTGTTTATCATAGAGACATCTACAATTCTGCTTTACATACAGAAGATTTACAGACAGATTTTTTCTGACTGGCTAAAAAAAAAAAAAAAAAAGCCTCCAGCCCTATTAAAATGTTTTCAGTTAAAGGAGCTGAAGTGCAAATTAATGTTCTGTTCTCATTTTTGAAATTTAATAGCATGTGGTCACAGCTAAGCAGATTCAGAAATGAAGTGACGATGATAGACATGCAAGTTCCTTTATATAAGACAGCTATTATGAAGGTCTACGCCTAAACAACAAATACATCCATACTGCAGTGTTTATGTGTGACACTTGATATTTTGATTCTGTCATACAGCAGAATAATAATTTGTCGAACTGCTGATGACACACTCATCTGGAAGGTGTAATTACTGTCTGTGGTGTAGAATCCTCTACCGAGACAAGGTGAAAGAGTGAAACATCCCTTTTAACATCAAATAGCTCAGTGTAATGTTTTTCTTTCTTTTCTTTTCCTTTATATCTTCCCTTTTAGAGAGAGAAAGAAAGTTTAATAGAAGTTGCAACTTTCAGATTTTCAAATCTCAGAAAGCATTCTGCCGCTCTATCTTTACAGAATGCCAAAACTCTCATACATCAGTAATAGCCTTTCCCTTAGAATTGAGACCTTTGGCACCATGTAACATGTGGACCTGATAGAACAAATAAGAACGTAAGAAACACTGATGCAGAACACATAGAGAATGGTATCTCAGAAATGGAGGAGCGTGCTGTTTTTGGCTGGTCTACCCTTGTCTCTGAGGCACTTATACATTCCCAGAAAAAAACAAGAACCAACAGTAGAAATATCAATATCAGACAGATACACATTAATTGTACATGTACCAGATGTCTAGCATAAATTGGTAAATTATAATAAACTGAATAAACTAGGGCTGTCCTCGACTAAGGATTTAGACAATCGAATCAGAATTGTCGAATCTCTCTATGGTCGACTGATAGTAGAATCATCTGTGTGTGTGAATGGGTTGGGAGGAGCACGACACTGTTAGCAGAAGGGTAAAACTATTTTTATTTTCCTTTACACACTGCAGACAGCAACAACTTTTAATAAAGCGACCAAAACTGCCTGCCAACTTACAGACGAACTGACAATGGCTTTCTAATTTAGGTTTAAATAGCCTAAAAGGTAATGTGGTGAACATGTTAAAGCCGCGATCGAAATACAGAACATCACAAAAATATATAAAAGAACATTTTGATAAATACACCTAAAAAAAAAAAAAACCTGCCTAGAGAGGAAAAGAACACTTTGAGTGCGTTTACATGCACATTCTTGAGCCGATTGTGTCTAAAGCGGGTGAAGACGTAAGCGAAGCTCAGCCCCGTGCCTCAGGATCTCACACCGCCACCTGACATGCACATTATATACACGCAAGCTCAATTTTGAATTGACTGACAGATTAGCTGCACGAAAGCGCTCTTTGGTCCAGCAGGATTTTAAACAACTTCCTGAGTTCAGGCGCTGAATGCTGCCGCCGGTGTGTGTACACTGATTGAACGTGTTCTAATTTTAAAGGCGCGGTGCGAAGCTCGGCGCCCTTAAAGGGGTCGCACACCGATGCTCAGCTCAGCTCAGCGCCGTGACACGTCTTTAAAATATTGAGCACCCCCATATTGCCAAAATGGTATGATCCTCGTTTCATAACACCCGCGAAGATTCGACCGTGAGATCGGTGGTCGAATCAGGCTCCGCATATTGATGCATCGAATCTTCGACTATTCGGGGTCACCCCTAGAATAAACTAATTTGGGGCAACCTGTATTGAAATTCAAAGTTAAACCAGCAGCCATATCACCCTGTTGCCCAAGACTGGTTCCCAACTAAAGCTAAGCAGGGTTGAGCCTTGTCAGACTGTGGTCTGTGTGGGTCCTAACGCCCCAGTATAGTGATGGGGACAATACTGGCAAAGACCACCGTTCTTCGGATGAGTCGTAAACCAAGGTCCTGACTCTCTGTGGTCATTAAAAATCCCAGGATGTCCTTCGGAAAAGAGTAGGGGTGTAACCCCGGCATCCTGGGCGAATTTGCTCTCTGTCCATCTTGGCCTCCTAATCATCCTCCTAACTTGATTGGCTTCATTACTCTTTCTCCTCTCCACCAATAAGCTGGTGTGTGGCGGATGTTCTGGTGTAATATGGCTGCCATTGCATCATCCAGATTGACCCTGCACATTGGTGGTGGTTGAGGAGATTTCCCCCCTCCATGTAAAGCACTTTGAGGACCCAGAAAAGCACTGTATAAATGTAACAAATTATTATTATTATTAAACCGGTTTAGTCACCTTTTGCCTTCATCCCACATTTTAAAATATTGTGACTGTCACATAAGAGGCATGTTTTAACTCTACCTCTACCTCTATTTCTCTGTTTCTCTCAGAGAGAGAGAGAGAGAGAGAGAGAGAGAGAGAGAGAGAGAGAGAGAGAGAGAGAGAGAGAGAGAGAGTTTAATTGTTTTACATATTTCTTATGTAATTGCATTCCTTTTAAAGGGATCCCCTGGTGTTGAGACTTGTATGCATTAATATAACAAATGATGTCTCTTACTGAATTATGTAGTAGAAAACCCATGAAAGATCTATGTTATTTAAAAAATCGATTTTATATTTGGACCATGGGCGGCGCCATTTTGTTTGCGTTCTAGGTTGATGACGTAGAATGGTTGCACTCCTCAATCAGCTGGCGTTACCCGTAGCTATTTTTTACCACAACGCAACTCGAAAATTGTTTCAGAGTTAAACAAAACCAATGAATTGCTTTGTAATTGTACTTAAAACACATTCAAACATACATGTGCACACAAACTCTCTCTCTCTCTCACAGACTCACACACACCCCAACAGATCGGCGCGAACACACACACACGCACTGCGTGCGCGCATACATAACCCTCAATCACTATTCCCTGTGTTGATATGCAGTAAATTAACTGTAATGCCTAATGTAACCAGCAGAGGGAAATATCTAGGTAGGACGAATCATGATGGGATAGGGTAACGTGAGGAAGAGAGGCAGGATGTTTTAGTGATGATGCATGGGATTGGTTTGTGCATTAAAGTTTGAGCACAAGCTCAGTGAATTAACCTCAATCTTTAAACTTTCATTTTTAAGACAAATAACATTCCCTACTTTTGTTCACTAATACAACTTGAAGGAGTGCATGAAGACGAGTGCGTGAAGTCGGACAGCTGTTTGTAAATCAGCTGTACACTCATTATTGCGGTGCAACGTGAGACTGAATGACTGCACTCGAACATGTCCACTATGGTGTCGGACAACACTACAAATGGCCGTCCCTTCAAATAATGCCCTATTTCAGGGTATAGGGGGTCGATTTCAGATTCAGCCCCTGTCATGGAGACTGAGCAGCCCAACATCTCGATTGAGACAGAGCAGTCTGTCAGGTGTGTGTGCGCGCCCGCCGATCTGTTTGTGACTTGTGTAGGTGAGTTTGTGTGCACATGTATGTTTGAGTGTGTTTTAAGTACAATTACAAAGCAATTCATTGGTTTTTGTTTAACTCTGAAACAATTTTCGAGTTGCATATACAATTATAAAGCAATTCATTGGTTTTTGTTTAACTCTGAAAATTTTTTCGAGTTGCGTTGTGGTAAAAATAGCTACGGGTAGTGCCAGCTGACTGAGTCGTGCAACCATTCAGTACAGCCTGGTTCACCTACAGTAAAGCCGTCTTCAGCAAGTACTATTTTAAGATTATATAGAAAATACTATTCAATAAATAGTGTTTGTTTGAACCTCATTCTTTGACTGTTTTGTTCAAAGGAGGGAGGATTGTATTGGGAGCACTAAGGTGTCAGGTGTAACTCCATGGCAATGGCAAATGGTTTAAAAAGCTTACGGATCAGGTAGGAGGGCCCCTTAGCAGAATTTGGCTTAGGGCCCCAGGGAGGTCTGGATCGGCTCTGATCTAGTAATACAAATAATACAGTCAGGAAATGAACTTAAGCCTTCAATAACTTTGTCCTGCAATTAGAGATGCTGCACGGTTGGAAAATGCGTCATATTTTTAGAGCTCCGTGTACGTAACAGAGAACGCATTACTTACGCCAAAAGCGGTATCCACTAAAAATTTTCGTAGTAGCCTACGTTCTTACCTTATGTATTACTTATTTTACATAATACACCCTCAACATACATTTATCAAATACAGCTGTATATAAAACTGAAACCCCCATAAGTTAAAGAATTCACAACACACTTACTGACTCTTATTGGTATTCAATGTTAAATACAAGACACTGAAAACACATGCAGTGCCACTGAGAAATCCAACTGCTCATCAATGCAATGTGTGTCACTTTCATCCACTTAGATGAATTTAGAAGGCTATCTTGTGAAATTTGTTCTCACCATAAAAACTACCAAAACACATTAATTATTTCTGATATATTTCATACTTACCATGCAAGATGAGCCTTGGTGTGACTGGTAGATGTAGATAATTTTCCACTGACATTCAGGTTGATGTTTTCTTTGGAAAGAAATTTGCCCTATGTTGGAGTTGTTTTGTATAAAAAAGTTAGTTGGTGTAAAGGCAAATTACAAAGTTTGCATCTGTACATTGTGGCAAATCCTGACTATGCAATGATAAAACAAGTTGTTTATCTACAAGAGTTCAATTGCTGATAAATGCAGTTACTCCAGAAAAAAAAGAAAAAAAAAAATCTACACAAAGGGATATTACTTAGTGACGAGTTGTGAGGAGAGGCTAAAAAAACTTGCTAAATCAGGAAGTGATTTCAAACCATGCAAACCATCTAACTTTAGGCTACATGATGTATTTTAAAAACACAAATATTTGAATTGTTTACTTACTTGTAGCTGTTCGATTCATTTTCAGTCTGAAAACATCTACTATTGGAGTTCTCAACACAGCACGTAGCAGTAGCAAACAAACTCCAAATGGGTGACACCTGCTCATTTAGGCTCAAACATCCAGCCCTTGTGTATGTATTTGTGTGCTCATATGTGTGTGTTAATGCATTGATCCTTGTTTTCTGACTGAAGATGTAAACAGTTTGAAATAAACAGTGATGTAATGCATCATGGGAATGTAGACCAGGAATTTACCAGTAAATGTTACAGTTATTTCCCTTCATGGGCACTGAAAGTAATGTACTGTAGTTTGTTATTAGTGAAGCAAAACCTCACCTCATATTACAGTAAAATACCTTCCAATGATGTTAAAGCTAAATACTGGCGATTTTACAGTTATTTGCCCAGAAATCTACAGCAAGGTTTAACAGTGCACCAACTGGCTTAAATGTAAAATAATTACAAATCAGCACAAGAATGGGTTAAAGGCACTGACTTTTCTCACATTCAAACATAATGAGGTCATGACAAATGAATCAAACAATGATTCATCTCTCTGAAACTTTATTCTTTAGCTTGTGTCGCTCTTGGGCAATGCGTCTAGAAAAATTGTTCTGTATATACAATCTCATTTTATATTTCATAATATGGTTTATTCCACACTATGGTTTTATTTTCTCTGAATGCTGAAGAGGCACTGTATTTCTTGACTCCACTGAGAAAACGACCATGAAATACCAACAACAAAAAAATATATTTTTGCTTCAGTAGGCTATCTCTCTCCTTTTCACGCTGTCTCTTCCTCCCTCACTCGGTTTTTACTAAAAGAGATTATACATAGTTCTGCTTTTTCTCCCTGACATCTTCTCTATATAGTTGTGGCCATTATTAGACTGCAGTATTCTGAAGGATATAATTACTTTAACACAAGAGTTGTTAAGGCAGAGTAGCAATCAAACACATCCTTATACAACTTTCTGCAAAGCCACAATAATAAAAACTTGCATATTCAAATGTTCTCTGCTGGCAAGTGATTAGTCATTTTTTAAACATTTGGCCAGTCTGCATCAGTTAAAGGGTTAGTTCACCACAAAATGAAAATTATTTAATTAATTACTCACCCTCATGCCGTTAGACACCCGTAACATCTTCGTTCATCTTCGGAACACAAATGAAGATATTTTGTTGAAAGCTGATGGTTGAGAAAGGCTTCAAAAAGGCCTCCACTGGCATTTAGTACATTTCCACTGACCCACTCAGAAGACCCATAAAAGGCACTAAAGACGACATTACAAAGTCCATCTCGCTAGTGGGTGTACAATAATTTTACAATGCGACGAAAATAGTTATTGTGCGCACAAAAATAAAAATAACGACTTCATCCACTAAGTTATTGAAGTGAACTTGACGCATGCGTGAGAATATGACGCAGCTCCACTGTTCAATACATGACCCTAATACAGCGGTGCTGAGCATTTATACGGTTGATGGGCAAAGTATTCTTGAGTGCATTATAAAAAAATAATAAATTATTATTTACGATATTTTAAAGTGCCCACGATAACAATATCGTGCATATTCATTATCGTGATAAATCGCATTATCGAAAATCGGCACATGTCTAAAGTATCAATTATTGTGTGGCAGAGCAACAGCCTTTACAGGTTTAGCAACAGCCTGTGAGCAGCAATATAAAATCGGGCTGATGTGAACATAAAGCACTCTTGCTGCAGCATTTTGAACTAACTGGAGCTTATTTATAGAGCTTGTGGGACAACCACCCAAAATGGCATTACAATAATAAAGTTATGAGGCCATGAATGGCCATCAAATCTTTAAGCCCTGCAAAAATGATGAACCTTAACAAGACAAAGTCAGAATAGTCTCTGCCTCAGACATCACGTCCATAGACAGTTACTGTAGCTAAATGTCTGATGCTGATTGGTGCATCTGATTAGTTTTTTCTTTCTTTTCTGGAGACGTGTGTTTTGTGTTCTTTAGAAGGAAGAAGAAAGCTGTCATGTTTACAACTGTGACGATGAGTGCCTATCAGGATCAACTAAATGCTACAAACTAAAGGGATTTCAAAAGAGCCCATGTTGCACCATTGTCGCAGTAAACTTTTTTCTTTGCACATTGTTCTTGAATAAATTGGACGCCGGCTTGTTATTGCGGGATATTGATTTAACATTTTCATGCTTTTAAACATGACAGATATTTAGTTACCAAACAAACTGCAATTGATTGGGCAGTCTGTGGCCAATGAAAGCTGCAATGTAGTCCAGACCTTCTGCCATCACATGACAAAGACAGCACTTTTCTGGACACCCAAAGGGAAAAGGCGAAGAGGGAGACATAACCTGGAGGTGTACAGTAGAGGCAGAAATGACAGATCTACAACACACTTGGGGAAGCCTGCAGAAGAAGGCCAAGGACAGGCAGAAGTGGAGTTCCTTTGTTGCTGCCCCAAGCGCCTCATGGCGTAATGGGCAGTAAGCTAAGCTTCTGCCATCAATCTGAAGGTCTGGATACAAAAGACTATAAAGTCTGAATATCTAGAGAAAGCTGATGTGCTGTGCACACAACAGGATGTCGGTTTAGCTGCCATTACAAAAACATTATCGTCTTATCAGAGACAGCTCCAGCTTTTTCTAATAAATAAATATATGAGTTATTGTATTTCAAATTCCCAGCCATTTACTGTCTGTGTGCATAACATGATATAAAACTAAAAACTTTCAATGAGTTTTCTTTAGTTGCAGTACGCTGATCTCTCTCGGCAACCATACTTTTCCCCTCAAAATAAAATAATCTGACCCATTTTTTTGAGGAGTTGCAAAGAATGCCTATGAGGCTCCACATTACATTCCTGGTGGCCAAAAGAAAACATTCCCTACGTGGCATACAGTATCTAGGGAACTCCTCTCCACAGGGTGAAAGTTTCTTAAAGAGCTCTAGTTGCTATTTGCAGATGACCTTATTGGTCCGAAGTTTAAAGCTGACCTGATACTGGCTACTTGGCCTTGTTTTGGTGGGCTGTTTGGCAGAAAGTTCATAATTTAAGTATGTCACTCTCTATAACTCACTTTCCATATACTTAGACATATACTGCTTGTAAAGATTGATGGACATGTAGACATTTCATTTAACCTCATCTCAGCACTGTAATGTGGACTGATTATCTTGCCCTAAGAGGTAAGGATGGGAATTAGAAGATGCTTCACTTTTAGAGCAAACAAGAGTTACATAGCAGAGCCTGCTATTCTCCCAGTGCCTTCTTCAATCAGGGAGCAATAATCATCCTCATCAGCATAGCTCAGACAACTGGCTCTGGCTGAGTAGCACAGTTCTAGTCAACAGCTGGAAGGGATTTTCACACACCATAAAAATCCCTACATTATTAATCACTACTCTCTTTTATACCCAGCTATGAGTCTCATGGTGAGGTACTTCTGTACAATCTGTGATTATCCTGACCTTCATGTCACTTTTTCAAAACATTTTTGTGCTGGTTGTATATCAATAAAACATTAATCTAAAATAAAATACTTGTACTTCATAAGTAAACTTCTTTGGTCTGTGACAACACTCGTCAAATTGAAATCATTCAAAAACTGCAGTAATCTATTTAGCTTTTATCCTGTGAATAAACATAATACAATAAATAAATTAAACAGGGCATGGTCATTGTCTTTTTTTACACATCCTTTTGCTCAATTACATACAAAAATATGTTTTGCTTTAAAATAATAATTGCTTTTGAAAAAAGTATATTCTATCCCCCTACAATAGCTCTACCCCTAAACCTACCCATCAGAGAGAAGAAGAAGAAGAAGAAAAAAACTCTGAACCTAAACAAAACTTTCTGCATTTTTACGTTATATATACAGGTATTTTATTTTTTTAATACTGATGATTTTGGCATAAAACCCCCAAAATGCTCCAAAAATTAGCATATTTCATCCAACCAATAAAACAAAAGTGTTTTTAATTCAAAAAAAGTCAACCTTCAAATAATTATGTTCAGTTATGCACTCAATACTTGGTCGGGAATCATTTTGCATAAATGACTGCTTCAGTGATGCGTGGCATCGAGGCAATCAGCCTGTGGCACTGCTGAGGTGTTATGGAGGCCCAGGATGCTTCGATAACGGCCTTAAGCTCATCCAGAGTGTTGGGTTTTGCGTCTCTCAACTTTCTCTTCACAATATCCCACATATTCTCTATGGGGTTCAAGTCAGGAGAGTTGGCAGGCCATTTGAGCACAGTAATACCATGGTCAGTAAACCGTTTATCAGTGGTTTTGGCACTGTGAGCAGGTGCCAGGTCGTGCTGAAAAATGAAATCTTCATCTCCATAAAGCTTTTCAGCAGATGGAAGCATGAAGTGCTCCAAAATCTCCTGATAGCTAGCTGCATTGACCCTGCCCTTGATAAAACACAGTGGACCAACACCAGCAGCTGACATGACACCCCAGACCATCACTGACTGTGGGTACTTGACACTGGACTTCAGGCATTTTGGTATTTCCTTTTCCCCAGTCTTCCTCCAGACTCTGGCACCTTGATTTCCGTACTTTGGACCACTGAGCAACAGTTCAGTGCTGCTTCTCTGTAGGCCAAAAGTGGCTTGACTTGGGAATGCGGCACCTGTAGCCCATTTCCTGCACACGCCTGTGCACGGTGGCTCTGGATGTTTCTACTCCAGACTCAGTCCACTGCTTCTGCAGGTCCCCCAAGGTCTGGAATCGGTCCTTTTCCACAATCTTCCTCAGGGTCCGGTCACCTTTTCTTGCTGTGCAGCGTTTTTTGCTACACTTTTCCTTCCCACAGACACTGAGGTGCCTTGACACAGTACTCTGGGAACAGCCTATTCATTCAAAAAGGTCTTTCTGTGTCTTACCCTCTCGCTTGAGGGTGTCAATGATGGCCTTCTGGACAGCAATCAGGTCAGCAGTCTTACCCATGATTGCGGTTTTGAGTAATGAACCAGGCTGGGAGTTTTCTCAGGAGCCTCAGGATTCTTTTGCAGGTGTTTAGAGTTAATTAGGTGAATCAGATGATTAGGTTAATAGCTCGTTTAGAGAATCTTTTCATGATATGCAAATGTTTTGGAATTTTGGGTTTTCATGAGCTGTATGCCAAAATCATCAGTATTTAAACAGTAAAAGACCTGAAATATTTCAGTTGGTGTGCAATGAATCTAGAATATATGAAAGTTTAATTTTTATCATTACATTATGGAAAATAATTAACTTTATCACAATATGCTATTTTTTTTAGAAGGACCTGTATCAGTGACACAAGTTCCAATGAGTCTGTGTGCATTCAGGTTTAAGTCCATATCAGGATAGAAACACACACACACACACACACGCACACACACACACGCACACGCACACGCACACGCACACGCACACGCACACGCACTTTGAATTTAGAATTTTTTTTAACAATATCTAAAAAGTAATATACTCATAAGTTTATTTCTACTATGTAAAAAAAAACAAGCGGCTTACTCCTCTAGTATCTCTTTTCCATCTATATCCTTCTAACACACGCATGCACGCACACACACACACACACACACACACACACACACACACACACACACACACACACACACACACACACACACACACACACACACACACTGACACACACACACACACACACACACACACACACACACAGTCATATTGCCTAATTGAATTAGTAATGGTCTCTATTACTCTTCTTCCAGACAAATCTGATAAACTACTCCAAAGACAATCTCTGGCCCTCAGTATATCGGTAATTCAGTAAACTTTTCTGGAACATTGCCTTGTGAAAAACTTTAATTAAATGCTTTCAACACATTCTGCCTTCCTATTTTGATTTATTCTGCCCTTGTACTAAGTCAGTTGTAAAATATTTGAGAATATACTCAGAACACACAAATACACAGTAATAAATATATTACATTTTTTCTGACAAAAACAATGTACAAATGCTGGTCATATAATTATGGAGCTAGAAATATGACAAAATGATCTGAATTTGAATGGTATAAATCTGAATTATTGACAAGTGTAATGCAACAAAATTGAATATTATGTTGCATTTTACATAGTTGTGAATTTTAATTTTTAAATGTTGAATAAAGAACATTTGAAATTGAACACATCTGAAATGTTTTTATGTCCAAATTGTATAGACATGTATTTTCAAACAGCAGATATTTTGTTCCGAATTAATAGACTGGAAATATTCAGTTTAAAAAAAAAAAATACAGATTCAAGATTTCAGATGAAGAAGAAATTCAGAACATCAAATTCAATATTCTAAAATTCAAACTGCAGAAATTCAGATCTTACAGAACGTAGGCCAGAGGTCATCATCAGGGAAGAGTAAAGGATGTCAGAATAGTCGAACGGAGCACCATCTGATCATTTCATTTCCTATTTGTAATGGAATAAAGAGAAAAGATAAACGGCCCTTTTATACTTTTTTGTTTAGTTTAGGTTAATGCACAGAAAATGAGATAACATACCCAGAGGCATAAGATAAAGTCTCCACCACAATACTGTCGCCGCGATTGCGAAGAGGCGCATGGCCAGAAGTACCATGTACCGTTTCATGGCGAGCACCGTAAAGATCTCCCGCAGCCGCCTCGTTCCCCACAACACTAACACACCTGCTAACATCATGATGAACACTCCAACCCCATAAAAACATTGCTCCCTAAACTGACACTGGGCAAAGGACCATCTACATTGGGCAAAGTATTCACCGTTTCTGCTTGGTGTAACGTTAGTGATCACTTTCAAAATCACCGTAATCTGATATTTCCCTTCAGAATCAGGTTCCACGAATAGAAGACCAAACACTTTATTGCGGATGAGCTTTATTGATGCCATTAAAAAATAATAATTGTAATAATAATCTAATGCAAATAATCCCTGATGTTGACAAAGCTCTGATAAAATGGCTCACTCGCACACCAGCTCTTTTTTGTTCAATACGCTCTTGCTCGAAGATTTTGTATAGAATCATGATGGTTTTTTTTGAGTCAGGGATTAAGTATGACATGTTTGACATCTAGTGGAGGGGAGGTTGAATGAAATGTGACACCCTATTTGACTGTTTTAGTTAGTGCCGCATCTTGTCAACCGTGGCGCCAAGAGGGTTAAGGACCATGGTATCCCTGTTCTTAACTGACCTTAACCCCATAAAAAATCTGAAGAGGAAGATGCAATATGCCAGACCCAACAATGTAGAAGAGCTGAAGGCCACTCTCAGAGCAACCTGGGTTCTCATAACACCTGAGCAGTGCCACAGACTGATCGACTCTATGCCCCGCCCCACTGCTGCAGTAATTCAGGCAAAAGGAGCCCCAACTAAGTATTGAGTGCTGTACATACTCCTACTTTTCATGTTCATATTTTTCAGTTGGCTAAGATTTCTAAAAGCCTTTCTTTGTATTGGTCTTAAGTAATATTCAAATTTTCTGAGATACTGAATTTGGGATTTTCCTTAGTTGTCAGATATAATCATCAATATTAAAAGAAATAAACATTTGAAATATATCAGTCTGTGTGTAATTAATTAATATAATATACAAGTTTCACTTTTTGAATGGAATGATATTCTAATTATATGACCAGCACATGTATATAGTGTTCATCCCAACCAACACAAAGTCGCACATCCAGTGGTCTACATACAAAACAACAGAATTTACTGTATACAGTAACAGTAAAAAAAATAAATAAAAATAAAAAATAAATAAATAAATAAATAAATAAATAAATAAATGATGTTGGCATCCATTG
The DNA here is from genome assembly GCF_024679245.1 of Pseudorasbora parva. Classification (NCBI taxonomy): domain Eukaryota; kingdom Metazoa; phylum Chordata; class Actinopteri; order Cypriniformes; family Gobionidae; genus Pseudorasbora; species Pseudorasbora parva. The sequence continues at coordinate 22,885,360 of NC_090180.1, read as the reverse complement.
CTTTAAAACAGAAAAGCTCAGCTGTTGCCCCTTTAAGGCTAAAGCTCTTTTTGCTAATTGTAAAGCTGTGTGACATGTTTGCCCATGTGATGAGCCAGTGTGCATATTTAGGGTGTATGATGACCTTTACTCCACCAGGGGCAAACTCCAGGCAAGTTGGCATAATCGCCAAGGCCTGAAGGTCCCACACTCTCCTCAGAGAAGTGATAGCCAGGAGAAAGGCCACCTTAAGGGTCAGGTTCTTTGCCTCAGCCGACTCCAGCAGCTCAAATGGAACCTCAGCCAAACCCTCGAGCACCACTGCTAGATCCCAGGTTGGAATTCTAAAGTGAGTTGCAGGCCTCAACCTCCAAATCCCTCAAATGAAACGTATACCCGGATGGTACTTCCCTAGAGGCCCATTACCCACAGGAGCGTGGAAAGCCGGAATTGCAGCCATGTACACTTTGAGTGTTGACAGGTTATGAGATGCAGAGAAGCAATTTTGGAGAAACTCCAGCACTGACGCCACTGGGCAGTTAACTGGGTCCAGCTCACACTCTCTACACCAAGTGGCAAACATGTTAAACATCAATTATATCTGCCAACAAGCCTGCCTCTAAAAATTTAGCACCCTCAGGGGCCAGACCCAGAGGTTCCATATTTCTGGCTGGGGGTGGAATATTGTGCCCCCTGCCTGGGACAGCAGATCCCTCCTCAGAGGCACCTGCCATGGAGGACCTGCCAACAGAGCTAAAATGTCTGAGAACCATACTCAGGTCGGCTGCCGAGCTTTGTAGACTGCTCGCATTTCCAGGCAGTTTATGTGCCAGGAGGAATTCCGGGCCTCCCATGGACCTGTTACAAAACAGCTGTCCACGACCGCGCCCCAACCAGTGAGGGAGGCATCTGTTGAAATGGTCTTCTGCCAACATGGCACTCCAAGACTGGTCCCTGGGACAGAAACCAAGGTTTCTTCCATATGATGAGGGAACGAAGGCATTTGCGCATTACCCTGATCACACGGAATGGATTTCTCCTTGGGGAAACCACTGCAGGGGTCTCAGGTGTAGCAGGCTAAAAGGTACTGAGAATGAGCCCCAGCATTTTCTGGAACTGCTTCACAGTGAGGCTGTGGCCTATTTTCGCTCTATAGACCATCACCTGTATAGACTCAATACGTACAGGAGATAGTTGTGCCTGCATGTAACCCATATGACTCCCAGGAACAGGGAGAGGGGGTTCTACAGCTGGTACTTTATAGTTCCCAAGGAGGATGGGTGGTTGTGTCCAATAATAGAATTGAGACATTTAAAACGTTCTCTGAGGAGATTCAGGTTCAAAATGCTCATAATTCCTACCATCATGAGTCAGATCCAGTCCGAGGAGTGGTTTGTCATGATAGATCTGAAAGGACGCATAGTTCCACATATCCATCCTTCAGTGTCACAGGAAGTTGGCTTACAAGTGCATCCTCTACCCGAGGCATCGTCCTGTAGCCAGCCTCGTGCGTCCCCAGGGCATTTCCATAATCTAGCACCAGGGGATTCTAAATGTGCGATGAAAATGACTTATTCCACAATCTACACAACTCATTGAGCAGATCGGGGAAGAAAGGGCAGACCCCGGCAAGGCTGTTGAGCCCGGTGCTTAAAAAAGTGTTCGTCTAGCTTACTGGGTGGCTGGACTTCCTACTTTTCTTGTGGACAGTTGATTTTAAGTCTGGCCAAAGCGCAGGTACACACCTCTACCAGCTCCTTTTGAGTGAGTGAGTGAAGTGGCGAGTCATGAACCTCAGCTTCACCTGCCTCGATGTTGAGGTCATCTATCTCCTTGGAATCAGAGAGCTCTAACATCGGGTACTCCGCCCTGGAGGAAGAAGCCGCAGCACAAGCTTCCACACGGGTAGGAAGAACATCTGTCACTGTAAGACGAAGACTGAGACGATGCTTTCGGCAGTCTCAAGTCCTGCAGATAAGTCCATTTGCGAGAACTATGATCTGCATCACCGTGCTACCTTAGCAGATGCAGGACCTGAACCACAGGGCTTGCGAGGCTGGCTAGCTGCGAGCGCAGCATGCTAAGCGGCAGCAGATCAAACTCGCTGCAGGCAGCCCCCTCGAGAGCTGCAAGTGTGCTGCATGCCCATTCACTGCACACAAAACTGGTGTGTATCTGTGCCCGAGATATAGCATGTGCTTGGAGGAACACATCTTTTAAATTGATCGCTCGTCATTGCTTTAGATATTTCTTTTTTATAGGGACAAAAAAACACCAAATAGACAGACAATTTTCGTTCGCACACAGAGCACCTGATGAAGCTAACAGCAAAGCTGTTGTTATTATGTGTCGGCCACTATTTATAGCTTCCATGTATGCCATCACATACTACGTCATAACACAACGACAGTCAGGATTGGAATAGTTTTCATTCATGCTTCTTCTTCTTCATTAATGCTTCAGACGTGTTGTTGCTAAGGGATCATCCCCGAAGTGCCATAGTGCGAGTTCCCTTGAAAGGGAACTGTATTATTTCACTTCTTCTTCTTTCAAATGTATTGTCATTCTTCAGAGTACAATTACATAATTTACAGTTGTATAAATAAAAAGAATTTAAGCAGATGGTAGACAACAAAAAACAGTAAATACAGCGTATGCTCTGGTTGTGAATGAGGTAAAAAAAAATACTAGTATTATTAATAAAACAATTTCTTTGCATGTTTTCAAGTTCAAGTTATTATTATTTACGGCGTTCACTCCTTGGCCATCTCCATCAGTCTTCTTTTCTTTTTTAGTGTCTGAGTATTACTAACTACTATGGTAATGTAGTTAAATGTAATGGCATGAGAATTTCAGTGCAGGCATCAGCTTTGGATCACGATAGGGCTGAGATCGGCCAGAAAACAGATGGTCCACCTCACATCCTTTGCTCCATAAATCATCCCACCTCTGACATTTACTCCAAATTGCAGTGGTGAGATCAACGGTTCATTCTAGCCCCACTCCCCCACCTTTATCGGCTGCTCCCCAATAAGAAATCATCGCTCAGGCTTTTAGACAGAGCTACCAGGGGTTTGGGTCCCTCTCCATTCCCATTACTTCCATCACAAACTCCTCTGTGTCAACAATTAATGATAATGCTTTTACTCCTGACCTGAGCAATATGAACTTGGTGGCACGTTGAGGGCAAATTATGTTTTACACCACCCCATCATTTATTATTCCTGAGTTCACCCTGACACTCAAAAAGAATGAGAAGGGAGGGAATAGACAGGTAATAGCTTTTCAGTTTTTTTTCTTTTTTTCTTTTTTTACAATCAATGACACATTTTTCAATAATTTTAACACATTTCCTAAACTCTTAACGCACCAACACACTTACAAACCACAATTGGCAAAACAGTTACGTTTGTGCTCAAAATCACACATTGTAAACTAAACTTCAAGAAAAATTGTCAAAATACAATTAATACACTAACAAAATACACTATTGTGTACCAAAACACTGCAAACATGTCTCAAAATTTAATAATTTTTCAAAACACCAACACATGTTCTCTTTCAACAGGAACATTTAGTCAATCATAGCCCAATGTCATGAAAACACTAACATCTGATGGAATTACAGAAACTGTATTATTTTATGTCAGGTCTGCCCGTATTAAATAGACAGTATATTGATAATAGACTGTGTCTTTTGAAGTCTCTCCACATTTTTGTTTTGTTGGGTTTAGTAAATGCATGCATTTTGTTTCTTTTGCTACAGAAATTCAATACACAAAATAAATGACCCATCTAAGAGTAGCTTTATAGAATGCCCTTCAGTTTTATTTAATTATCAGCAATCACCGTGTTGACAATAGCAAATTCCTGTTCTTCATTCAGGAGCTTTCCTGAGGGAGGTAGACGTTGAATCCTTAGATAGACTGAATAAAGTTACATATTTGAGACCAGAGGCATACATGTAGGTAAAAAAATATTTACACTTTGCAGTAGATGAAGCCTACATATTCTAAGAATACAATATCCTATCTGTTGGCTTCTTGAAAAATCTGGATAATGGATGCCATATGTGTCCTGGCTGAGATTTGTCTGTTCACCAGCCTTTCTGTATGATAGCCTGTGCTTTATGACATATGATAGTAGCTCTTATTTCATCACTTCCCATACGGAAACGTAATATAAGTGTATATATGAAATATCAATATATGCGATATATGTGATATATAAAGTAAAAACATATATTAAACATATTAGAAATTGGAACAATTCCATATATTGATATATAAATGTACCCCATATGTATTATATATGTTTATGTATGTATAATACATATTTTGACATATAGGTCTCATATATGAAATATCCTAATATACTCATTTAGAGTAAAAACATAAATGCACATATATGCACAGCATCAGAAATTCCATATATAGACATATATCTTTAGTCCACATATTATATATGTTTAAATTATATATGTGACAAATCACTATCACTGTCAAATGTCGTAGAGTCTTAAAATATATACTATATATAACACAAATGACATTTAAAATATAGAATATGTATAATGTTACTGTAACAAAGTTCGTATTTGGAAGGAAGAGGACAAGGGGTCGGCGTGACTGCTGACGCTTTCTTTATTTCTCAATAACTCAAAACAATGCGCACACTTCAGCGTGTGTCTTCTCTAGCTCAGATCACTTCCGGGTTCCGGTCTCGACATCCATTTCCGGTTCACTCAGGGTTCACTCAAGGTTCAGGGTGGAGCGTCAGCAGTCCCTCTCTCTCTCCCGTGCTTCCGATTCCCCAGGCGTTTTATCCTCTCTCCATGCCCATTACTGGAACAAGATACAGGTGTTATCAATCTGCGTCCAACCCACTCACTTACCGCTCGTCACGAGGCTCTCTCTCCCGCTGCAGACCTCGCTGAACAATGCCCCCCTTGCCACATACCCCCACCGCCTGACTCAGGCCGGGGAGCCGTCCGGGTTGGGTCGCGGACAGGTCACAATCGCGGCAGTCTTATCAATTTGAGCTCCCCTCAGCGCTCTCAGGACCGCCCTCACATGCTGCATATGCCTCTGCCAATCGTTACTGTAGATCACGATATCGTCCAGGTAGGCAGCGGCATATGCGGCATGGGGACGCAGAATCCTGTCCATGAGATGCTGAAAGGTAGCGGGAGCCCGAACAAACCGAATGGAAGTGTGACAAATTGGTGCAATCCGAACGGCGTGGTGAAAGCTGTCTTTTCTTTGGACAATGGAGACAAGGTGATCTGCCAATAGCCTTTTGTTAAGTCCAATGTCAAATAAAAGCGAGCCGTGCCCAGCCGATCAAGCAAATCGTCAACCCGCGGCTTTGGATACGCGTCAAATTTTGACACAGCATTCACCTTGCGATAGTCCACGCAGAACCGAAACCGAGCCGTCGGTTTTAGGAACCAAAATTATCGGGCTCGCACAGTCACTGCTGGACTCCTCTATTACTCCCATTTCGAGCATCGCACCTAATTCTTCCTGAACCACCTTTTTCTTGTGTTCAGGTAATCGATACGGCCGGCTGCGAACTACCACGCCCGGCTCGGTCTCAATATGGTGCTGAATCAAGTTAGTACGACCCGGTAGGGGCGAGAACACGTCGGCAAACTCCGCCTGTAACTTTTATAAATCAGTGAGTTAGGATGGCGAGAGGTGATCTCCACCAGGGGCCAGCGCGACTGATTGTGCCTTGATGTTCGCCTCCGGCCTGAGTTCATCCTCCCCCCCGATCACAGTTGCCAACAACACTGATTCGACCTCATTGACGAGCCCTGCTCCTATCGGACCGTATTACTTCATAATCGAGATCTCCGACTTTTCGTGCAACCTCAAACGGCCCCTGCCACTTAGACATTAATTTTGAGCTTGACGTGGGGAGTAATACAAGTACTTTTTCTCCCGGTGTAAATTTGCGTAGTTTAGCCCCCCTATTGTACGACCGGCTCTGGCGGTCCTGGGCTTGCAACAAATTCTCCCTGGATAGCCGCGCCAGTGTGTGGAGTTTTGTTCGCAAGTCCAACACATATTGCATTTCATTTTTCGCCAAAGAAGGTCCCTCCTTCCAAGTTTCTCGCAGGACATCCAACACCCCCAGAGGCTGGCATCCGTAGAGAAGCTCGAAGGGGGAAAACCCCGTGGAGGCTTGCGGGACCTCCTGCACGGCGAACAATGGGGGTTCTAACCACTTGTCCCAATTTTTGTGCGTCTTCCTGTACGAACTTACGGATCATGGTTTTAAGCGTGCGATTAAACCGTTCGACCGAGCCATCCGTTTGTGGGTGATAGACGCTTGTTCGAATCGATTTAATGCCCAGTAACCCGTACAGCTCGCGTAATGTACGTGACATAAACGCCGTGCCTTGGTCAGTGAGGATTTCTTTCGGATCGCCCCACCCGGGAGATAAGTCGAAACAGTACGTCCGCAACACTTTTCGCCGAAATGTTGTGGAGGGCCACTGCTTCTGGATATCATGTTGCTTAGTCCACGATGACTAACGCAAAATGATGCCCGCGGGCTGATCGATCTAATGGCCCGGTGAGGTCCATCCCAATTCTTTCAAAGGGGACCTGCATTAATGGAAGGGGGCACGACGGCCGGACAAGACGCGCACCACCTGCGCACGTTGTCATGAATGCCTAGCCAAAAGAATCGGGTCATGAGGCGATTTAATGTGGCCGCCAGTCTTTTAGTATGGCAAAATAGGGATAGGTGACGGGCAAGGCGGGTTGGAGAGACTGGGCGTCGATGGAACGGACCTGTTGGAAGGCATATTTGAGGGTCTCATCCTGGGACTGCTCCAGAGGAAAGTCATCGTGGTCCGAGAGAATCAGTCTCTCGATCCCGCTCGGTTCCTCGGGAGCCGTCTCCAGTGGTCCCGGCTCAGTCTCCCCAAGCTGCACTCGTGCCGTCCTTATCCTAGCCTTCTTTCCCCAAGCGGCATCCGCACATAACAACCCCAATAAAACTGCAAATGCGGGCCAATTCGTCCCTAGGATTATTGGATGCCGGAGGTGAGGACTAACCGCCACCTCTACACTATGTTTTTCTCCCCTGAACTGAATTGTTATTGGGACAACCGGATACTCCACCACATCCCCGTGCACACACCGCACCTTAACCACGCGGCTTGTATCCAATGCCCCCGGCTGCATCAGGCTTTGATAGAGGTTTGGTTACATCCTGAATCCACCAAGGCCTGATATGTACCCCCCTTGATACTCACAGGAATTTGGTACTCTCCAGCTTGATCGGGGTGGCCTGCAGGACGTCCGGAACCCGGATCATTGTTCCGATATCCATCATCGGACATCCCCGCAACGCCAACAGGCCAGCCCAGGCCTACCCGCCGCCCCAGTGGCGGGGAGTGGGTTGGAGAATGGACGTGGAGAGAGGGGAGAACCGGAAGCATTATCCCCTCCCGCCCCATAAGCCCCGCCCCCCTGGGTGGGGCCCTCGAAATCCCGAACTGCCCAGGGCCACCATTTGATACTCCGCCAGGTTGATGAACGTTTCCAGCGAGGTGGGCCGGTGGCACTGGACCCACTCGGCTGTTCTCTTGGGGAGCCGAGCGATGAATTGCTCCAGCACCACGAGATCGACTATATGGTCCATGTTGCTTCCGCTGGCCAGTAGCCACTTGCGGCAGGAGTCCCGGAGCTGCTGGGCCATCGCGAAGGGCCGGCCGGCCTCGCCCCAGTCCAGGGAGTGGAAACGCTGGCGATGTTGCTCCGGCGACCAGCCGACCCGCTGAATGATGGCCCTCTTGAGGTCGTCATAGATCAGGGGGTTCGCCACCGGCAGTTGTTGGGCAGCCGCCTGGGCTTTTCCAGACAGCAGTGGTATCAGGTGCACCGGCCACTGTGCACAGGGCCACCCGCAGGCCTCCGCAGATTTTTGGAACAGTTCGAGGAAGGCCTCGGGATCGTCTTGTGGCCCCATTTTGTGCATTGGCACGTGGACCAGTGCGCCGGTCTGCCCGGCGGTCTCGGCGCGAGCCTCCCGGTCGAGCCAGCTCCGGAACCTCTCGCGGTCCTCCTGCTGGCCTTGGACGATCGCCGCGAACCGCCGTTCTTGATCCGTCCTAAGGTCCAGCAGAGCCTGATGTTGTTTGCGGTGAAGGACCGCGAGGGATGAAATGATGTCCGCAAGTGGGGTGGAGGACGATGTTTGCATGGCGGCGGCACTGTCCTACTTCCTCCCGGGTTTTGGCACCAGTGTAACAAAGTTCGTGTTTGGAAGGAAGAGGACAAGGGGTCGGCGTGACTGCTGACGTTTTCTTTATTTCTAAATAACTCAAAACAATGTGCACACTTCAGCGTGTGTCTTTCTCTAGCTCAGATCACTTCCGGGTTCCGGTTTCGACATCCGTTTCCGGTTCACTCAGGGTTCACTCAAGATTCAGGGTGGAGCGTCAGCAGTCCCTCTCTCTCCCGTGCTTCCGATTCCCCAGGCGTTTTATCCTCTCTCCACGCCCATTACTGGAACAAGATACAGGTGTTATCAATCTGCGTCCAACCCACTCACTTACCGCTCGTCCCCTAGGCTCTCTCTCCCGCTGCAGACCTCGCTGAACCACGCCCCCCTTGCCACAGTTACTTATTGTCAGGTAAGGCAAGAGATGAAGGACTCAAGGGTGCAGAGGTTAATGGACTTTTTATTAGACTTCAAAAATAATCAATCGAAACAAACAAACCCCTCCATGCTTGTAACTGGCTCGCCTTAGTTTTTTATACAATAAGAAAGCCTAAAAAAATGGGAATACACTTTTGCCAATAGTTTGTGTTCAAACTAACTGTAAGATTCTCAATGTGGGAGTGAAAATAAATTGTATCTATTTAACCACTGAATTAGATAACATAGTAACAATTAGCACATGGATGGAAATCCAAGACAGCATTGTGAATATCAAAGCTCAACACTATAAGTAAACGGTAAATCAATTCCAAACCCAAAATACTAGTGATACACAAACAAAAAACAGTACCAAACAATTCAAAATGCTGTAGAGGGAAAAGGATATACAGTCTGCAATGCAAGTCTCTTATATGAGTGTTGTAAAAGTCCCAGTCGCAGCAGGCTACAATCCTAAATCCTAGATTAGGCACTGGCACAATCCAACACAGGTAAGAAGTAGGTATCAGTGCACTCAAGCCCCATAACAGAATCCTGTGCAAGCTTCTCTGCAAACTTCCAAACACTATGAATTAAGATTTTATGGGTACATAAAAATGTGCATTTGAATAAGATTGTGAAGCATTATAATGTACAATTCTCTTAACTCTCAAACACAATGTGATTCTAGGCATTTTCACCCATGCTTCATTGCCATGCCTCTCCTCTATGCTAATCGTAACCTTAAAACCACTTCCTCCGTTTGTTGCCCTCTAGAGGACAGGATGAAAAATGTCTCTTATGTACCAGGGTAACCGTTACATGCTACACAGAACAAAACATGATAGTACACGCCATGGCTAATGATGAGCACAAGCCGCATGCTAAACAAACAACCCTAAACACATGGACAAAAGAGTGTATACTGCCCAAGCAAAACTAGATGCTCACACGAGACCAAGCGAATGCGCAAACTGTACAGTCACAACAGGGAGAAAAACACACATGGAACTTTTAATGTCCGAAGCCTGAACCAAAACTAAATTAGAATGAAATGCCAGGATTAAAACACTACTATGTAAATCCATTTAAAATCCTATACAAGCATACTGAATGATTGCATATATTATGTTTAAATAAACTTACATATATAAATTCAACATATATTGTTTACATATATGGCATTAACATACAGTACTATATGTGAACCCGTCTGTGAAACCCTGGCTAAAGTAGCAAAATTTAATTATGAGATTTTAATCGTCATAGTGCCATAGCCATAAAAATGAAACAAAATAGGTAATTTGTGTTTATTGCTGTAAATTATAAATTATACCAAGAAGTTTGAGATACAATGCTCAATTTTTAATTCACAACATTATAAATACTGAAATTAGGGATTTTATTGACACTACACTTTATACTTTTGCACAAAAAAATATTGGATGCGGGCTCCCTAAACGTCGATTTTAATCATCTCAGGGGGTTTTCATCACAACAAGACCAGCTGATTCATATGATAGATCGGTTCAGGATCTTTTTTTTTCCATTAGGAAGAGAAAGACGGCACGAGCGGCAATCAGGTCATTGCGACTCAAGCCGGGTTCAGATGTCTGGCGAGATATTTTCGTGTCATCGCCAATATTTTAATATTTTCTTCTTTGTTTTGTAGCTCAACATTGTGCCAATAATAACCATCTTAATTTAAAGTCATATTAGGCCTGCTATGTGTCAATATAAAACATGTTGTGGATGGTGGTGCGTCAGATTAATGTTTCCCAACCGGGGTGCGCGGGGTGCCGCGTAAAAAGTTTCAACATGGACTTTGCATCGCGGTTCATCTCACATCTGATGATGAGGTTGTAACTTGAAAATAATGCATTATGTATGTTTCTGTCAATGGATACAGATGCTGGCTCCTCAATTATACATTACAACAAAAGCGATAATAAAAGAAAAACGTGGGCAAATGGTCTCTCTTGTTAAACTTTGTTCAATGCATGCGAGTGCTGCCGTATCTTCGAATATAAATATGGGTGTAGAGCCAGAAGACGCGATTGAGAACTCACATGCGATTGCGATGTGAGAAGATTTGTCTCTGTGTGGTCATCCGAAAGCGCGTACATCAAGTCTTGCGCTTGAACGGACAAACTCACACAAGTAGCCGATGTCAACATGTCCATCTTTATGAGTATCCAAGCAGTCATAGGGCCCTATTTTAACGATCTGAAATGCAAGTGTCAAAGCGCAAAGCGCAAGTAAAATGACATATTTTTTTCTTGTTTTCTTGAAAATAAAATCTAAATTGAGTAATTTTTTTGATTAAAACCAGCAAAACTATCTGTCAATGGGGTGAGAAAAAATGTTGTTTCTGATAGAAATTTAGTTTCTTTTTTCTGTCCCAAACATAAATAAGATTCTTTTTCTCACCCCCTTGGCATTTTTTGTTGTTGCTTGTTTTAATCTTATGTAATTTTACATACATAGTAAATGCATTTTTTTAATATATTTAGGCTAGACAAAGACAAAAATACTAAGTAAGAAGAGCATGTTTCCAGTGCTGTGTCCTGGCTAATATTTAGCTGTACTCATTCACTAGCCTCTCTGTATGATAGTCTGTGGTTTTAAGACATGGTTTTTAATAGTAAGTCTTATTTAATTATTTAACCTTAATTCTGACCCTTATTTGAGCACTACCGTGCATTCTAACTCCTCAACCTCTATCTTGTCCAGGCATTCCTTTGCCCTCATCGCCCTTGTCCCACTCCTCTCCCTTGTCCTGGTACTCATCTCCGTTGTCCTGGTACTCATCTTCCTCTCCCTCCTGCAGGCATTGTTCTTACTTTCTTTGTGTTGCTCTATATTGTTCCTTTGTAAGATCAGCCTAAAGAGGAGCTTGTATACTTATGATCATGTGAATGAAAGAACATCAACACCTGAACAATTCCAGATGGGAATCAGCTCTTCGAGGAGGGTGCCTCGGCTCGTGTTCCCCGCGGCTCGGGTCCCGCTGTTGCTGAGGCAGAGCGGTGGCTTAAGTCATGGGGTTCACAAATGGATCTCACAGAGGGGTTTGAGATGGGCCCAGCCTTATTTCAGCCCTCACCTGTGAGATCCAGTGCCTCGTCTCGGGGTTTGGAAGCCCGCCCTGCGGTTTCTTCCTCCCCGGGTGAGGCACCGGTGCTCCAACTATCCAGCTCTGAGGAGGTGGACGTTGAGAGCATCGCGACTGAAGAATCACCACTTAAGTCACCCGCTAGTGAGGAGCAAGTTCAGGTGCTCACGAGGGCGGTAGCCAGGTTGAATATCGACTGGCCAGTTGAAAGATCAGAGACTCATCATAGAAAAAGCAAACTTGATGAGCGCTTTTTACTGTCCCGTGCAGCAAAGCCTCAATATCGGGGCTTGCCGTTCTTCCCAGACCTTCACACCGAGGTGTCTAGGTCATGGAAGAAACCGGCATCATATAGAGTGTTCAGCCCACAAACTTCAAAATATAGTAATATATTAGGGCTGAAACAACATGGTTATGGGGCGATGCCGAAGGTCGAAGACACGCTTGCTAGCCATCTCTCCCCTTCAGCTGCATCGTCCCCGAAAGCCTCGACATTACACACAAGCTGTTAAAAACAACGTCGGCATGGTGGGTAAGGCATACTCGGCGGCAGGTCAGGCCGCTGCGTGTTTGCATACTATGGCTATAATGCAGTCATACCAGGCCGACCTGCTCAGGGATCTGGATGGTAGAGATGAAGTGGGGGTGATGTCATAAATGAGCTAAGGCAGTCAGCTGATCTAGCTCTCCGTGCCACCAAGGAGATGGCCAGATGTGTGGGCCATTCTATGGCAGCCCTGGTGGCCACGGGGAGACACCTGTGGCTCAACCCCACAAAAATCAAGGAGAGGGAGAAAAGCTTCCTGCTCTCTTCTCTTCTCTTCTCTTCGGTGTCATGAGAGGTTTCAGGAGTCCAAGAAACAAGCGGCGGCGGCGCTCAAGCAGTTTCTCCCTCTCCGCGTCCAGGTCCCAGGGGCTGCTGCAGCACAGCAGCTAAAGCCGAGTACAAGCTCCTCACACAGGGCGCAACAGAAGCAGAGCATCGTGGCCCGTGCTCCCCCTCAGAGAGACTGGGAGGCGGGCGGCGCTCGCAGACGAGGCCTTCGAGGGGAAGGGCTGATCTGAGGACAGTCCTTATCGCCAAGAAGGCCTCGTCGAAGAAGTCCCCACGGGCCACCCGAGGGTGGTCCGCCCCCTTCTCGGAGGGCATACGAACAGTCAGGTCAGGTGTTCCCTGCCGGTTCGCTGCTTCAGGGCACTGCACTTGCTGTTCAAATTACACCAGAGGCCAGCCTCGAGAGGCTGGTTCCCTTAGTAGATTTTTTGACGAGTGGAAACGTCTATCGAATATATCTCGTTGGGTCCTGCAGATAATAGAAAGGGGGTACGTGATTCATTTCAGAAGGCGGCCACCTCCTTTCAGTGGTGTCCTACCCACAGAGGTAAGCCCAGAGCAGGCTCTGGTCATGGCACAAGAAGTAGAGACTCTTCTGCGAAAGGGGGCTATTGAGAGGGTTCCTCCTCCCAGCAGGGAGTTGGGGTTTAACAGCTGTTACTTCATTGTACCAAAGAAGGACGGAGGGTTGCGCCTGATATTAGATCTGCATCTATTAAATCGTTCTGTAGCAAAGCTCAAGTTCAAGATGCTTACACTCAGACGGATCATGTCACAGATCAGGTCCGAGGACTGGTACAAACCATGTTTCTATGTTTCCATCCTTCCACATCACAGGAAGTTTTTGAGGTTTGCCTTCAGGGGAGAGGCATACAATATCGAGTACTTTCCTTCGGTCTAGCACTGTCACCCCACACCTTCACGAAGTGTGTGGATGCAGCTCTGGCGCCTTTGTGCCTGCAAGGCATCCGCATACTCAACTATATTGACGATTGGTTGATTTTGGCTCAATCAGAGCAGATGGCGGTTCAGCATCGAGATGTTGTCCTCGCACATATGACGAGGTTGGGGTTGAGGCTAAACGCAAAGAAAAGCGTGCTTTCTCCGGCTAAGAGGACCACCTTTCTAGCCATAATATGGGACTCGATAATTATGCGGGCGCAGTTATCGCCGACATGCATAACATCGATCTTATTGACGGTGAAAGAACCGAAGCTAGACTGATTTGTCACTGTAAAGCAGTTTCAGAAACTGTTAGGCCTCATGGCAGCTGCGTCCAACGTAATACCTTTTTGCCTGCTGAATATGAGGCCACTGCAGTGGTGGCTCAGAATCAGGGGGTTCTTCCCGAGGGGGAACCTGCTTTGCACGATCCTTGATGTATCATCTACAGTTGGGGCGCAGGTGTTGTCATAGTCGTGTGCGCTGAGGTCTCACACATACGAGCACATGGTCCTATGGTGATGTGGGTATAAGCGTTCTTACAGCTTTTTGACGCAGCTCGAGTTCCCTGATAGGGAACGTCTCGGTTACGTATGTAACCTTAGTTTCCTGAAGAGGGAACGAGATGTTACATCACCCTGCCATACCCCCGGCATGCCCGTGATCACTTACTTCAGGCTTTTCCGAAGATAGTTTCTGTTTGTGTTCGCGGGTGCTTTATAGTTTCCGGTCAATGACATCACCCACCTATGACGTTCCTTTTTCCGATTGGACTGATTCGACATGCGCTTCATGACGCGATCACGCAGAGGCGTTCTCAAGGCGTTTCGACACAGCGTCTCATTCCCTCTTCAGGGAACTGAGGTTACTACGTAACCAAGATGTTTTGGTTCCTTTTTGACATGATCAAGTTCACAGAAACCGAGACGGTAGAAAGTGCATCCTGTTTTATTTTTATTTTACAAAGGCACAATGATTCTTGTTATTGAGAGTGTATGTAAATTATCTAATTCTGTGCATTTTTTTTTACATTGTTCGACAGCAGCATCTACTAATATGAAACTGTAAGAACAGCACTGCTATTACCGTGCAAGTAATAAATGTCATGCAGCTTTTAAGTTGCTAAACTATTTATTTGATTGGTCAGTGCCAGTGTCATTGTTTGTTTATTTATTTATTTTTTAATTATGTTGTTCAAGGCTGTAATGACCTTTTAAATATCTGAAATCATTTAGCAAAGTGAATGCATTTTTTTTTTTTATTCAACAGTTATTTTGAATATATAAATGTCAATTAAAGTTACCTGGAAATGCTACCTTTTGGAAATGCTGACAAGATTTCTTATTGTCTTTCATGTGTACTTTCTAGAAATCTATTATAGACCTTGAATGATGAAAGAAGACATGATGCTCAGCATTTATTTTATTTGTCATGCACCTTTTCCAGGCAAGGCAAAAACCCCATGTGACTCTGTCTCTTTCTTAGTACTGAGCTGCATGTCAATCCTCAGTGACAGCATAATATTTCAGCACAGCAGGAGATCTAGCACAGACAGTGTTGACTTTCAATTAACCCTAAGATGCTCTCATTTATTCCCATTTCTCAAGCTTTTAAAATTTTGATTCAATTTCTCTCCTGTTTTTGAAGTAGGAACTTTTTTCACAGCACACAGAGCTTACCAAATAGCATGATTCTTTGATATATAATATGGTACTGGATGATTATGGTTTTTACATGGTACTCCAAATGGTACTCCAAATGTAGCATATTATTATTGTAGGTGTCCAAAAATTGAGAAAGGTGTCCTTGCATTTTGGAATTTATAGTTCTCATGAAATCCAAAATGAGCCGATATTTGGCATGACATTTCAAAATGTCTCATTTGATATGTTATCTATATTTTGTGAATAAAATATAAGTGTATGAGATTTGTAAATTATTGCATTCCTTTGTTATTCAAAATCTGTACAGTGTCCCAACTTTTTTGGAATGGGTTTGTATACTATCATTTAAAAGTTAAAGATTAGTAGGATCTTTTATATTTTTGAAAGAAGATTATTATGCTAACCAATTAAGGCTACACTTGTTTGATCAACAATACCGTCAAAAACAGCAATACTGTGACATATTAGCGCTATATATATATATATATATATATATATATATATATATATATATATATATATATATATATATATATATATATATATATATATATTTATTTTTTTATTTTTTTTGCAAAGATATTTTTACTAACCATTACTCCAGTCTCCAGTGTTACATGATTTAAAAACTTGTATTACACTCCTGAACAAAATCTTAAGACCAGGGGATGCATGGCAAGTTTTACACATTTCGCACTTGTGAATCATAACGGGGTTGTAAGTGCTGCTTCAAAATGCCAAAAGAAGAAACAGGAGCAAGAGACAAAAAAATAGAGAGTAGGCAATTTATTAGGCAAAAACTACATTTAAACTCAAACAGGCTGTTCATTAGCTGATCAAAAGTTAAAGACCATAGCCATAAAAAGGTAAAATCTGCACAAAAAAATGGCTTTCATGTAATTGTCCTTCAAGCAGACATATTGTCAAGATCTCCTGATGGCAAAGGCAAAAAGGCTTTCTGTCTTTGAACGTGGCAGGATTGTTGAGCTGCACAAGCAAGGCCTTTCGCAACGCGCTATCGCTGCTGAGGTTGGACGCACTAAGACAGTCATTTTACATTTCTTAAAAAATCCTGAGAGTTATGGGACAAAAAAGTCAAGTGGTAGACCCAAAAAGATTTCACCTGCACTGAGCCGCAGGATCCGACGGGTTGTCCGTGAAGACACAGGTCGATCCTCAACCCAAATGAAGGCCCTTACTGATGCTGACTGCAGCCCAATAACCATAAGACGTCATCTGCTAGAGAAGGGCTTCGAGAACAAAATACGTCTTCAAAGGCCTCCCACGACACAAACTTGCCCGTTTAGAATTAGCAAGGGAGCATCAAACATGGGACATTGAAAAGTTGGAAGAAAGTTTTATTCTCTGACATGAAAAAAAATAACCTGGATGGTCCTGATGGTGTCCAACGTTACTGGCATGACAAGAAGATCCCACCTGAAATGTTTTCTATGCAGCACAGTGGAGGAGGCTCCATCATGATCTGGGGTGCTTTTCCCCTTAAATGGGAAAATGGAGCTTCAAGTTGTGCAGGGGTGTCAAACGGCGACTGGCTATGTGGATCTGTTGCAGTGGGCATCCCTCTTGACCATTGGGGCCCCTGTCTGTGCGGTAATGACTGGGTCTTTCAACAGGACAACGCTGCAATTTACAAAGCCTGCCTGACGCAGGACTTCTTCCAGGAGAATAACGTTGCTCTTTTGGACCATCCTACGAGTTCCCCTGATCTAAATCCCATTGAGAACATTTGGGGATGGATGGCAAGGGAAGTTTACAAAAATGGATGTCAGTTCCAGACCATGGAGGCCCTTCGTGAAGCCGTCTTCACCACATGGAGCAACGTTCCCACCAGCCTCCTGTAAACAGTCGCATCAAGCATGCCGAAACAAGTTTTTGAAGTGATCAAAGAGAATGAGAGAATGGTGGGGCTACTCACTACTGAGTCCTTTTTTGACACTTTTAGTAATGTTGTGCATTTATTTTTGGGCTATGGTCTTAAAATTTTGATCAGCTGATGAACGGCCTGTTTGAGTTTAAATGCAGGTTTTTTTTTATAAATTGCCTACTCTCTATTTTTTGTCTCTTGCTCCTGTTTCTTCTTTTGGCATTTTGAAGCAGCGCTTACAACCCGGTTATGATCCACATGTGCGAAATGTGTAAAACTTGTAATGCATCCCCTGGTCTTAAGATTTTGTTCAGGAATGTATTTTCCTGGAATCTTTGTTTTATTTCGTGTATTTGTTATTTTAAATTATGCAATATTTTATCTAATTTAAAATGCATGTAATTATTGATCAGTTTAATGCACTCTTGCTGAATGAAAGTTTCCAATGGTATATGAACTGTGCACTTCTATACTTGTGACCCATAAATGATTGTTCTAATACTACAATTGAACTTTATGCCCTTTGTAAAAAAAACATTTGCATGCTTTCTCTCAATATTCTGGGTAAATTACATTTTTGTAACCTTTGGCCCCATTTTTAAATAAATCAGTATCAGAATTAATTAATATGTACATGGTTCATTGCATTGTATTATGGCAATATTACACAATACATTACACCTCATATGCTGGAATGAACACAACCCAACGCTACTTAAAGTAGCAGTCACACAGTAGCTGTTTTGAGTCATATTTTAAATTGCTGGTGTTCCCCTGTTTTCAGGAGAACATTTTATGAGGTGCCAGTTTATGTTGGTTCAGTTGAGTTGGGGTGAATTTACCAAATGGTAGTTCAGTGTACAGTATAACTTCTCGATTAAGGTTATTTGTGGTAAGGACTTTAGTAAATGCCAAAAGAATAAAAGAACATTATGAACTTGTTACGGGCACAGATGGACGGAGAAAAGTGAAGTGAGTCAAGCAGGTTTTATTCTGAGCACCAGTAGAGTGATAACAGTGACTGAGTGTTGACGTGACGGTGACTGGGCTTCACAGGGTGATCTTTGGTGGATGTTGGAGAGACTCAGCAGGGGAACGATGGAGAACACTGAACACACACACGCTGGACACAGGAGATCGCTGGAGACTTGGAAGCAGACGTGGAGACGGGTAATTCTCTCCGAGGGAATCCTTAAGGTAAGCATAACAGGTTAGTACCTTTGTGCAAACGAGACCGGACAGTGACTTGTTGCGTGTGTGTGTCTTTTGTGCTACTGGAGATGGCCGTGGTGATGTGCATCAGGTGTGCGTGATTAAAACTCAGGTGAGAGTGATCGTGGAGTGTCTGTGACGTGGGAGCCTGGCGTGTCTGTGACAGAACTAACACAGTGTGGATTATGATTGGCTGTCATTGTTTTAATTGTTCATAAGCTGGGGGAAAAAACGAGACCAATAATATTGTTCCTCTGTGCTGTTATTGTTAGTTATGGTGTGGTGTGCTATTCTTTTGCATTGAGAATGTTTTTTCGGTTTTATATTTTTTTTAAAATAACGTTATTGTCCTTTGCGTCAATTAAATTTAAGTGCTGCCTCTTTAGTTTTATTCAGAACTTCAGCACTGCTTTTCCTGATTTGACTCTGTGATGAAGACATTTCGGTAACACTTTATAGTAATTTATAAGTGGTTAGTTAATGATTAA
This sequence comes from Pseudorasbora parva, assembly GCF_024679245.1. Classification (NCBI taxonomy): domain Eukaryota; kingdom Metazoa; phylum Chordata; class Actinopteri; order Cypriniformes; family Gobionidae; genus Pseudorasbora; species Pseudorasbora parva. Next base: position 22,866,582 of record NC_090180.1, on the reverse strand, counting down.
CTAATCATTTACAAAACATTCATAAATGATTAACAAGTGATATGCTAACATTTTATGAATGTTTTGTATATTCCGTTACAAGTCATTTACAAGTGATTAGTAAATAATTAACTAATGATTTATGAAACATGACTACGCGTTCATTAATGTTTAATGAGTGATTTGTTAATTATTTTATATATATTTAGTAGATTCAGTTATAAGTAATTTATAATTGATTAGTTAATGATGAATTAATGATTTACAAAACATGACAATGCATTTCATAAATGTTACTTTTTTGTATGTTTTGTAGATTCAGTTATAAAGAGCGTTATAAAGATATTTATTAGATAATGATAAACTAATAATTTACAAATCATGATTATACATCATTAATATGCTAACGATTTACAAATCTGTCATCAGTTAGGCCTATCTTTTAAAAAAAATAGCATTTCATAAAATAATCAAACCGATCCTTAGTAAATGGTTATTAAGTTACTAGTTAATATATTATTAATCAATGAAATGTGAAAATAACTATCTCAATAAATTGTCAATCATGAACAAATGATGATCAAACCATTAGCAAATGATGATGAGTAGCCTATATAATGTATTGATGCATTTCCCAATGCATCAGATCAAGACGCATTGAATTCTTTGCATTTGTAACGGTAGACATGATTTTATTGCAAAAACTGACCAAAAACAGTATAAAAGTATTAGCTCTTGTTGCATTCAAAAGTTTTCTGAAGTCATACGATATCTTTATGTGAAGAACAGAGTTTATCTTAATGTTTTAATCATTGAAATGTTGATCCCTTTATGAACGCATATTTCTTATATTTATAATTCAAATAATACTCCTGACTCTTTAGCATGATGCAGTCGGTCACATGACACATGAGAGCCAATGGCATTTGTACAATCAGAGCTGACGTAATGACGTAATTGGTCACGAGACACACGACAGCCAATGCTGTCAAAGCTGACGTGAAGTTTCTTCTGGGCGGCAAATTTTAAAAAGTGTTAACCACTAATCATCGGCCAGTGGATGAACTCAACGCTGCTTATCGCTTCTGCGGATTTACTTCACACAAACCAATCGTTTGGCCTCGGGACACTTGGAATATTTGTACTTTTTGAATAAATTGTTCCTGCAGTCGTATCTGCCTGTTTATATATATATGAAGATGATTCCAAATAATACCTTTAACATTAATCTTAATGCATCTCACCCCAAGGCATTATACGTCGTATTGAATGGCATAAATGTTATTAATATAGCTAAATACAGCTAAATCAGTCAGGACCCCTCTGTAGGGTCTTTACCCTCTTTACACTCTAAAAAATGTTAACAAGCAGGGTGCTATATTCATTTCAATTGTTTCCCTAATTTGTCAAATCAAGATGCATTTTTTTTTTTTTTTTTTTTTGCATTTGTAAAAATAGACATGATTTTATTAATATGTATAGACTACGTTAATCTTCTGAAGTCATACAATATCTTTATGTAAAGAACAGAGATGATCTTAATGTTTTAATCACTGAAATGATGATCCCGCCTCTGTGAACCAACTCATTCGTATCTCATTCAAATGATGAGTAGAGTAGAGTAGAGTAGAGTAGAGTAGCTACATCTGACTCTTTAGCATGACTCAATCGGTCACAAGACATACAACAGCCAATGGATTTGCTCTATGAAATCTGACGTAATTTTCTTTTTTTTGACAGGATTTTCTTTGTGCAAATCAATTGCTTGTCCTCGAAACACTTGAAATACTTGTACTTTTTAAATAAATTGTGCATACAGTCGTATCTACCTGTTATATCTTGTTTTTTTAGATCATATAATACACAAATGGGTAGGTTTAGGGATGGGATGGGGTTACATGTTAAAACGTGTTTAACTAGCATAAATAAAAATAAATGTAAATAAAATATACTCCAACATGTCATAATGGCAAAATCATAGCCCAATATATAATTTTATTATGACAATATGCCCAATGCATCTGTGTATGACGCCAAAGGTTTCTAATTGAAATGAATAAAGCAGCTTGCTCGTCGAAAAAATTATGGGGTATGTTAGGGGTATAACCCTGTTCGTTAAAATGTGATGCAGAGGGGTCCTGACCAAGCATCAATATATGACGAGTTGGGAGTGAGGCCGTGTTAAATATTCCTATTTTTGTTTAAGTGACATGCATACATGGGTAAAATGGAAAGTGACTAAATCCGAAAGAGAAACAGGGAAATGATGTAAAAGAGCCAATTAACCACAAATGTAATCATCAGTTCCCATTCAGTCAGTCACTCTGATGCCACACCGGACCGACAAATAGGAATCTCGCCAGAGAGGCCAGTCTACTTCGAGTGTAACTAAACAAGCCAATGCACATTGGCATGCAATGATTGCAGCAGCTGCTCTGCCTCACAGCACGGGTATAAATAAGGAGCAGGTGCTTGCATTTAATCAGCTTTTCTCATCGGAGCCGAGCGATGTATATTTCCTGCTCTCTACGAAGTGTGTGTTACCATTATATGAGTCAAGCTGTAGAAGTGAACCTCTCCTAATCTTGACTTGGAATGACGGCACTGCAGCAAGGCATTTTTCTTCTCTCTTTCTTTTTCTACTTTGTTTCTACTGAACAAAAAGAAAAAGGCTGTTCTCACAGCTGATTCAGTGCACTGTTAAGAGCACTGAAAAGCCATTCTCACAGCTGGCTAGAGTGATCTTCTGTGAGAGAGAGGCTGCACATTCCCTGTCTGTGTTGTCACGACCATCCCCATGCTTGCTTTAGCACCAAGGAGAGCAGTTTCCCTAAAAGAGCTTAAACAGATAGAGCTTGCATCTTTTTAAAGATGACATTCTACTTGTGTGTTTCTGGATGCAGTTGTTTCCCGTCCTTGATGACTGTCACGATCACTGTCTCACATGCCTGGGTGTATGCATGCTGAGATGGTGTTAGGGGGTGGTTCATGTTTTCGCATGAGAACATGACCACGTCAACACACTGGTCATTGCTTCTTTCTCTGGAAAGCTTAAGTCCCCTCTGTTGTTGGCCAGCCACTGCTTGTGTATAAAAGCACATCCCCAGGTCTGCTCGACACTCTCTGCCGGGAAAAAAAAAAACTCGGAAAAACCCCTCATTTCTCAGTGTGTCATGTGCTGTCAGGCTGCTGGGCTGCAGCACTTTTTCAGCACTCTATGTGCCCTGTCCCATTGCCTATTTCCTGTTGTAGTGCCCTCCCTGGAGGTCTACTTCGGTGATATAGCTTGGGTGAACTAAGGGAAGGGTACAGAAATGCATAATTGCTATGAGACTATGAGACACACTGAAGTGGAACCTGTTCATCAAGTGGTGTTCTTCTCTGCGAGAAGACCCCTGAGATGTTCGATTGGTGCTAAGCTTTCCTTCTTGCAGCAAGGCTTGGAAGAAGGCTCTCTATCTGCATATCATGATACCATAAGATGTTAGTCGAATGGGAAGCACGGCCTGGCCATCAGGTTCCATAGGAGGCAGAGACGGTTTAATCCTCCTCAACCCTCCTCCTCTTGGGATCTTGCTCTGCTGCTCCAAACAATTCAGACAGCCCCATTTGACTAGTAATTTCCTACTACTGATTTGTAAAAAAAATAAAATAAATATATATATATATATATATATATATATATATATATATATATATATATATATATATATATATATATATATATATATATATATATATATATATATATATATAATTAAAATTTTAATTACTGATCCAAAAACTAACACACTGTATAACAAGTCTTCATTGTCAGTTGCAGCAGCTATGCAGCTGCTAGAGTTCTTAATAGAACCAGGAAGTATGATCATATTAGTCCAGTTCTGTCAACACTGCACTGGCTCCCTATTAAACATCGCATACATTTTAAAATCTTGCTTATTACTTACAAAGCACTAAATAGTTTAGCTCCCCGGTACTTAAGCGAGCTCTTAACGCATTATACCCCATCACGTCGATTGCGGTCTCAAAACTCTGGCCAGTTGATAATACCTAGAATATCTAAATCAACTGCAGGCGGTCGATCATTTTCCTATTTAGCTCCTAAATTGTGGAATAGTCTTCCTAGCATTGTTCGGGAAGCAGACACACTCTGTCAGTTTAAATCTAGACTAAAAACACATCTCTTTACTATGGCATACACACAGAACATTTTTAATTTTCATTATTCAATTCAATTGACTGATTGTTAGGCTGCATTAACTAGGTCAGCCGGAACCGGGAACACTTCCCATAACACCTGATGTACTCGTTACATCATAAAAAGAGTGACATCTACGCTAATGTTAGTCTCTCTGTTTATCCCGAGGTTTATCCCGGATCTGGGCCCTGTCCGGATCGGATGGTGGACCTGCCTGGACATGACCAACGCATCCTGGAGTGTCTGCTGAGCCGTGTCAAATGGTGTCTCCTCCGAATTTGCCTCACTGGCACGACATGCTCAAAACCCGTCTTCGGCGCAATAATTCCGGTCTTTCATGTATTCATACTCTTGTGTAATTGACGCCCCATCCTAAATAAATCTGTCTCTTCCGTGATACCCTGAAAATTTTGAATGGTCCGATCTAATATGATTTCCGACCTGTAGGGTTGCCGGAATGATAATCTTACACGGTGTGTTAATAGGCCAGAGGAGAACTGGCACCCCGACTGAGTCTGGTTTCTCCCAAGGTTTATTTTTCTCCATCATGCCCCGATGGAGTTTTGGTTCCTTGCCACTGTCGCCTTTGGCTTTGCTTGCTCAGTTGGGGACACTAAAAATATGATTAAAGTTATTCAACTTATTATGCAAATAAAATATATGAATTAGGTCTTATTTAATTCTATTAACTATAATACTGATCTGCCAACATTGTCGCTATATGATAAATTAAAATGAGCTGATAACGTCACTGTTTTCTCCGGTGCGACTGTACAGCCAAATCTAATTTTGTCGCAATGTTGTCCTGTTTGACACTGTGAAGCTGCTTTGACACAATCGTGATTGTAAAAGCGCTATATAAATAAAGTTGATCGATCAGTTAGGAACTAACTACTAGAACTGGAGAGTATGACCATATTAGCCTGGTTCTGTCAACACTAAAATATTAAAATATTGCTAATTACTTACAAAGCACTAAAAGGCATAGCTTCCCAGTACTTGAGCGAGCACTTATCGCATTATAGTCTTTCATGTCTATTGTGATCTCAAAATTCTGGTTGCAAGTGATAGATCTTTTTCCTATTTAATAATAAATAATAATAATAATAATAATACATTTTATTTGTAATGCACTTTATATTAAACAAAATCTCAAAGTGCTACAGAATTAAAACAATCAACAACAATAAATAAATAATACAATAAAATACATAAAAATTAAAAACGAAGAAGTAACAAACTAATCAAAAGCTCTGCTAAAAAGGTGGGTTTTATATAGGGACGCCGATAAGGAGCGCATTGCAGTAGTCCAGCCTGGAGGAGACAAAGGCGGGGACAAGCTTCTCCTCATCAGCCAGAGTTAGTATGGGACGAAGTTTGGCAGTGTTTCTGAGGTGGAAGAAGGAGGTTTTACACAGATGTTTGATATTTAGCACCCAAACTCTGGAACAGGCTTCCTAGCATTGTTTAGGAAGCAGACACACTCTGTCATTTTAAATCTAGACTAAACACACATCTCCTTAACCTGGCATACACCTATTACATCAATTTCTATTAATTCAAAACAGCTAAATGATTGTTAGCCCGCAAAAACTAGGTCAGCCGGCAACAGGAAAACTTTCTATAACACCCAAATGTCCTTGTTATATCATAAGATGAATGGCATCTATGTTAACATTAGACATCTATGGTAATAATACTATGCTAATATTATGCTCTGTTTATCCCGAGGTTACCATAGTCAGCCTGATCTGTACTGTATCCAGATTAGATGGAGGACCTGTGCCTACACACGACCACAACACAGCCCTGATGTGTCTGCAGAGATTGTGTCAACTAGACTCTCCTCGGTGAAGGCCTTATTGACACCTCAGACAGTGGCACAGATCCTCAACAAAACCCATCTTCATCCCGAAGGGATGAATCTGATCTTCAACCAGATGGAACTGGATTAAATATTTTTAATGTTCTGATCAATCAATCGATCAATCAATCAATCAACTTTATTTATATAGCGCTTTTACAATGACGATTGTTTCAAAGCAGCTTCACAGTGTTAAACAGGACAATATTGCAACAAAATTTGATTTGGCTAGTTTATAGAATTAAATATGACCTAATTAATAAATTTTATTTGTAAATTTAGTTGAATAACTTGGATCATAATATTAGTGTCTCCATCTGAGCAAGCCAAGCCAAAGGCGAGATTGATCCCAATCTGACTTCTGACCTGTAATGCTACCTGAATCATAATCATACATTGTTTGCTTGTTGGCCAGAGGAGAACTGGCCCCCTGACAGAGCCTAGTTTCTTCCAAGGTTTTTGTATACATTCTGCACCCTGAGTTTGAGTTCTTTGCCACTGTCGCCTCTGGCTTGCTTAGTTGGAGACACTTAATATTCAACAATATTAATGATCTGACTGCTTTGACACTATTGTATGAGTAAACTGAGCTGGATGATGACATCACTGTGTACTCCAAAAACAAATTATTTACACTAAGAACTAATTATTTTTACAACCGAAATTAATTAACACTAAACTTAATTAAAGGGTTAGTTCACCCAAAAAATTTTAGTCCCAGAGCATAAGCAGTCTATGCACACTTTACTGTCCATGTCCAGAAAGCTAATAAAAACATAATCAAAGTAGTCCATATGTGACATCGGTTAGTTGATTAGAATCTCTTGAAGCATCGAAAATGCATTTTAGTCCAAAAATATAAAAAAACTACAACTTTATTCAGCATTGTCTTCTCTTCTGTGTTCCTCAAATAAAGATTCAAACGGCCATGAATCAGTGAATCGATCAATGATTTGGATCGCCACTGTCATGTGATTTCAGCAGTTTGGCAGTTTGACACGCGATCCAAACTGCTGAAATCACATGACACACATCTAGTCACACATAAGCCTTATTTATCAAATATTTGTATTCCTTGAAAGCTGCATTCATTTTACTTTGCTCAAAAATCAAAATGAGCTTTCTCTTTGTAAGAAGACAAAAATCAAGGAGACAATCATGAAAATGTGTGTCCCTGAGAAGGCTCAGAAGGACAACAAGTATCTCAAAACTTTTTAAGAATAATAGTTTTAAAGACCAAAAAAAGCAAATCCACCTATGTGTGTAAAAGTAAAGAGAATGGTTTCAGGAGAAGGTATGTGTCCTTCATCTTTCATTCCAGGGAAAAGTGTACTGATAAAAATTCATTCATTCATTACAGCAAACAAGACTTATATGTTTATTAATGAAAGCACCTTACAGACAGAACACAGGGGAAGAGGAGATACACTGTACTATGGAGCATTAGAGTGAATGAAAGGGTGTTGTTTTGGTTTGAACAGTTGTTTTAGTGGGGTCCTGGGCCATGCACCCTCAAGAGATTTATTTGTTTGCTTGTTTGCTTTTTAAATGATCTTTTGTGGTATCATCCACATGCAAATACAGGTCCTTCTAAAAAAATAGCATATGTGATAAAAGTTCATTATTTTCCATAATGTAATGATAGAAATTAAACTTTCCTATATTTTAGATTCATTGCACACCAACTGAAATATTTCAGGTCTTTTATTGTTTTAATACTGATGATTTTGGCATACAGCTCATGAAAACCCAAACTCAATCTCAAAAAATTAGCATATCATGAAAAGGTTCTCTAAACGAGCTATTAACCTAATCATGTGAATCAACTAATTAACTCTAAACACCTGCAAAAGATTCCTGAGGCTTTTAAAAACTCCAAGCCGGGTTCATTACTCAAAACCGTAATCATGGGTAAGACTGCCGACCCGACCCTGTCCAGAAGGCCATCATTGACACCCTCAAGCAGAATGCTGTATCAAAGCACCTCAGTGGGAAGTCTGTGGGAAGGAAAAAGTGTGGCAAAAAACGCTGCACAACGAGAAGAGGTGACCGGACCCTGAGGAAGATTGTGGAGAAGGACCGATTCCAGACCTTGGGGGACCTGCGGAAACAGTGGACTGTGTCTGGAGTAGAAACATCCAGAGCCACCGTGCACAGGCGTGTGCAGGAAATGGGCTACAGGTGCCGCATTCCCCAGGTCAAGCCACTTTGGGCTGCAGAGAAGCAGCACTGGACTGTTGCTCAGTGGTCCAACGTACTTTTTTCGGGTGAAAGCAAATTTTGCATGTCATTCTGAAATCAAGGTGCCAGAGTCTGGAGGAAGACTGGGGAGAAGGAAATGCCAAATGTCTGAAGTCCAGTGTCAAGTACCCACAGTCAGTGATGGTCTGGGGTGCCATGTCAGCTGCTGGTGTTGGTCAACTGTGTTTTATCAAGGGCAGGGTCAATGTAGCTAGCTATCAGGAGATTTTGGAGCCCTTCATGCTTTCATCTGCTGAAAAGCTTTATGGAGATGAAGATTTTGTTTTTCAGCACGACCTGGCACCTGCTCACAGTGCCAAAACCACTGGTAAATGGTTTACTGACCATGGTATTACTGTGCTCAATTGGCCTGCCAACTCTCCTGACCTGAACCCCATAGAGAATCTGTGGAATATTGTGAAGAGAAAGTTGAGAGACGCAAGACCCAACACTCTGGATGAGCTTAAGGCCGTTATCGAAGCATCCTGGGCCTCCATAACACCTCAGCAGTGCCACAGGCTGATTGCCTCCATGCCACGCCGCATTGAAGCAGTCATTTCTGCAAAAGGATTCCCGACCAAGTATTGAGTGCATAACTGAACATAGTTATTTGAAGGTTTACTTTTTTGTATTAAAAACAGTTTTCTTTTATTGGTCGGATGAAATATGCTAATTTTTAAAGATTGGTTTTCATGAGCTGTATGCCAAAATCATCAGTATTAAAACAATAAAATACCAGAAATATTTAATTTGGTGTGCAACGAATCTACAATATATGAAAGTGTAATTTTTATCATTACATTATGGAAAATAATGAACTTTTATTACATATGCTAATTTATTTGAGAAGGACCTGTATGGTTAATAATAGGGATGTCAATTTTCACAAATTCCCATGATCGATCGTCGTTTAAATTAACGATCAATTAATCGATTAATCGTTAACCATAATACTGAAATATGCGTCTACAGCAGTGGCTTATAGCCGACAGCATGTGCAATGCTGCTCAAAACGCCATGTTCTTCACCAAATGAATGAGAAGGATTTTTATCTAAACAAAGGGCTATGGGATTGTAAAATTAGTCGATGTTATTTATAATTTAATTACATTAGGCTACTTATTTAATAACCAAATATAACATGAAGCCTAATACAACACGAACGCCGCCTCAGATCTGTTATTCAGAATTTGTGGACGCACTTGCAAGAGCAACGTGCTGAAACGTCACCTAAACCCAGTTAATTCAAAACGATGTATTAAAATATTGTTTTCATTAATGTTATGTAATGTGACAGTCCCAATCATAGTTATTATTAGTCGTGCGTTGCTGTTTGAACTGCGCGAGCTGAAGCGGATGCGCTGAATCAACACTGGTAAGTTACACTGAAGCTTTGCTAGCACGTTATTTAACTCAACAAAAAGCTTCCTATATGAGATTAATCAGATTTATATAAAGTTAACAAAATATTACAAATTATATATCTTCACAAAATGATGCAAATGGACAAGTGAACTTGAATTGAGTTGCTGATATTCATATTCAGAATGGGAGACGCGTGGTGTTCACGTGCTCTAGGAACAACGCTCTGAACACAGCACCTAAACCCAATGACTTTACAACCATTTATTAAAATAGTGTTCTCATTTCTGTTATATAATATGATCGTCCCAATCATCGTTATTATGCATTGCTCTGCATGCGCTAAAGCAGAAGCACTGAATGAAAACCGGTAGCCATCACTGACTGAAGCCATCTGTTAGTGCGCTTTATTTCGCTTGAAAGAAACGCATCCTATATGATTGATCACATATATAACGTCACAAAATAAATGTAATATTACAAATTACTTCAGCACAATCTGATGCGAATGCACAAGTGAACTAAGTTACATGCGCGAGTCAGAATGCGTGACTCGTGTTGTGCATGCGCTCTTCCTGGATCAACGCAATGAAACACACGGCAAATAAACCCAAATAATTAACAATCACAATGTTTTATTAGGCTACAATAGTGTTCTCATTAATGTTGTGTAACATGACAGTCCCAATCATAGTCATTATTAGTGCTGTTGGAGCTGCACGCTGAAGCTGATCACCGCCACGCTTTTACTACCGCTCACCTCTAACGTTAATTATTAACCAAATGCATCCTTATGAGATAAATCAGCTATAGATAGGCCTGCACAAAATTAACACAATATTACAACTTACAGTTGCACAAAACAAAAGGCTGCGAATGCACATGCAAGCTTGCAGTCATGATGAAGGTGTAGTCAACTCCAGCTGTAAAATGGTTCCAAATAGAACTAGGGCACGCTCGCATCATTTTTCCTCCCGTTTCCTCACGCACGCGCATGACCCTGCTTAATCAATGATCGATAAGTCTTATCGATCAAATGTCTTATCGACAATTAATCGATCATCGATTAATCGTTGACATCCCTAGTTAATAACTTCAATAAAGTAATAGCCTAGTTAAAAATTACTTCTTTTTTTTTTACAGGATATCCAATTGTTTAGTCAATCATTCAAGAAGGTCCTTCAAAGCTCTAACTAACTTGTGCCTGGTCTTATAAAAAAGTAACATAGTTATTGTAATTTTTAAACCATATCATTTGTTACAATAATGCTATGAAAAAATAGCAGTGTACACATTTAGAAACTAAAGAAACATGACTAAGATGTTAAATACATCTTTAGTGAAAAATCTATTCCCATAACAGAATATATATTATTAATTCTACAAGAAGATAATCCAAAAATAAATATAATAGGAAGTGATCATTAGTAGTTTAGGTATATGCCTGATGAAGGTCATGAGACCGAAAACTTGTTAATAAAAACCTTTTGATATTTTTGCAAGCATTGATATTGTGAAGGATTTCCTTTATTTTAAGGTCATGAGTTTAAAAGGCTTTATGTGTGTAACACACAATTTATGTCATGTTTGTCTTTCTCTACAGCGTTTTAAAGTGGTAAATTCTCAATCGAGATTGGAATGCATTTGTTGCACTTTGATTGCATTGTTAGCAACATTGATTCATGCATCTGACATTTTATCAATAAGCATGTTTGATAGGAACAGCTCATACAAATCCTATCACACTTTTAGAGCATGCTGGTAAGTATAGGAGTATAGGCTACAGTGGTTTGTGCGCCAATCATACACAATTATATAAACTGGGCTTCAGACATGTTGCGCAGATAATTGGTCTCTTCAGTTCATATGGGGACTAAGTGCTTATAAGGGTGGGGTTACCTCCCCCATCTGGTAAATAAATAAATGTACATGTAGACACAAAAACAGTTTATGTGTGTATTTTGCTGTGCCAACCTAACACAACATGGTAGTTGTGGTTAGGTGCTGAAAAAAATCAGTGTTATTGAGTGAATTGGTTAAATGTTTGGAATGAATGTTTCAAGTGAAGTTAATACACGTAATTTCGGGAGGAGTACGCCCATCTAATCTTTCAATTAATACCAAGGTATAAAACCAGCAGCTTACCTCTTCCCCTTTTTGGTTCCTGAAGCATTTGACCTGCCCAACTCATCACGGGGCTCGGTCGATCCTCATCGCGATGCATCGAGGCCTTCATCATCATCAACATCATCCTCTTCAGCAGTAACGTTAAGCCTACCTCCTGCTGAGGAATGGTCCATCAACGTGCTCAGGCAAACGTTATCCAGCGCGGGTTTTCCATTTCACCCAGAGGAATTCAAAAGCGCAACTTCACGATCTGCTCGTGTGCTTTCACCAAAAACTCTCACTCTCACGGCGCATTCAGCGTTCTCGCAGCAACACGCAAACATCAACACAAACAACTGCACGATCTATACGGTCCGTTTCAGCTGCCTCAGCTGCCGCAGCTGCCGACGCTTTCACGTCCGCCCCTTAATTCGGCCGGCACTATCGCGGCCGCAGACATTAGTTCCGCGTCTGCTCGCAATAGTTCCACGGCCTCTTCGACTGTTACCTTTCACCCTCCCACAGGTAAGTATAGCTTCTTCTGTTCTTCTTTCCACGCTTCCAATATTTCTGTGCTTTCTGGCTTTTATTCTGTTAAATCGAGAAAAGCTATACAATAATTTCTCCTCTGCTATTGGAGCAGGCCCAAAGCGTGAGGCTGCCTCCGCAAACGGTCCTGCCCCCCCTCCCTTAATTTCTTCTTTGCTATAGGTGCAGACCCAAAGCGTGAGGCTGCCTCCACAAACGGTCCTGCCCCCCCCCCCCTTAATTTCTTCTCTGCTATAGGTGCAGACCCAAAGCGTGAGGCTGCCTCCGCAAACGGTCCTGCCCCCCCCCCCCCCTTAATTTCTTCTCTGCTATAGGTGCAGACCCAAAGCGTGAGGCTGCCTCCGCAAACGGTCCTGCCCTCCCCCCCTTCATTTCTCCTCTGCTATAGGTGCAGACCCAAAGCGTGAGGCTGCCTCCGCAAATGGTCCTGCCCCCCCCCCCCTTAATTTCTTCTCTGCTATAGGTGCAGACCCAAAGCGTGAGGCTGCCTCTGCAAACGGTCCTGCCCCACCCCACCCCCACTAATTTTTTCCTCTACTATCAGAGCAGACCCAAGCGTGAGGCTGCCTCCGCAGATGGTCATGCCCCTCCCTCTCTTTCCTTTCTCCACCGCCATTGGAGCCGATCCAAGCATGGGGTTGCTCCCCAAGCTTTCTATTCTCCAACCTTATTCAATCCAGCTTCTGCTTCCTCTACAGTTCATTGCCTCCTTCTCAGCTCAGAGTTAAACTAAACAATCAAATTACACTTTATTTTTTCCAAGATGTTTTCTGTCTTTTAAGGCAGTTTTATCACTATGATTTTATTTCAAGTTTTTGTTTTAAATAAGTTTAGCTTAGTTAGTTGTTTGACGCTATAAAAGTTGTCACTGAGGAACCAGCAGACTTTTTCAGGAGAGGAGTGGAGTTTTTATCTTAATTTCTATATTTCCCAGATTTTGGCATTAATATTAAGAGCATTAGCCCGAAGGTGGACACCGTTCCAACCCCAGCATTGCAATCCTACTGGACAACTTGGAGAGCTTTTTCAAACGATTCCTACAACCAACTTGTTTTCCCAAATTCTCCCTCTTTTTTCATTTTTTGATGTCATATGAGATGTCCACCCAATCTAGTACCATCAAAGTCTATCTCGGCTGCTTTCAATTTCTAATCTACAACCATCCATCCGACCATCTATGATCTCTAAGTTTTAAACAAGAACACCATCCGTTTCCTCATCAAAAGCAATAAACGGATCAAATTAAAAAACTGCCTTTTCATTCCTATCTTCAATCTCCCGACACCCATCCAGCAATATCAATATCTTTCCTTCTCCCTTGCCACAGGGAGGTGCAGATCTCCTCACGTCTCGACCCGCTGTTTTCTGATGAGAACAACCTTCCTGTCACCAAGGCAGTGAAGTTCATTAAAAAAGCTTCAGCAAATCCCCACCCACTCTGGTAATTAGGCTTACTTATATTCACCTCACTTCTTCCGTAATGGAGCAGACACCACCGCAGGCCAAAAAGGACTGCCACACCATCAATTAAACTACTGGGTTGGTGGTCCTTAGACGCCTTTCGATTTTACTTTGTTCGGATCTCAGCCTCATCAAACAAGCCATCTTCACTTGATGCTGCAGTGCTCTGCCAATTTGATACTGCCGCTGCAGTATTTGGATTTACTAGATATCACCGTTGTAGTCCTTCAATTAATGCCACAGTCCCTCGCTTGATGCTCCAGGGCTTCGCTTGCCACTACAGTGCTCTGTCATTTTGATGCTGCCACTGCAGTGCTCCAACTATTTAATGCTGCTCTGCAGTGCTCCTCCAGTTTGATGCTGCCACTGCAGTGCTCCTCCAGTTTGATGCTGCCACTGCAGTGCCCCTACTATTTAATGCTGCCGCTGCAGTGCTCCTCCTCCTATTTGATACTGCCACTGCAGTTCTCCTCCTATTTGATGCTGCCGCTGCAGTGCTCCTCCTATTTGATGCTGCCGCTGCAGTGCTCCTACTATTTAATGCTGTCACTGCAGTGCCCTTACTATTTAATGCTGCCACTGCAGTGCTCCTACTATTTAATGCTGCCACTGCAGTGCTCCGTAATTTTGATGCTGTCACTGCAGTGCTCCTCCACTTTGATGCTGCCACTGCAGTGCCCCTACTATTTAATGCTGCCACTGCAGTGATCTGTCATTTTGCCGCTGCTGCAGTGCTCCTCCTATTTGATGCTGCAGTGCTCCTCCTATTTTGTTGCTACATTGCTCCGCCACTTTGACACTGCCGCTGCAGTGCTCCTCTTATTTGATGCTGCCGCTATAGTACTCCTCCAGTTTAATGCTGCCACTTGCAGGGCTCCTCCCTTTTAATGCTGCTGCTGCAGTGCTCCTCCAGTTTAATACTGCCACTGCAGTTCTCCTCCTATTTGATGCTGCAGTTTTCCTCCTATTTGATTCTGCCACTGCAGTTCTCCTCCTATTTTATGCTGCCGCTGAGGTGTTCCTCCTATTTTGATGCTACAGTGCTCCGCCATTTTGATACTGCCGCTGCAGTGCTCCGCCATTTTTACACTGCCAATGCAGTTCTCCTCCTATATTGATGCTGCAGTTTTCCTGCTATTTGATTCTGCCACTGCAGTTCTGCTCCTATTTGATGCTGCCGCTGCAGTGTTCCTCCTATTTTGATGCTGCAGTGCTCCTTCTATTTGATGCTGCCGCTACAGTGCTCCTCCAGTTTAATGCTGCCACTGCAGTGTTCCACAATTTGATGCTGCCACTGCAGTGTTCCGCAATTTGACGCTGCTGCAGTGCTCCACCAATTTGATGCTGCAGTTCTCCTCCAGTTAAATGCTGCCACTGCAGTGCACCTCCTATTTAATACTGCCACTGCAGTGCACCTCCTATTTAATACTGCCGCTGCAGTGTTCCTCCTATTTAATGCTGCCTCTGCTGTGCTACTCCTATTTGATGCTGCCACTGCAGTGCTCCTCCTTTTTCGATGCTACAGTGAGCCGCAATTCGATACCGCCGCTGCAATGCTCCTCCAATTTTATGCTGCAGCTGCACTGCTCCTCCATTTTGATGCTGCCCCTCCAGTGCTCCACAATTTGATACTGCCACTGCAGTGCTTCTCCTATTTGATGCTGCCACTGCAGTGCTCCACCATTTGATGCAGCCGCTGCAGTGCTTCGCAGTTTGATGCCGCAGTGCTCCGCAATTTGATTCTGCCACTGAATTGCTGAATTGCTGGGCCAATTTTATGCTGCAGTGCTTCTGCTATTTGATGCTGCTACTGCAGTACTTCGCTATTTCGTGACTGTCACTGCAATCCTTTGCTTGATACTGCCGCTGCAGTGCCCAGTGCTCCACAATTTAATATTGCCACTGTAGTGCTCCTCCAATTTGATGCAGCCGCTGTAGTGCTTCTCAATTTGATACTGCCACTGCAGTGCTTCTGTGCGTTATTTCTGCTTTGCTTGATACTGCCGCTGCAGTGCCCCGCTAATTTGAGACCGCTGCTACAGTGCCCTGCCAATTTGAGACTGCCGCAGCAGTGCCATGCCATTTCGAGACTGCCGCTGCAGTGCCCCGCCAATTCAAAACTGACGCTGCAGTGCCCCGCCAATTCGAGACTGCCGCTGCAGTGCCCCGCCAATTCGAGACTGCCGCTGCAGTGCCCCGCCATGTAAAGACTGCCGCTGCAGTGCCCCGCCATCTTGAGGCTGCTGCAGTTCCCCGCCAGTTTGAGAATGCTGCTGCAGTGCTTTGCTTGAAGCTGCTGCAGTGCCCCACCAATTCGAGAATGTTGGAGGCTGCTGCAGTGCCCCGCCAGTTTGAGAATGCTGTCACAGTGCTTTGCTCGATGCTGCTGCAGTGCCCCGCCATTTTGAGACTGCCGCTGCAGTGCCCCGCCATTTTGAGACTGCTGCTGCAGTGCTTTGCTTGATGCTGCTGCAGTGCCCTGCCAATTTGGGAAAGCTGCTGCAGTGCCCCGCCATTTTTGAGACTGCTGCTGCAGTGCCCCGTCAATTCGAGAATGTTGCTGCAGCGCTTTGCTAGATGCTGCTGCAGTGCCTCGCCAATTCGAGAATGTTGCTGCAGCGCTTTGCTTGATGCTGCTGCAGTGCCCCGCTCAATGCCTGACTACTGCTGCAACCCCTCACCTATTTCATAAACTGCCACAGCAGTTACCTACCTCAGTACTGCTACAGTGCCATCTTCCATTCAGTCTATTTAACAATTTTGGGGGGTCTTCTGGAATAATTATGCAGACTCCTCCCGTAATCATGAGCTTTTCAAATTTCCATGATTCTTGCTTGCTGTCTATTTCTGCATTATGTTTTTGGGGGGCAATCGGAGCTCGGGTAGAATATCCTCTCCGAGCCCCTCTATAGCAGACAGCAAGCCAAATCTGTTTACCACTTTCACTAAGATTATATGGGCACACAAACTCGTGAAGTGAAGTTAATAAACGTAATTTCAGGAGGAGTACGCCCATCTAATCTTTCAATTAATACCAAGGTATAAAACCAGCAGCTTACCTCTTCCCCTTTTTGGTTCCTGAAGCATCCCTCCTCCTCCCCTGCTCCTCCTTTTGTACACCACATTGGTGGTGGTTGAGGAGAGATCCCTGACACGAGTGTAAAGCGCTTTGGGTGTACAGTAGTACATATGAAAGCGCTATATAAAAGACTCATTCATTCATTATTTTATTCATTCAATTTGCCTGTTATAGGGGGGCAATCGGAGCTCGGGTAGAATATCCTCTCCGAGCCCCTCTATAGCAGACAGCAAGCCAAATCTGTTTACCACTTTCACTAAGATTATATGGGCACACAAACTCGTGAACTGGCTGATTTTTTGATTATCTTCTCTCTCTCTCTCTCTCTCTCTCTCTCTCTCTCTCTCTCTCTCTCTCTCTCTCTCTCTCTCTCTCTCTCACACACACACACACACACACACACACACACACACACACACACACACACATCACACAATTTGGCTAACTGAATAATTTTATATTATATATATATATATATATATATATATATATATATATATATATATATATATATATATATATATATATATATATATATATATATTATAAAACTGCTGAAAAAAAACTACATCACTTCCATTGCCTTTACCAGGACATTACAATAATCTGACTTTTTTACATAGTTATTGTAGGGATATTTAATCTTTGTTTTAACAAGTATACTGTCTACTAAAGTCTCAAAGACTGACATCTGTTGTGCTGTGCTCATGATGATCAAATGTCAACTTCCAAACTTCTTCTGAGTCTTCTTACAGTCTTTCATGTGTGTGTATTCTTTCAAAAAGCTGTTGTAAAGCTTCCAACCAAGGCCCTAGTTGCGATTCATGATGGTAACTTACTTGACTTATTTGCACAATAACTCAATCAGAAAAGTCAGAAGAAGTCTTTTCCTTCTTTATTCTGCTTTCTAAAAATGGACTGCCCTTGAACAGTCTCCATATATCGTTCGGTCTCTGAATTAATCAATAACTCAGGTGTCTGTTCGTTTGGGGGGAGGGTGGGGGGACTACTGTGCCATACGACTCATTTCAGCTTCTGTGAGGTGAACTGGTGCACAACAACAAAGGTGTCTACATAGTTCAACATCATTCATGGGCTTTATGGTGTGCTGAATTTATTAGCTCCAAGAAACAAACAGAAACACTTCCCTGCAGAAAACTCCCACATGAAATATCTTAGCAAGCATATGTTACTAGCAATGCAATTTACAGAGCTTATCAGTTTGTTCACAAACATGTAGCGAAGTGTGGGAGAGGGGAAAAGTGCTGTTAAGATATTTTTAAGCTGTCTCAGCTTTCTGTTTCAATCCTATCACTCTCTGAGGAGACCTTTAGTTTGTTTCTAAGGGAGCTTCTGTTGTGGTGAAGTTAGGGTCATTAGAGCGTATCTCTGATCAATGCTCTATTGGCATGCTTCTACACCCTAATACCTGATATTTGAGTGAAAGCTAAACTCTAATTGTACTAAATATTTAAAACTTGTCTCCTTGTTTAAACTTTTATTAGCAACTGACTAATGAAACTGAGAAACAATACTTGCACAAACAAAATATAAAACAGTACAAAAGGATCAAAAGGATAAAAATGACTATTATTTCATAAGCACATTAAATGTAATCTATGTGGACAGGTATATACTAGATTTGACAATGGGTACATTTTTTAGTATCTTGATGAGAAAGCCCTCTCCTAAGTCTTCTACAGGACTGTCACAATAGTAGATGATTTATGAGCCACAATAACAAAGGTTCTCTAATAAAACCAACACTGACCATATACAAGATATCAAGGAGAATAAAGGATCTGAACTGAACTTTCCTGAACTTGTATCTGGAGATTTATGTAATGCACTAGGTAATGAAAATAATAACTAAAATAAAAATGTAAACAAAAAAAAAAAACTTTTTACAGCTTATGGAAACATGTTATTAACTTATCTCGAAAAAAATATGTTTTGAATAATGTCCTAGTTTCTCTTTAATTGACTAGAAAAGTGGCAAATGTCAGTGACTACAAACATTACTGACGTCAAACTTGACACAATCTAATTTCGTCTATACAATAATGGTTTGTTTGTTAACATTAGTTAATAGTTAGCATGAACTAAAAATTATCAATTAATGATCGATCAATTAAATTGAAACTTATTGTAAAGTGTTTGTTTTTTGGTGAACTACTCCTTGAAAAAAATAAAATAAAAATTATACAGTTTGAGAGTTTTTAATGATGAGCTAACTTCATAGAACGTTAAAATATAACGTTAGCTTTTGTTAAGTTGAACAAATTAGTAGTTACAATGTGGACATGACTGAGTAAACCGAGAGAACAAATCCTTAATTCGTGGTCAGTGTATATTTCTCATGTTGTGCATCACATGCTAGCATTATTGTGAGGAAATGGCGACGAGAACCTCGTATTACATTAATGCAAGAAGTTTTAATGTATCTTATCTGATTTGGTACGTTAGATAGTTACGATGACGTTTCGTTGAGTTCTTTTGATAATTTTTTTAAACATGCTTTGCGTTATGACATTTTGGTCGACAGACTAAACAGCAAACAAATGTAAAACTCACAGACGCTCTACATAGGCTTGTTTTTATGTTAGAGATCTTTCAACAGTTTCAAAATTAGTGAAAGTAATGATGTGAATGCAAATATTAATATTAAAACATTTGCTGTTTACTGATTATTGTTTTTTTATATCTTTTTTCTTAATTTCAGTACATTTAGCATGTGCATCCAGTCCTTTGTGCATTTGATGTAAACTGGTTGCAAGGGACAGAAGAGAGAGACCAACTTATGGTTGTCCTGAAATCTACTCCGTGGTACAGTTAATTTGGTGGCTTAGTTAACCCAAAAATGCAAATGTGATGTTTTTTTTCTGCTTACCCCTAGGGCATCCATGATATAGGTGACTTTGTTTCTTCAGTCGAACACAAAATAATATTTTTAGCTCCAACCGTTGCAGTCTGTCAGTCATATAATGCATGTGAATGGAAACAAAATCCATAAGAGTTAATAAAATATGCACAGAGAATCCATATCAAACCCTGCGGCTTGCGACGACACATTGATGTTCTAAGACACAAAACGATCGGTTTGTGCGAGAAACCCAACAATATTTATATAATTTATTATGTCCAATGTGACGTCCAATAGTCTTCAGCGCATGATCACTTGAGGTCAATGTACACAATCTTGCATAGAGATATGCATGAGAGATCACTTCTGGTGCTCCGTGTCTTAGGAAATCTAAAGCCGAGGACACACCTAACTGTAATAGAATGATGGTTAGTGACATCTGTGTATATGACGTAAGAACGTAAAGAGGAAGTGTGTGCGTATGACATTGACACACAACACAGCTCTACGAGTTCACGAGATGATGCAGTAAAAGTTAAGAGAGCTGACAATCAAGACTGGACATTGTATTCTCTCACACAACACAAGGGTTTATTACATGGTGTCAGAGTGCCGATCATCGGGCGAAGTTTAACCCACCGGCAAGCTTTTGCTTCGAGAGACCAGCAGAATGGACCAACTGGAAAAAGCGGTTTGCACGTTATAGAACAGCGACTAAACTGGATAAAGAGGATGGCAGTGTCCAAGTAAGCACCCTTATATATGCCTTGGGGGGCGAAGCAGAGAATATTTTCAGCTCATTCACCTTCGACGCGGAGGGAGAAACTACGAACTGGTCCTTGGGAAGTTTGACTCGTATTTCATACCAAAGCGCAACGTAATCCACGAAAGAGCATGCTTTTATCAGCGCGTTCAACGTTCAGGGGAGAGAGCGGAATCTTTCATCCGATCCCTTTATGAACTTTCAGAGCACTGCGAGTTTGGGTCCGCCCGTGAGGAGCACATTAGAGACCGAATTGTGGTAGGAATACAGGACAAGGAACAGCAAGTTGCAGCTCATCCCACATCTCACACTGGAAATGACGGTGCAAGAAACCCGCCAGTCGGAGGAGGTGAAAGGAGAGGCTGCTGCTGCATGCGCAATTTAAGAGGTAGCACACAAACGATATACACAACGGAAGCAACACATGCCAGGGCCAAAGTTCAGACAATACTCCAGAGACAACGAAAGGGAGAAAGTATGTGGAATGTATTCAATAGCCCAGGTGGCCGTCTGAACTGTATCGGCCAGTTTACAGCACACACTGAGTATAAAAAGGACCGGTACTCATTCAAAGTGTTTGTTATCAAAGGAGAGGCCGCTAGCAACCTACTTAGCCGACCAGTAGCAGAACAGATGGGGCTGATGAAAATAATTCTGGAGGTGCACAGTGCTGTAATGGAGGTCGGCTTACTAAAAACACAGCCAGTGAAGATTTCATTACAAGAAAACGCACAGCCCTACGCAGTATATACCGCACGCAGGATTCCAATTCCTCTCATGAAACCTGTGAAGGAGGAACTCGACCGGATGGAAGCTGAGGGCATCATAGAGAAAGTAACAGAGCCCACAGAGTGGTGCGCACCAATAGTGCCAGTTCCTAAAAAGTCTGGACAGGTGCGTATATGTGTCGACCTTAGGAAATTAAATAAAGCTGTAAAAAGAGAAAGGTTTGTCTTACCCTCTGCAGAGGAGATCATAGCAAAGCTGAATGGAGCGAGGGTGTTCTCCACACTAGATGCAGCTGCAGGGTTCTGGCAAATACCGCTGAATAAAGACAGTCAAAGACTGACAACCTTCATTACTCCTTTCGCCAGGTACTGTTTCAGAAGCCTTCCATTGGAATCTCCAACGCTCCTGAAATTTTCCAAAGGAAAATGATGGAAACTCTAGAAAGCCTGGAGGGAGTAGACGTTTACATGGATGATATTATCATCCACGGAAAGTACATAGTGGAACATGACCAACGACTCCAGTCAGTAATGGAACGAATACAGTCAGCTGGCCTGAGGTTGAACACAGGAAAGTGTAAGATGAGGCAAGAGAAGCTACACTTCTTGGGCCATGAAATCAGTGCGGAGGGGGTGCGGCCGGACCCAGCCAAAGTATCCGCTATTAACAAACTGCCTCCACCTGACAATGCACAGGGGTTAAAAAGAGTTCTTGGGATGGTCAATTACCTGGGGAAGTACCTAATTTAGCAGACGTGGGATGACCGCTCCACGACCTGCTGAAAGCCAAACCAATATGGACATGGGGTCCAGCCCAACAAACAGCTTTGCTGGAGATAAAAAGACTCCTCGTATCCTCACCTACGCTGGCATTTTATGATGCAAAAAAACCAACCATGGTGTCGGCAGACGCGAGCAGCTATGGAATTGGTGGCATACTGATGCAGCAACATGATAAGGACTGGAGACCAGTGGCTTACTGCTCCAGACAACTGAGTGAAGCTGAAACCAGATACGCTCAAATAGAAAAAGAGTGTCTGGCTGCTGTCTGGTCGTGTGAGAGATTTGAAAAGTACTTGTATGATCTAAATGAGTTCAAACTGATCAGTGACCATAAGCCATTGGTGCCACTGATAAACGCCAAAGACCTGGACATGGTTCCGCTCCGCTGCCAGAGGCTGCTTATGCGATTGATGAGAATCAACCCTACTGCAGAATACGCACCAGGGAAAAGCTTCAGCTTCTGATATTTGTAAACAACACAGCAGTAATGACTTCATGAACTTCTTTACTAGTAAGATTGATAATATTAGGAATAAAATTATAACCATGCAGCCGTCTATTACAGTATCACTTCAGACAGAGCATTGTAGTGTCACTGAGGAAAAATTATACTCATTCACTTCTATAGGAGGAGAAGAATTGGCTAAACTTCTTGTAAAATCATCAAAATCAACAACATGTATGCTTGACCCTATACCGACTAGGCTATTAAAAGAGATACTTCCAGAGGTCATAGATCCTCTGCTTAATATCATTAATTCATCTTTGACATTAGGATATGTACCGAAAACTTTTAAGTTGGCTATAATTAAACCACTTATTAAAAAAACGCAACTTGATCCTAAAGAATTAGTCAATTACAGGCCAATCTCGAATCTACCGTTTCTATCAAAAATACTAGAAAAGGCAGTGTCTTCACAATTATGTTCCTTTTTAGAAAGAAATGGTATATGTGAGGATTTCCAGTCAGGATTTAGACCATATCATAGTGCTGAGAGTGCTCTAATTAGAGTTACAAATGATTTACTCTTATCATCTGATCGTGGTTGTATCTCTCTATTAGTGTTACTCGATCTTAGCACTGCATTTGATACTATCGATCACAATATTCTTCTGAATAGAATCTAAAATTATGTTGGCGTTAGTGGAACTGCTTTGGCATGGTTTAAATCGTACTTATCTGACCATTATCAGTTTGTAGCAGTAAATGAAGAGATGTCACACCGATCACAAGTTCAGTATGGGGTACCGCAAGGCTCAGTGTTAGGACAGTTGATTTTCACCCTGTATATGCTACCACTGGGAGATATCTTTAGGAAGCATGGCGTTAGTTTTCATTGTTATGCTGACGATACTCAGCTCTATATTTCCTCACGCCCTGACGAAACCTACCAATTCACAAGATTAACGGAATGCATAGCTGATATAAAAAATTGGATGAATAGTAATTTCCTGCAACTTAATTCAGATAAAACTGAATTTTTAATTATTGGACAGAAAAGCTCCACAAGTAGTAACCTAGAATACTGTCTAACACTTGATGACTGCTCTGTCAAGCCCTCGTTGTCAGTGAGGAACCTGGGTGTGCTCTTTGATACCAATCTTTCATTTAAAAACATTAACGTAACGCCACGTTTCTAGCATCTGTAAAACCGCATTCTATCATCTTAAAAATATATCTAAATTATGGCACATGCTTTCAATGCAAAATGCTGAACAGTTAGTACATGCGTTCATGAGCTCAAGGCTAGATTATTGTAATGCTCTACTGGGTGGTTGCCCTGCTCACTTAATAAACAAACTCCAGCTGGTCCAAAATGCAGCAGCTAGAGTTCTTACTAGAACCAGGAAGTATGATCATATTACCGTATTTTCCGGACTATAAGTCACACTTTTTTTCATAGTTTGGCTGGTCCTGCGACTTATAGTCAGGTGCGACTTATATATCAAATTTAATTCATACTGACTGACAAGAATAAACATATAGCCGCGAGAATGCGCTCTATGCTGCTCCTGTAGCCTAATATTTACTTAAAGACAACAACTTAGAAAGACTGAACACAAACAAAATGCCCCCATAAAGAAAATCTTATTCTGCAAAATACAAACAGCATGTAGTAAAACATGCAGCGGAGAACGATTCTCACAGCGTTCGTCTCGCGTGGCAGAGCCTCTCCCGGCAGAGAGTTCAAGCCTCTGTGGACTCGTTCCTTCAGCTCTGGCCATCTTGCTTACAGTCCGCAAGTAGATTTTTTTTTCTTCTTCATCACAGTTAAAGTAACCTCTGCTTTTCGCCAGTCCCTTACAAGTTTCTCACTCACTTCAAACTTTCTTTCTTCTGCTCGGGTTATGCAGTGAAGCGGGCACGAGCGAGTGCTCGCGAGCAGGTGCTCGCATGCGCGCGCGCGGGTGCTCGCGTGCTCGCATGCGCGTGGCTCCAGCTCTGCCTTAATGCGACTTATAGTCCAGTGCGACTTATATATGTTTTTTTCCGCGTCATGACGCATTTTTTGACTGATGCGACTTATACTCCGGAGCGACTTATAGTCCGGAAAATACGGTAGTCCAGTTCTGTCAACACTGCACTGGCTCCCTATTAAACATCGCATACATTTTAAAATCTTGCTTATTACTTACAAAGCACTAAATAGTTTAGCTCCCCGGTACGCATTATACTCCATCACGTCTATTGCGGTCTCAAAACTCTGGCCAGTTGATAATACCTAGAATATCTAAATCAACTGAAAAAAATGTTTTTTTTTGTTTTTTTTAAGTTTCGCTTCTTTGCCATCTTCCATGTGTCCATGGCGTAAAATGAGAGCGTGGGGGAGGCGGAGACTTGAATATATAGGGGCGTGTTATTCTAATGACGATCGTTTTCAGCCGCGGCATTTATCAAGGGCAAGCATTGCATACACCTGGATTACAGAGGTGCGCACAGCTTCATAAATCAGGCGGTGAGAGGAGTGTAAGCATAATCTTACGCCAACATATATGCCTGTTTCTACGCAAGATTGATAAATGAGGGCCAATGAGAGCATTGATCCATCATGCCTTGTTACCACTGTGCAGGTAGGTGGTGGTGTTGTAATGATGTGGGGGATGTTTTATTGGCACACTTTAGTCCCCTTAGTGCCAATTGGGCATCGTTTAAATGCCACGGCCTACCTGAGTTTCTGACCATGTCCATCCCTTTATGACCACCATGTACCCACCCTCTGATGGCTACTTCCAGCAGGATAATGCACCATGTCACAAAGCTCGAATCATTTCAAATTGGTTTCTTGAAAATTACAATGAGTTCACTGTACTAAAATGGCCCCACAGTCACCAGATCTCAACCCAATAGAGCATCTTTGGGATGTGGTGGAACAGGAGCTTCGTGTCCTGGATGTGCATCCCACAAATCTCCATCAACTCCATCAACTGCAAGACTGCCATCTTATCCATATGGGCCAACATTTCTAAAGAATGATATATATATATATATATATATATATATATATATATATATATATATATATATATATATATATATATATATATATATATATATATATATATATATATATATATATATATATATTAGGGGTGTAACGGTTCACAAAATTCACGGTTCGGTTCGATACGATACACTGGTGTCACGGTTCGGTTCGATACGATACACTGGTGTCACGGTTCGGTTCGGTACGGTTCGGTATGTTTTAGATACAGCAAAAAGAAAAAATTGGCAGATAAATTACCTTTTTTATTATTATTTTTGTGCCGTGCGTGTTGCGTTGCAGGAGCCCCACACGCTGTAGTGCTTTCACATATGCTGCGTTTGCAGTCCGCAACTGATCCTGTTGCATACCACAAACACAGCATTGATTCATTATTTTTTTATTTAAAATCCAAAAGTTTTTACTGAACATGCCTCGTCAGAATTCCAATTCTCTTTGTTTACTCTTTAATAGAAGTCAGGTTACTGGTAGTATCCTGACTTCTACTACATTTAAACAACATTTTAATAAGTTCATTTATTCATATTTATATACTTTAGATTTAGCTCACACAAGTAGCAAAACATTTAAACATAGGTTATAGCCCTAAATCACAAACATTTTAAATTAGAAACTTACAATAGTCTATTCAAAAACAGCCGACTCTCGTCTTTTCTTTCGTTTTTTACACCCTTTTAAAAGAAATCCTGCAGGTCATAAAGAACTTTGCTTTTCACCTCCAAGAAAGTACGAGTGCTATCCATTATGGCACTTTTTTTTTTACCTAAATGCCAGGTAAGGTGTCGTTTTGTTGCTTTACTTGAGAAAAAAAGCCATGTTGACTTTGAAACAATAGTATATTTTAAATTACTAGACTTTCGCGTCAGTACATGTTAATTTTAATGCGAAAAGTCTTCTGTCGCTTTAATGCAGCAACGCAGCGCAGCGCAGCAGAAAATAGACTCGGTACGAAAACGATCCGTGCACTGCTGCAGACGCAACACTCCTGGAACGGACTGACGGACAGCATCCGCGTGCAGTGTAGCTGTCATCCGTTAACATGGGTACGGAAAAAAATACGCACCGCACACGTAGGTACTGCAGACGGAGTGTGTGTGAAACGGGCGTTAGGTCTCATATGCGCGGCTATAAATGGACCACTCGCCGCGGTGATGTCTTTTTCCATTTGAATAAGTTGGAAATGTCTGTCTAAATGCTGCGGGGATAGTTTGTGGGATAGTTTGTGGCTGTTTCTTGTGTCTTGTTGTCGGCGTAAATGAGATGATTGACATGACATGAATTATTCCCGCTGCTGTACCATCAGCAAATGCGACATACCGTTGTTTTTTAATCCATCACTCTTGCCAACACCATCATAGCTTACAAAGAATCCAAAGTTCACCCAAACACCAGACCTGTTGGTTATTGGAGGATCTTCTATTTCTGGTTTGTTAAACGC
This sequence comes from Pseudorasbora parva, assembly GCF_024679245.1. Lineage (NCBI taxonomy): Eukaryota > Metazoa > Chordata > Actinopteri > Cypriniformes > Gobionidae > Pseudorasbora > Pseudorasbora parva. Next base: position 22,839,662 of record NC_090180.1, on the reverse strand, counting down.
AATAGCCATTTTGCAGTGAGCATTCAGCGCGTAGCCCACTGAGTAAGCGAGCACCTGACTGAGCAGCCTAAAACATATTTGGTGTTTTTTTTTTTTCTTTCAGTTCGGCGGTGTCAGGGGCATTGGCTGTTATGTCGTTTTGGTTATTGGGCTACCTTGTTGAACGCATATTATTATATTTCACACACTTTTTTATTTTCCAAATCTAATTAATTAGTCAAAGAACCGTTCGGTACACAATGCGTACCGCGTACCGAACCGAAAGCCTCGTACCGAACGGTTCAATACGAATACGCGTATCGTTACACCCCTAATATATATATATATATAACTCTGCTGACACTATGTTAAGCCCCGCCCACCGTCTCTATACACAATATGTGCCTGACCAGAGTTTGTTTTTTACAGCTCAGACGTTTATTGAGAGTTGCTAGACGATTCTCGCGGCAGATTAGATTTGCTACCGCTATAGGGTGCGTCTAGATTCCTAGATTACCTGAATCCAGCTCATTGTAGGCACCTGCATACAGATATTTAGTCTTTGATTAGTCGTTGAATGGACAGAGTCCAAGATCACCCATATTTGACCAGTTCAGTTAAGCAATAAACAAAACTATAGAAAATCCTATGAAAATAGAACATTTATAGCCTATGAGCAAAATACAGTATACTTTTTTGCTAATGTTACACAATACACAAAAACAGTGGTCTCAAAAAAATTTTTACACACTTAAGCTACACATTTTTCTTTTTCTTGCATTGATTAAATAAGTTTGTCTATGTAATTTTTGCAATGAGTTTCACCAAGTAATGTAATTTTATTGTTCTTTTTTTTTTTTCTGATGACTTAAGCACATTTTTCTTGTAACTATTGGCTATTTTCGCAAAGCTCTACACACAAATAAGAAAACCCTTCACCAAATCAGCAAAACATTGTAGTTATCTTGCCAAAGCTAATAAACCTTGCTAAACTCTTCAAACCTTCGTAAACATTTTTTTTACAATTGCTTAAGCACAATTTGAAAAACAAGGGTCATTTTGTTAAAACACTACAAACAATTCACACATCCACAGACACAAGCCGCAGAACACCTCAGTTATTTTGCAAAATTATTTTTTAGTTTCATTTTTTTAATGTTTAAAACTTTACAATCATTTAACAAAACACAATTTTGACACTTTAAGCCACACACATGGTTCATGTAACCTGAATATGTTTAATTAATTTACACAATGGTGTGCTCAATCCTACACACTTGTAACATTTCTACTTTTCTAATGATATAGTCTGGGTTTATTTTTTTTCCCCAGAGATATTTTTATAGTAAAGTACATATATTGACCAAACACAGCACAAAATCAGTAGGCCTACTGTACAATGATGAAAATATGTTTCTCTCCTCAGAGTAAAATACATCAAAGCATTTCCTAAAGTTGTACTTTGTACTAAAAGACAGAACATATTTTAAATAAAATATACTATGTGAGCTCTGTGAAAATAAAGCAAAAATCAGCATCTGGCCATAGCAGTTAATCCACATAACAGGCAATGTCATCTCTCACAAAACAGTAAGGGAAGAATATTTTTGAATAGCGAATCCATCCTTTCACAGACTCTGCTGTAGGAAAATGTATATTCCAGCACCGAATCGACACAAAGCATTCCAGAGACCCCCTCTCCGAACCCTGAACCAATCATAAAACTAATCAAGGATTCCCAAATGGCCCAGAGACAATATCTCGTCCCCTTTATCTGCGTTATCTCAAAACCAGCACAAGGACAAGATGAGTCACGTGACGTGTTTCCTCTTTGTTCTACAAGCGTAACAGCAGGTACAACCTCATGAAGAAGGGGCTCATTTATTACCGATAGACATAAATTTTCTCCTTTATGCAACACACTTGGTCCTGCATACTACACTCTATTTCAAACTTAAGACACTTTGTTCAAAAATGAAATCTCAGTGTTCCATTTGGAAAACACATGTATCCAAAATACAATACACATAGGGTAATTGCAACCATTCAAATACACACCTGAAGGCACTTACTTGCAAAGCTGAACACCAATCGGCCAACCACAAATAGGCCTCAGTTACTGTAAGCCATTTTGAGAAGCACTGAGGCATGGAGAGCAAGAGGCAGAGAGAGAGAGAGAGAGAGAGAGAGAGAGAGAGAGAGAGAGAGAGAGAGAGAGAGAGAGAGAGAGAGAGAGAGAGAGAGAGCTGGCCAAAGATACACAGAACAATATTTCAGATGATATTAGAGCAACTTTGGTGGATCATGTGATAAGTCATGGCCTGACAATGAGGGAGGCTGGGCAAAGAGTCCACCCACATCTAACAGCAACTCTCCATTCCAGACTGTATCTACAGTATTTACAGTACTGTACTGTATCACATTACTGTATCACAAGTAAAGTACATAGCACTGTAGCATTGAGATTTTACTGTAGTGTGAAGTATATATAACCGTAATGAGTACACTATGCCTTTAAGGGGGGCAGGTGATGACAGCGAGTTTAAAGTCTCGCAGTCATTCTAATCTTGAAGTCAATTAGAAGCACTTACTTCCTGATGGCTGAGCGTACTGCGCAGGCTCAGACTAACCTTGATGACTTAGATGTGATGTAAGCAACCTGTCTGATAGTCTTCTAGTAGTTGTGGAAAGTGAAATCTGAATCGCGTTGTTTAAATGTTTTGTCCCGTTGCTTTTGGCTCACTATCGGCTTCTCCCCATTCTTCTCCCTTGACTTTATCAGACTTTATGTCTCCACGTCCCCCCGACTGTCTCATAGACAGTAAAAGATTGCTTCCGAGCATCTCCTCCTGTCTATACGATAATTTCTCTACTGTGCGACAGAGTCACGTTGGTTATGATGCAGTCGTTAGCCTTTACAAAAACAGCTTCTACGGGGCGATAGTGTAAGATACAAGGTAATGGAGCCTTTTATACATTGTTGTTTTTTCTTTAGAAATAAACAATGGACAACTGGAGTCTTTAAACAAGTCTCAGATGTAAAGTTATTCACTGTCAAAGTGACGCAAAAATGAATGGGAGTCAACGGGATGCTAACAGCAGGTGATGGCTTGGTTAGCAATGTCCGCCCCTATGGGTGGTATGCTTTCCGAGTGCTAGATTACCCCCTTGTTTTTTCCCTTACGGTACTGGTGCTTTGGAGAAACTGCTTGTTGACTGCTGCCCTTGACGACGTGGTGTGAGTAAATGTGTCATTTTATCCATATGGGTCTAATATAATAAGAGACGTGTTAGTATTAAGTGCACCGTTTTGTTTTAGGTGCTGATGACCTGTTGATCTGAAAGTGCTGTGCGTGCAACACTGCGTTGGCTTCAGCTACCTAATGATCATGTGTGTATATTCTAATGCTTTTGACAATTCAATGTGAGTAGATGTCTTTTATATCCATGGGAGTATAATCTAAAAGGAGACATGTTAGTATTAAATGCACACCATTGTGTTGTTTTAGGATTATTCCCATGCTGATGAAGATCTGAACACGCTGTGTGCGGGCAACACTGTGTTTGCTTCAGCTACCTAATGATCACGTTACACTGAGTTGAGAGTAAAAGCGTGCACAGAGGTTCATACAGAATCGACTGTGTTACAACCCATTTCTGCCTTCAGTGAGACTCAGTCAACAAAGTGAACATATTGTAAGGGAGGTATGTGAGTATTTTATTAGTTTATCAGTGTGTAATGTCTTTTTGTGTAATAAAAAAAAAATCCTCCCTGTTGGTCTAGCAGCCACCATTTCTTTTCCCACTAATATAAATGAGATTTATTTGATTAATTTGCATTTTGTTTTTGGGTGTTTGTTATTTGTCCTTTTGTACTTATTTTGTTGGACAGTTTTCTTGTTTTATTTACTGGTTTATAACTGTATGGGAGATATTATATTTGACCTTTTGGTTGGTTTCATGAAAGATTTACTTTTTTTTTTTTTTTTTTTTTGGATTGGTGTGTTTTCTCCCTTGTGGTTTATCCAGTTTTATGATTACATTTCGAGTTACTTTTGAGTGTTATAATTGTCATTTTTTCTTATGTAATTTGAACAACATAACTTTATTTTACTTTACTTAGCACTAGATGTATTATTAATTTTGATATGTTTAACACAATCTTAACTTGTGGTGAACAGCACTTTTGTTATTCCTTTGTTTATTTATTTATTTTTAAATTATTATTATTTTTTGTTTGAGAAACGTGCTGTGAACCCAGGTTGTTTAAATAGTATCCATGAAGAAAGACTGTGAGTAACTAATAAAATTGAACCTTTTATACTCTGGCTTCTAGTTCATTTAATTGAGCTACCTGTGTTTAAAAATATTATGAGGGTCCCCTATCCCGAAAAAGTGGGGGTGTCGTAGTCTATTTAGTCGACATTCTTAAACCGCCATATAGTTGAGGTCACATATAGTACTGTGATGTACAGTATTGAGTATATCATTTGTAACCTTTCAGTACTTTAATTTTTGGTTGTTGTGAAAACCTTTGTTGGAAAAAAGAGCAGAAACTGTTAATATTGCACTGCTTCACAGAATGCTAAGTGATGAACTGAATAAAAACAGTGACAATTAAAGACTGCAGTATTTTATAAAGTAGACTACTGTAGTGTGTTCCCCCTGATTTTATGAATATATTCATATGATGCAAGTGTGTATCATTTTGTCATCAGAGCTACATTTTGACAAAGGAATGTTTTTTGATAGCAGAGCTTTAAAAGTGAAAGTGCCCTTTTCGATTGCACCACAGTACACCCGCGAACGCTATTTCCACCCCAGAATGAGCGTGATTTCAACCGAGGGGGAACAAATAATCTGTCCCTCTGAACACAACTGACTACCAGCCGAGCAACGCCATCCTAAGAGGAACTCATGCTCGTAGGAGCATTCAAACGCAAATACATGACTCTTCATTCTGGCTGAACTTGTAAAAATTGTATCTAAGCAAAAAAACTAAGGTTGACATGCTAGTATAAAGATTTTCAGGTTGTGGCTAAGAAATCGTGTCTGAATGAGACATTGGGACTTCACTCCTTTCCATTAACAATGATCCCTTTCCCAGTAACTTTATGAATGTGTGTTTTCGTTAGTTTGTGTGTTTAAAATAGTTCAATAAACTTTTGTTTACCTTTATTATCTATACAGTGTCTTTGGCAATGTGTTTATAAATTACTGCCTCATCAATTGTTACCTAAGCTCACAAAGGTGAAAATAAATTGATATTATTGCCATTGTAATGGGTAATATCCCAATTCAAGATTGATAAGGTACTCTAATTTCAACATAACGCTGGACGAATAGTTTATGAAGTGGTAAATATCAATTTTGAATCATTAATATGTATTATGGTTCCTTTCACTCTAACTCAATACCCCTTTGAGTTATTTGATCTGAATCAATTCCTTACACTGCATTAGTTAGGTCACAGGCTGCTTACATGGTTTGAATGAGGGATATCCTTACATAGGGCTGGAGATCGTAAACCTTCCACCGCAATGCCACAAAAAAACCTACCTCAATAGGGTTAAGGAAGGGAGAGTATTGCAGGAGATATTGGAGTAAAAATTGTGGATGCTCATGAATCTAGTTTTGGACCAGAGCAGAACAGTGGAAAGATATATTGTCTCAGATGAGAATGTACCACATCTGCTCTGCATCCATTTGGTCTTCTGCTATGACAATGAGAGTATGGGGGCCTTGTTGTAAGGACATAAGTTCCTAGGGACCCCACTGATTGCAGCACACAATACTCAAAACAGCTCTGTGGCCAATTATTTTTCTCCCTGTTCCTCTTACTGTAACATTGTCTTCCATTTTTTTGTTGAAGACAGGTAAACTCAAAAACTAAAAAAAAAACTAAAAAAATAAAAATAAATAAATAATAAAACTAACACAAGCCATCAAATTTATAAGCTCACAATGCACCAACTACACACTGATGGTATGAATAATAAACACATCTGGCTTTTGCTTTCTCTGTGCAAAAGGTAGGCTATGTAAGTTTGAGGTCATACTTTTGTCATAGTTCTTTAACGATACATACTCTCACAAGAAAAAAAAGGTGCTGTCACTGGGGCGGTACCCTAAGGTACACAATTGAAAAGGTACATATTTGTACCTTACTCACCCCTAAATTATATATTTTAGTGGTATACAGGTCCTTCAAAAAAATTAGTTCATTATTTTCCATAATGTAATGATACAAATTAAACTTTCATACATTTTTGATTCATTGCACACCAACTGAAATATTCCAGGTCTTTTATTGTTTTAATACTGATGATTTTGGCATGCAGCTCACGAAAACCCAAAATCTAAAAAAAAAAAATTTGCATATCATGAAAAGGTTCTCTAAACGAGCTATTAACCTAATCATCTGAATCAACTTATTAACTCTAAACACCTGCAAAAGATTCCTGAGGCTTTTAAAAACTCCCAGCCTGGGGAAAACACTTTTTTTTTGAGTTTGGAATTTGGGGTTTCCATGAGCTATATGCCAAAATCATCAGTATTAAAACAATAAAACACCTGAAATATTTCAGTTGGTGTGCAATGAATCTAAAATATATATATACATTATGGAAAATAATGAACTTTATCACAATATGCTATTTTTTCTCATATCACAATATGAGAAGGACCTGTATTTATCAGCATATCAGCACTTTAAAAGTGTGAAGTAGTACCCTGAAGGTACAAATTAGTACCTTTTCGGGTTTTATACCTTAGGGTACCACCCCAATGACAGCAATGTAACTTTTTCTGACAGTGCAGGGATCCAAACTTCAAGTAATCATGTTTATTTACACACATTAATACAAGCAATTGTTTTTTTGTTTTTGTTTTTTCAAGTAAAAAACAAACAAACAATCAGTCTACATCTGATCTCTCTGGGTCCGGCCACAAAATTCTGTCTGTATCACATGCAATGTCCTCTAGTCCAAGACACTGGGGAAAATATCTTCTGGAATGCCGTATACAGGCCTGACATGATTGCTGATCAATATCCCCACATGCCTCCTCCGTTGCCTGTAAAAGAGCTATGCATTGATGGGGATGACGGTCAGTGACCTTCCAGCACCAGACAGAAAAGAACTCTTCAATTGGATTCAAGAATGGATAGCATGGGGCAAGGATAAGTACACTGAAGAGTGGGTGATCTGTAAAATAGTTGCAGACCAAAACAGCCCTATGGAAACTAACGTTGTCCTATATGATGATGTATCTGGTCTGCTCTGGTCTCTGAACATTAGTAAATATGTAATGTAAGGTGTCCAGGAATTTAATAATGTGTGCAGTGTTATATGGGCCTAGGGTTGCGTGATGGTGAACATCACCATTTTGACATGCTGCACATAGTTATGTTACCCATACGTTGTCCTGGGTTATTGATTATGGCACGGTGTCCAATAATGTTCCTGCCACATTTCCTTGTTTGACAAGGAGGTTTGTGAGCTTAAAGGCCCCATGGCATGGATTGTTTTATTATTTTATAATGTTTCCTGAGGTGTACTTATATTGTTAGTATGGTTTTTACATCAAAATTTAAAAAAATAAATAAATCATAATTTAGAAATAAAAGGCATTTTTTTCTATACTGATATTAGCCCTCTGGCTTGAATGTTCTGTTTCAAGGGGCGTGTCTGCTGTGTGACAGCAGTGAAAAAACCCACTGTTGTGATTGGCTGATATCTGCATTTGAAATGAGATTACGTGTGGAGGGGGCGTGGTTTAGTCAGGCCCGATCAGCTGCAGCGCTGCCTGCCTGCCAGTCCAGGCAGAGACAGGGAGAGCTGAGGAAAGATGGCTGAGGAAGTGTTATTGTATCGATTTTTTCAGAGCGCTGTGCGTGCGCAAATTTATTTTGTTTGTATCTGAGAACTCTGAATAAACACGAGTGAACTTTGCAACGTTATTTCTCTCACAAAATGCTTTCACCGCAGCTAACAGCAAACAAACACGACATTAGGGGTGTAACGATACAGTTTTGTCACGATTCGATATGTATCTCGATACTGAACTCACAATATGATATGTATCCCAAAATTTTAAGACAAAATAAAAAGTTTTTTATTTCTTTTATTTTGTACTTTTTATTATTATATATTATTTGTGTTTTATTATCAGGACCCACAAATATTCCCCCATTGCATTATTATACATTATATTCAACATTATATATAGTTGTTGTATGATTCTATGTAATAAGATTATTAAAGGGTTACTTCAGCGATTAGCAGATGGCTTTGTATCAGTAGAAACCCTTGAGTATATTCAAATGATTGTGCTTTCCCCCCTCATATCCCCCTGAGACAAGAGATTTATGCATTTTATTTCTGGACAAATTTCTCCTATGATGCATCTGATATTTGAATCATAGAAGGAATGTTTGGCCAAAGGCTAAAGACTACAGCCAGCAGAGGGAGCCATTTCTGCATGTTTTGAACTCGTGCATGGGGGATGGGAGATCACATTCAGAGCTCAGCTTGCAGCTGCAGGCACTCATTTAAACAGAGCTATGTTGAGCAATGTAAGTCTATTAACTTCTTAAATTAATTTCTATGAAAGTTAAGCTTGCAAAGGCATGAACTGATATGCGCCAGACTGAACTCGCGTTGTGAATGTATGTGAGTGTAGTCGCGATTGTGAGTGTAGTCGCGATTACCTCAGCTCTCATCACGAGAGCTCATCAGCTCGTTTATCTCACTCCTGCAGTTTGTGCTCAGAGCTGTGATACTTGTGCGGTGACTCACTCATTATAATGAACAGACACATTCAGTTTTTAATTGTAGTGTCTTCTCCAACTCAGTCACAGTAATTCAGTAGGTGGCTTTGGGAATGGCCTCACAGGGCAGTGAAGCTTTCTGGAAATTGTAGTCTTTCATCCCCATGAGACAAAAATACATTTTCTGTCTTTTCTCAGTCTAGAAAGAACCAAATTCAAAAATATTTTCACATTTCTACTACATTGATGACCCAGTTTAAATACAGATTCATCTTCCCAGCGCTAAAGTACGCCTTTAATGTAATAATGTCACTGAAACTCTAAACTTTTTTTCCCTTACACATTATTCACACTTTGAATGCAGGCAGCACCTCTCCAATGCCTGCTATGCCCTGCCTCTCCTGCTATTAATGCAGTATGTAAGAATGAACCATCTGAAATGCTTTGAATAATCATACTACTAAAACTAAATGTGATCTGGTGATTTAAATGATGTTTGCGCTTTCACTAAGGAGTGTCACTTTAAATAATGTTTGCGCTCTCACTGAGGAGATCCGTTTCGGCAGCACATGCACTTCAGATGATAAATACAATCCACCACAGCTCTAATTGCAAGAAAGCTCGTCAGAATGATGCATTTACTCCCTCTCTTGTTGTTTTCGCACATCACGCAATCATTTGAACGTCCGTGTTTACTACAGTATGTGCATCATGATAAATATATCCATCACATAAAGCCACTGTGTCTCTTCAAAAGACTTGAAGACTAAAGAAGATTTGGATTAGACACTCGATTAGTTATTTTTACGATGCCTTTATGACATTCTTTGCATCTTTTAAGTTTGAGAGGAATGGAGTTTAAAATGGAGGGACATTGTGGCAGGGGAGGCGTGGTTTTGCGGGATCGGCAGAGGGAGAGAGGAGGCGGAGCCGACATAACACCTGTCTCTGATTGCAGTAGTTGGCGTGGAGAGACGGCTTAAAAGCCACAGCAGAGAGAGACGAGGGAGAGAGAGTTTTGGACTGGGACTGAGACTGAGACGGTGTACTGACTGTGGCGAGTGATCGTGAAAGCAGAGAGTGATTGAGAAACACTTTGGAGCAGCGGCTTGTGTTTGATGCGCCCACGTGCGCCTGTTATGTTTATTATTGAGAAAGTAAATAAAAACCAGAGTCTCAGTCCAGCCGACCCCGCCTTCTTCCTTATATCCTTGACCCGAACCACACTGGTGCCGAAACCCGGGAGGAAGAAGTGTGCACGCCGCCATGGAAACTCCATCCCGCCACCCACTTGCGGACCTGGTGCAATCGCTTGCGGGCCTCCACCAGGAAACTCATCAAGATCTGCGGGCCGTCAGGGAGGAGCAGCAAAAAAGATTTGAGGCGCTCCTCCAGGCCCAGCATGAGGACCGCGAGCTGTTCCGGAGCTGTATGGACCGGGAGGTTCAGGCCAGTCCCAAACCCGCCAGCGACTCAGCCGCCACCATCGCGCTCTCGAAGATGGGACCGATGGACGACCCGGAGGCGTTCATCGACCTCTTCGAGAGGTCCGCCGCCGCTCGGGACTGGCCCAGGGATGACTGGCCAATGCGGCTCCTGCCCCTGCTATCAGGAGAAGCGCAGGTAGCCGCCCACCAACTGCCAGTCAAGAACCTCCTGGTCTACGACGACCTCAAGCGCGCCATCCTGCAGCGGGTCGGCCGGACACCGGAACAGCACCGCCAGCGGTTCCGGACCCTGGCGCTCGAAGAGTCCGGCCGGCCCTTCATCTTCGTGACCAGCTCAGGGACTCGTGCCGCAAGTGGCTGATGGCCGGAGAATGCGACGCCGAGGGGATCATCGATCGTGTGGTGCTGGAGCAGTTTGTCGCGCGGCTTCCGAGGAAGACCGCACAGTGGGTCCAGTGCCACCGCCCAGCGTCGCTGGACCAGGCCATCCAGTTGGCGGAGGACCAGATGGTGGCGTGCCACGGGGTCGGCGAGCCCTTGCCAGCGGCTTCTCTCTCTCTCTCTTCTCTCTCTCTCTCTCTCCTCCTAACCCCGCCCCGTCTCTCTCCAAACCTGTCCCCGCTCCCAGGTCCAGAGCCGGAGTGCCGCCCCGGCCAGCGCCGAGGTGGAGAACGGGGGCCGCGGCCGAGACAGCGGCGACTCCCCGGCTGGCGGCCCGGGGAGGAGGGAGCCTAGATCCGTTCCCGGGATCATTATCCCCGTCCCTCTCTCCACACCAAGGGCTGGACCCACTTCCAGCCACTAGGGCGGCGGGGAGGCCTGGGCCGGCTTGTTGGCGCTGTGGGGACCCGGGACACTTTATTGATCGGTGTCCGATGATGGATGTGGGGACGCTGGTCCGGGTCCCCGACGCGCCACAAGCCGCCCCCGATCAAGCTGGCCTGTACCAGATACCCGTGAGTATCAAGGGGGGTACCTATCAGGCTTTGGTGGATTCGGGGTGTAACCAAACCTCCATCCATCAAAGCCTGATTTCACCTAGGGCATTAGGTAACAGCCGCATGGTTAAGGTGAGGTGTGTGCACGGGGAAGTGGTGGACTATCCGTTGGTGCCCGTGGATATCCAATTTAGGGGACAAACGCATAGTGTTGAGGTTGCAGTTAACCCGCGCCTCCGGCATCCCATAATTCTGGGGACGAATTGGCCAGCGTTTAATAAATTATTAGGGCACTTATGTGTGGATGCCTCTTGGGGGAAGAACGGAGGTGGAAGGATAGCGGTTGCGCAGGCGGGCGAGGTGGATTCGGGACCGCCGGGGGCAGTTCCAGGGGAACCGAGCGCAATGGGTCCGCCCATCTTCTCAGAGCGCGATGACTTTCCCTTGGAACAGTCCCAGGACGAGACGCTCAAAAATGCCTTTGCTCAGGTCTGTTCCATCGACGGCCACCGCGTCCACCCTGAACAACCGCTCTCCTATCCGTACTTCTCAGTAATAAATAACCGCTTGTATCGGGTGGTCCAAGACACCCTGTCAAAGCAAGATACAACGCAATTGTTAGTACCAAAAAGCCGCCGGGAAATGCTTTTCCAGACGGCTCATTCCAATCCAATGGCGGGGCATTTAGGCCAAGCGGCCACATTAAACCGTCTCATGGCCCGATTCTTTTGGCCGGGCATTCACGAGAATGTACGCCGGTGGTGTGCGTCTTGTCGGGAATGTCAGTTGGTGAACCCACCGGCCACCCCAAAAGCACCGTTGTGCCCTCTCCCATTAATGCAGGCCCCCTTCGAAAGAATTGGTATGGACCTCGACGGGCCATTGGAACGGTCCGCACGGGGACATCGCTTTGCGTTGGTGCTCGTTGACTACGCAACACGATATCCCGAAGCAGTTCCTCTCTGCACTATTTCGGCGAAAAGTGTGGCGAGCGCCCTGTTTTCATTAATCTCCCGGGTGGGAATCCCGAAAGAGATTCTCACCGATCAAGGCACGGCGTTTATGTCACGGACGATCCGCGAACTATACGAATTATTGGGCATTAAGGCGATCCGTACCAGCGTCTATCACCCACAGACAGATGGTCTGGTGGAACGTTTTAATCGCACGTTAAAAACCATGATTCGTAAGTTCGTTCACGAAGACGCCAAGAATTGGGATAGATGGCTTGAGCCTCTGTTGTTCGCTGTTCGCGAGGTCCCCCAAGCCTCCACGGGGTTTTCCCCCTTCGAGCTGCTCTATGGGCGCCAGCCGCGGGGGTGCTGGACGTCCTTAGAGAGGCTTGGGAGGACGGGCCTTCAGCGAGTAAGAACGAAATTCAGTATGTCCTGGACCTAAGAGCAAAACTCCACACTTTGGGGTGGCTATCCATGGAGAATTTGCTCCAGGCTCAGGACAGACAGAAACAGCTCTACAACAGAGGTGCAAAGCTGCGGCAATTTTCACAGGGAGATAAAGTGCTTGTATTGCTGCCCACGTCCAGCTCGAAATTACTCGCGAAGTGGCAAGGACCCTTTGTGGTCACGCGGCGAGTCGGAGAACTCAACTATGAGGTGAGCCGGTCGGATAGGGACGGGGCACGTCAGATATACCACCTCAACCTCTTAAAAAATGGTCAGAGGCGGAGTCAGTGATGCTAGCGACGGTAGTGGGCGGGGAGGAGGATCTCGGGCCGGAGGCGGTCCAAAAGCCTCATTCTCTCGCTCTGGCCTCGGGGGGGGGATCACCTCTCACCCTCGCAGCTCACTGACGTGAAACAGCTACAGGCCGAGTTTGCCGACGTGTTCTCGCCCCTACCGGGGCGGACCGACCTCATCCAACACCACGTTGAGACGGAGCCGGGCGTGGTGGTTCGCAGTCGGCCGTATAGACTACCGGAGCATAAAAAGAAGGTAGTGCAGGACGAATTAGAGGCGATGCTGGACATGGGGGTAATAGAAGAATCTAACAGTGATTGGGCGAGCCCGATAGTTTTGGTGCCCAAAACGGATGGCTCCGTGCGATTCTGTGTAGATTATCGGAAAGTCAACGCGGTGTCAAAGTTCGATGCGTATCCAATGCCAAGGGTGGACGAATTGCTTGATCGGCTAGGGACCGCTCGTTTTTATTCGACGCTGGACTTAACGAAGGGATATTGGCAGATCCCCTTGTCTCCAATGTCTAAAGAAAAGACCGCTTTTACCACGCCGTTCGGATTGCACCAATTTGTCACGCTTCCGTTCGGGTTGTTCGGGGCCCCCGCAACCTTCCAGCGACTGATGGACAGGATTCTCCGGCCGCACGCTGCATATGCTGCTGCCTATCTAGATGACATTATCATCTACAGTACGGACTGGCAGCGCCATATGCAGCATCTGCGTGCTGTACTGAAGTCGCTGAGGAGGGCGGGGCTGACCGCCAACCCGAAGAAGTGTGCGATTGGGCGGGTAGAAGTAAAGTATCTGGGCTTCCACTTGGGTCATGGGCAGGTGCGTCCCCAAATTGATAAGACAGCGGCAGTTGCGACTTCTCCGAGACCTAAGACCAAAAAGGAGGTTAGACAGTTCCTGGGGCTAGCGGGATATTATAGACGGTTTGTGCCTAATTATTCGGACCTCGCTAGCCCGCTGACTGATCTAACTAAAAAAGAGGTACCAGATACGGTTCAGTGGACGGAGCGGTGCCAGCAGGCTTTTACCCAGATAAAGGCTGCTCTGTGTGGTGGTCCGCTCTTACAGGCTCCTAATTTTTCTCTCCCTTTTATTCTGCAGACTGACGCTTCGGACAGGGGGTTGGGCGCCGTCCTGTCCCAGGAGGTGGAGGGTGAGGAACGGCCGGTGCTGTACATCAGTCGTAAGCTCTCTAAGAGGGAGGCGGTGTACAGCACCATAGAGAAAGAATGTTTAGCCATCAGGTGGGCCGTCCTCACCCTTCGCTACTACCTCCTGGGGCGGGAGTTCACCCTCTGTTCGGACCACGCCCCTCTGCAGTGGCTCCACCGCATGAAGGATACCAACGCGCGGATCACCCGGTGGTATCTAGCTTTACAGCCATTTAAATTCAAGGTGGTCCACAGGCCGGGTGCTCAAATGGCTGTGGCTGACTTCCTCTCCCGGAGGGGGGAGCCTGAGTCGAGCCGCCCGACTCAGGCTCCCCGGCCTGAGTCGGGCGGTGGGGGTATGTGGCAGGGGAGGCGTGGTTTTGCGGGATCGGCAGAGGGAGAGAGGAGGCGGAGCCGAGCGGGGCGTAAGTGGGTTAAGTGCAAATGAATAACACCTGTCTCTGATTGCAGTAGTTGGCGTGGAGAGACGGCTTAAAAGCCACAGCAGAGAGAGACGAGGGAGAGAGAGTTTTGGACTGGGACTGAGACGGTGCACTGACTGTGGCGAGTGATCGTGAAAGCAGAGAGTGATTGAGAAACACTTTGGAGCAGCGGCTTGTGTTTGATGCGCCCACGTGCGCCTGTTATGTTTATTATTGAGAAAGTAAATAAAAACCAGAGTCTCAGTCCAGCCGACCCCGCCCTCTTCCTTATATCCTTGACCCGAACCACAGACATAAATCCCTCAGGTTTCATAAAGAATATCTTCATTTTTGTTTGGAAGTTAAATAAAAAAAACGACATGATGGTAAGTACATGATGACAGAGTTTACATTTGTGGTAGCCTACATTTTTTAATTTGTGTTTGGTTGAATTATACCTTATAAATATGCCTACTACAGAAAGTTGAGCCTTGGATACAACAACTCTATATCGCGAATCATATTGTTTCCATCAACGATACATACCGTCATATTTTATATCGCGATATATCATTTAACGATATATTGTTACACCCCTACACGACATCGACATGAATACAGTAAGAGCTTCTGTTGAGAAGCTTAACAGCAGTTTGGACAAGACGTGCAATGCAGATATACGTGATTGACAGATCTGGACATTATAAAGAGTGTTATTTGATCGCTCTCTGTAGTTTAA